>NW_027223326.1:3127395-3362736 GCF_030449975.1 Polyergus mexicanus | reverse complement strand
AAGCAGTGGTATCAACGCAGAGTACTGATTCTAACCAGCGATCCCGCGCTTACAAAACTTGAGCGCTACCCGCTCAGCCACACGGTCGCTTCGATTATCGTCTATCGCGAAGAGGTTAAGTCGTGCTGGAAAATCTTTCATAATTTTTTTTTTACGAATGTGTGAAAAGCGCGTGCTAAAACTTTAACACAATTTCTTTCTCATTAAGGACTATTCATAGAAAATCACCGCTTGAATCTGAGATGGGCACGTCTGGCCCTCCCCTTGTAAGTGTGTAATATCTGGTATTCCTTCGTATGATTGCAAGCAATCATATATAGTAATAAAAGCTTACAAATTATTGGAAGGAATTATTATTGTAATTCCTGGCGATGTATTTTTTTCTTTTTTTGATGGCACCAAATTTCGTGTATATAATAGTCTATAAATTTGTGTATATACAAGTTGGTAGCTAATGAGAAAAAATATATACATCTTCGTTATTAGGAGGCAATCCTTATGAGAAAAAATACTCCAAGGATGTAAAGAGTATGAGGAAACGGTTTTGTTATATTATAGTAAGCAATAAACTGCTGCCTTTTTTAAAATGATAAAAAATTTATGATTAAAAAAATCTATCCTGATACTCGTAACAATATTGGTCAGAAAAAAAGATGTCTCAATCTTGTTTGCAAATTATAATCGCAGATATGAAAATAATAAATAAAATATTTTGGTTGCGTTCTTACGAAAATTGCCGATGAAGGAGCCCTTTGTATATTATAAATATCCAAAATATTGTAACAATCATAAAATTTTTATTGCAATGTTTTGCGAACAGAGTATTTATGTGTTTGCATTTATAAATATTTATATTAATATTTATATAAATGTAACTTTTAATATGTGCATACTTATGTCATAAGAATATATAAACATTCATTTTTATAGTGAAGAAGGTTATATATTACTCATTAGTCCTCAATCATATCGATTATACCGATATACTGTCGATGATAAAGATTTATCATCATATTCAAATTATATGTATAATATATTTACATCCATATATAATATATTTTAATATAAATATTATACATAATATATTTAGTTCAATTTTCTCGAACTGTACTGCATAAATTGTAATCCAGCAAATCAAGATATGATTGTTATACATATAACATGTACATAATTAAAGTGCACATGTTACATTTGTTATATGACAGATATATTCGATATTTCCTGGGTATATGTATCATATATACATATATACATATATTACATACATACATATATATATATATATATACTATGATAAAATCAAAAGAGATAATATCAGAACAATATTATAGATTTGTATTCAAAATATGTATGCGACACAAACAGATATCTATGTAAAGTGGTTACTTCTACGAGACGATAAAACAGAAATAGAGTAGAAATTCAACATATTTTCTGTCTCTACATATTTAACACAATACGACAAGCTTATATTTTATTGCTCTTCCCAAAGTATGCACATATTCTTGACTCCATTCCTCTACATAATGATATCGGTAATGTAACTATAAAGCGTTGGTAATATGCCGACACTTTTAGTTACATTTAGATGAGGTCGTTCACTCGTCGGAGTTCGCCCGTCGCTCCGGCATCCTTTTGAAAAGTATATGCGAAGAGGCAGTACGTTCCGCCTCCGTCTACAGAGGAGCTCCACTTTCGGAAGATATAACCTAACCCAAATCTATATATTTCTGATATACTGTGTCCGATCAGGGCTGTGTCCAATCGGGATGGTGTCCGATTGCAACCATATGTGTCCGATCGGAACTGTGTCCGATTGGGTCGGTGTCCGATCGAGCCTGTATCCGATTAGGACTGTATCCGATTGCAACAGTACGTGTCCAATCGGTGTCCGATCGAATCTATGTTCGATCAGGATTGTGTCTGATCGGACATGTGTCCGATCGGGTTTGTGTCCAATCGGGAAATATTGTCGTGTCCGTTTGGTAATGTGCGCAATCGGGACGATCCTAAAAAGTCCAGATAGCGTTATTGGTCAACTTACTTATTTCGCGCATGCGCATTCCGTTTTGACTAATACAAAATCGGGAGAGTTGCACTACTGTATATACTGTGGCAATACATAGTGAGCGAGCGATTAAAAAGAGACAGAATAAGCGTAAGATCGAGAGAAAAAAGATACGAAAACCTGCAATAAGTTAATGCGTACATGTATACTTTCACACGTATGAAAGAGACAAAGATGGTACGATTATGGCTATTTTTATCGGCTCAACGAATTGCAGCTCCATCTATCACGCTATCCGACAACTAATCTATTGCTCTGTTTTACTCCTCGACATTGATTCCGCACGCATACATGTATACTAAATAATTTCATATACTAATCTTTTTACACAGGCTTCTAAGCTGATTTCTGTCGGTGTAATATTGTTCTTCCATGTTAGCTCATTTGCGGGTACTATATCTTTTGCACGAACAAACTGCAGAATTTTTCAATTTAAGAAATTAAGGCTTTCAAGTGATATCACAAATTTAAATAATCGCGGGCTAGTAAGAGTCATACGCGGATGATAGTGCGTCAGTTTCACAGAAAAATAAGTTTTCTATGAAACTGATTGTGTGCACAGGGCACGAAATTTACTTGGTCCTATACCAAGATTTCTAAAATTAATTTCAATTCGAGATTTATAATAACCTTTACTCCGCTGGAGAGACGAAAACGAGAAAAATATCGGGGCGAAGTTGCTAAGTCGGGAATCGAACCCGAGTCTTTCGCTTGCCGAGCGATTGTTCTTACCTCTAAGCCAGTGCTCGGATTTCGTTGCACATTTCGGCCCGATTCCGTGGCTCACGCCTATTGCCCCCCACTCACCGCTCGTGCGTTAGCGACGAGACGCCAGATACGCGTAACTAAGGAGCGCGACGCTTTGTCTCAGGAGCGTTCATATGTAAGAATGCCCAAATATAATAAATAAGACAATATTTTTTTAAATGCACCACGAAAATTATCAAAATTCTAAAAGTTTTCTTCAATATTTTATATTTCATTGATATAAAATATTGAAGAAAAACTTTTAATTATAAAGAAGTATTGTCTTATTATTATATTTGGGCATTCTTATATATGGACTTCTTATATATGCTCCTGAGACAAAGCGTCGCGGTCCTTAGTTACGCATATCTGGCGACTCGTCGCTAACGTACGAGCGGTGAGTGGGGGGCAATAGGCGTGAACCACGGAATCGGGCCGAAATGTGCAACTAAATCCGAGCACTGTTCTAAGCTGTTCAGACCCCACACCACCGATACTTTTCATTCGCCTTATATATAAATATCTATCATTAATAACGAGTAAAGAGGGTTTATTATAAATCTCGAATTGAGATTAATTTTAGAACCAAGGTCCAATTCTAAGACCAAGTAAATTTCGTAGCCTGTGCACATAATCAGTTTCATAGAAAACTTATTTTTCTATGAAACTGACGCACTACTATCCGCGTATAGTTCATATTAGCCCGCGATTATTTAAATTTGTGATATCACTTGAGAGCCTTAATTTCTTAATTTGTCAGTTCACGCCGGCTGAAAGACGGCTAATAATAGATATTTACATATAAGGCGAATGAGAAGTATCGGTGTGAGGCCTGAATAGCTTAGTGAGACAAAGCGTCGCGCTCCTTAGTCACGCGTATCTGGTGACTCGTTGCGCTAACGCACGGGAAATGAGTGGAGGGCAATAGGCGTGAGCCACGAAATCGGGCCGAAATGTGCAAATAAATCCCAGCATTGGGTTAGAGATAAGAACAGTCGCTTGGCAAGCGAAAGCCTCGGGTTCGATTCCCGATTCAGCGACTTCGCCCCGATATTTTTCTCGCCTTCATTTCTCCAGGGGGATAAAGAGGGATTATTATAAATCTCGAATTGAGATTAATTTTAGAAATTTTGGTATAAGACCAAGTAAATTTCGTGCCCTGTGCACATAATCAGTTTCATAGAAAACTTATTTTTCTATGAAACTGACGTACTACGATTCGCATATGGCTCTTACTAGTCCGCGATTATTTAAATTTGTGATATTACTTGAAAGCCTTAATTTCTTAAATTGTTAGTTCATGTCGGTTGAAAGGTGGCGTTATTAGTAATAGATATTTACATATAAGACGAATGAGAGATATCAATGGTATGGACCAAGTAAATTTCGTGCTTTGTGCACATAATCAGTTTTATAGAAAACTTATTTTTCGATGATACTGACGCACTACCATCCTGTTACTAACCCGCGATTATTTAAATTTGCAGAATTTTTATTTTAAATAAATATTGTTACGACCTGATGCAAGGCCGATAAAAAAACTGTAATTATTTAACTTTTTGGGATTTTTATATTAAATTAAGCGCCCGCACATCGTTATTATGAGTTTAATTCTAGAAAAGTTTTCCTTTTCTTTTGGTTTGGGTTAGGTTATATCTTCCGGAAATGGAATCGCCCTGTAGGGGAGGGGACCCCCTGCGTTCACGCATACACTTTACAACACGACTTTCGCTATGTCAAGGTCACTATTTTTTTATACACGTTCGAAAATTACGTGGGATACTTCTCAAACTTTATTTGTTAATAACTTTTGAATAAGCAACGACCGCCGACTAAAACCTTTGGAATGTTGATCAGAGTCATAACCTTGACAACATATGTCAACATTACTATCCTGCGGGGTGGGGTCTTAATATGCATAATTACCAAATTTTTTATTACTTTTATAAATCTGATTTGGAAAAAATTGTTTATTATCGAATATATAGAATAATCAAAATTGACAGAAAAAATTAATATTTTTACAATTATTAAAACATCTAAGAATTATAGTTAAATTTAATTACATTAAAAATTTATATGGTAAAACTACAGAACAGGATTATTTTATATATTCGATAACAAACAAAATTTTTTTAAGTCAGATGTACGAAAGTAATAAAAAATTTTTAATATTTTGTTCTTAAAGATAAGAATAATTTTTAAATCAATTAGATAATACTTTGAGTTATTATGTTATAAAAACAAGCGTCACATTCTTTCGTATTCATGTCGTATTAGTATGTATGTATCGCGGAGTATAAGCCGACTCACGCGGACACACAGGCGGTAATTTGACTAATACGTACTAATGCTATCGCGTGGTGCTGTGCAATACGCCACGGCCATCTTTATTTCCAGACCGCGGCAACATAAATTTAGCAACATTGCATGCCGGCCGGAAAAGATCTGTTCGTACCAAGAATAAGTGTGATAAAAATTGCTCAAAGTTTCTTATATTTAGTGTTTATTTGTATTTATGCAAACATAGTTTGTGAATACAGTTCTGATAAAAATTATTATGTGATATTTAGTTTTCAAAATAGAGAAAATTATCAGAAAAGTGAGTATTTCTTTAAGTGATTGTCCTAATCTCAATTGTAAATGACACGGTAAAAATCATTGTTTTATATGTTTATCTTATTTTTTGTAGATAAAATATGCCTGATAAATGCTGCATTCCAGGTTGTAAAAGCAATTATGAATTAGAAAAGAAAAATGTGTCCGTTTTCAAGTTTTCAAAAGAAGAAAAGTTACGAAAAAGTTGATTAAAAAATATTCCTTGTAAAGATTGGATATCAGGTAAACAAACTGTGATTTGCGATAAACATTTTAAACGAACATTTATTTCAAAGGAAGAAAGTTATAAAGATGAGAGTGGTATAGAAAGATCTTTTTCCAGAAAGAGACTTATATTACTTCCTCAAGCAATTCCAACATTATTTCCGAACTTGCCAAAATATTTGTCTAAATCACTGACAACAAATTGACAAGATCCTGAAATAAAAAGACGGGCTTTAATTAAGCAACAAGAAGAAAAAACCGAGGAATGGTTACAAAGTGATATCATTTTAAATTATGAAGCATTTTAACAACTATTTAAAAACAAAATTAATATGATAAACTGGAAGCATGAAATTTATAGTCATAAAATAGTATTATATAAGGTTGAGTTCACTGATTTACCTAAAGTTCAGGTATGTATTGAAGTTAATAATAATTTATCGGTTAAAGTGTTTAAAAATGGTAGTTTTATGGATTCTAAAGATTTGAACTGGATTCTGGACAATGGTAAAAAATTAAACAAGTGGTCACAAATAGAAAATATTTTATCAAGATATGGAAATGAGATAATGCGGATTTATGTTCATTAGTAGCTGCTGCTAATATTCATTTGCAAAGACTTTAATCATTTGTCAGCAATAATGATAATGATAAAGAAAATGATAATGAAAAAGTTAATAAACTAAATTTTATTATTGAGCAATTTAAGTTATTATTTAGGGAAAAACACGCTCTCAATATTCAATTCACATGACTTTGTGTTTTTTCTTAATATATACACAATCTTCTAATTATTATTCTGCTTTACGAAAAAATGCAATTCTTACATTACCCCAGCCTAGAACTCTTCAACGATTGTCTTCTTCAACGCATATTGCTATTGACAAGCCTAATGAAAATGAATATTTTCTAAGATCTTTAGTTAGTAAATTGAATGAAAAAGAAAAATATGTAATTCTACAAATTGATGAAATCTATATAAAACAAAACATAGAATATAAAAATGTTTCTCTCAGTGGATTTGCTTGTAATGATACATCTACAGCTACCCTGCTTAAAATGGTGGATAGAAAACGATAGAAAAACTTCACTATCCGAATCATTCGTGATTTTGAATCCCCTATTCTACACATTGTTTCAATAGACCAGCAATGCAAAATTATGATAAATTTACCATTTATATTGATTATTTTTTTCTAATGTTTTCCAATACGAATCAAAAATATCAATATATTAACCAATAAGAAAATTTATTATGCATGATCTATGCAAAGCTATATTATTCTGTACATATATCTCTGATAAATCTTATTATGTTTTTCTTATAGTAACCAATATTAATCTTTGATAAAAAATAAATATTCGTGAATGTAAATCTATATGAAAATTTATTAATAGCAGTTTAATGAATTCAATACTATTACATACAAACATTATATTATATTCTATAACATTGTTCAAATTTTCATGTTATCCTATCCAAATAATCAGCATTTACACATGTTATTCAATGAGAATTTATGAAGCACAATCATTTATATATTCCAATGTGATACAATCCAATTCATACAAACTCTACGTGAATTGAATCCTATAACATCCTATTCATCAACTCCCCCTGCTATTCTATAAGTTTAATGAATATTTATATATATGAAACAATATTAAAATTTGTTATATTCAGTTTATCTGTTTCAATACAATCCAATATACAACATGAATTGAATCTTATAATATTCTATTCTTCAACTTTCTTTGCTGCCCTATAAGATTAATATTTATATATGTGAAACAATATTAAAATTTCTTGTATTCAATCTATGTTTCAATACAATCCAATATACAACATGAATTGAATCTTATAATATTCTATTCTTCAACTTTCTTTGCTGCCCTATAAGATTAATATTTATATATGTGAAACAATATTAAAATTTCTTGTATTCAATCTATGTTTCAATACAATCCAATACAACATGAATTGAATCCTATAATATTGTATTTTTCAATTTTTTATACTATTCTATAGGATTAATGAATTATTTATATATATAAAAGCTATATTGAGACTGAAAATAATAAATTTTAATATTGCTTTTATACAGGGTGTCCCAGAATTCGCGCATTTGAAATGCACAGCGTGATTGTCCGTGCCAAAAGAAACAACTTTTTTCTCTGGCATAATTACGTCTGGATAATACTTTTTAAATTAATTTTAAGTTAAGGAATGAGCACACACACACACTCTAGGTTACGCATGAATCAGGGACAGCGCGCGAACGGCGTGCGTGGCGCGTGAACGTGTTGTACGCTATTTTATTATTTCGTTAAAGATTTTATAAGAATTATACATGATATCTAAATATCGGTATTTTCAATACAATTTACTTAATAAGAGAACATTTTCTAATTGATATCACCGTAGCAACGATTGAAAGTAAAATAAGTAGATTAGATAACACGTGAATAATTTTGATCCAAGATTATTGTTCCATTTTTAGAATGTTGGAACAATAATCTTGGATCAAAATTATTCACGTGTTATCTAATCTACTTATTTTACTTTCAATCGTTGCTTCGGTGATATCAATTAGAAAATGTTCTCTTATTAAGTAAATTGTATCGAAAATACCGATATTTAGATATCATGTATAATTCTTATAAAATCTTTAACGAAATAATAAAATAGCGTACAACACGTTCACGCGCTGTCCCTGATTCATGCGTAACCTAGAGTGTGTGTGTGTGCTCATTCCTTAACTTAAAATTAATTTAAAAAGTATTGTTCAGACGTAATTTTGTCAGAGAAAAAAGTTGTTTCTTTTGGCACGGACAATCACGCTGTGCATTCCGAATGCGCGAATTCTGAGACACCCTGTATATATAAATATTCATTAATTTTATAGAATAGTATACAGAGTTGAAAAATAGAATAATATAGGATTCAATTCATGTTGTACGGATTGGATTGTATTGAAACAGATGAAACAGATATATATATATATATATATATACCCAGTCAGCCAGGTCTGTTCTAACAGATATTGCCAAGTGCTTGCTACAAATTATTGTCAGCAAAAAGGCTACAAATTTGGTACAAGAGTTGTTATTACCGATTAAGCTGGCAGATTGCCGGCAAGAATCAAGCAAAGCTTGCTAACATAACTACACAGCAAATTGGCGGCAGAAACCGAGCAAAGCTTGCTGACATGACTGACATCAAATTGTCGGCAAAAACTGAGCAGGATCTAGAGTGCGCAATCTGATGGCAAATTGGCAGCAAAAACCGAACAAAATCTGCAGCTTATTACAAAGTATTATAAAATAGTTCAGTCGCTTATCGCTATGCGGCGCGTTATTCATTATCTATACCCGTATTCAAATTCTTGTCATGAGTGTATATAAAGCCTACAAAATGCTAATAATATTATAATATATATATTTCTATCAGTTCAATTTTTGACACAATTCTTATACAGAAAATTCAGATATTGAATTGATTTTTTGCAAATCGGACAGAAATTGTTCGATTTTCACTTATTCAAACAATTTCTGTCCAAAAAGATCTTTAATTTTATAAATTAAGTTATTTGAATTTACCTATATGTTTTAACATATTAATATATGATTTTATATAATGTCTAATTATCTAATGGTCATTTTATGACCAAAACTTATCATCATTTTATTACTTAGGGTTAAGGCTTTAAATCTATTTAAATATATATTTTTATATGAATGGCCAAAAGCTGCAGAATTTGTTCGGTTTTTGCTGACAATCTGCTATCAGATTGTTTTGCGCAGATCTTGCTCGATTTTTGCCATCAATTTGACGTCAAATCATGTCAAGCTTTGCTCGGTTTTTGCCGTCAATTTGCTGTCAGGTTATGTCAACAAGCTTTGTCACCAAAACACAAGCTTAATGCGGACACAGATGGCACTGGATTTGTTACCAAGTTTTGAGCGAATTTGATGCCAATTTGGCAACAATTTGTTATCAAATTGCTTACTGGGTATATATATATATATATATATATATATATATATATATATATATATATATATATATATATGTATATATATGTATGTATATAAAATTTTTACTTGTTTTTTAATTAAAAAAGTTCAAAGGACGATATAAAATAAATATTTTTTTTATTCAAAATATAAGACATATACATTTCTATACTCATGTACATCTTTTAATTTGAAATTTTTATACCTGAATAAATTTTTATACAAAAGCAACATAAATTTTCTCTATATAATTTTCCTTATTTCATATATAGATTTAATAGACTATATAAATTTATGAATTTAGATAACTATTAGAGATAACAAGTAGAAGTAACAAACATTTATTTTTTATTTAGATTAAATTACATATATTAAAATGTATGAATTATAAGAGTATAGTATTATATGTTCCTTTGCATATAATACTATACTCTTATAATTCATATAGACTTCCGTTTCCGGTGGGCGAGAGAGAGTATTGTAGAAAGCGTGCAGTGTGAAAGGCAGAGAAAGTGAGGAGACAGGAAAGTGAGTGAAAGAGTGAGAGGTGTGCACGCGAAGAATGAGGTGAGGGGAAAGTGGAGAAGTAAGGGTGGAGGTACGGGAGAAGGTGATCGAAGTAGGGAGGCGAAAAAGATAGAGTAGAGCGGAGTAAGGTTAGGTAGAGAGAGAGAGAAGGTCACGTGGTGCGAGAGTTGAAGAACCGGGAGCGTGAAATAGGTGGAGTGGCGACAGGCGGTAGAGCGGAGAGAAAGGAATACAGGAGTTAGGAAGAGAGGCGAGCGCAGGGATAAAGGCAAAGGCGAAAGAGGTGGGGGAATAAGCACGGGCAATAGAGAAGGTAGAGAGGCGACAGGAATAGAGGAACAATTCAGAAAGATTAATAAAGAAGAGATGGAGGAGAAGACAAAAAAAGAATTATTGAAGGCGGGGGAGGTGAGAAGGGGGAGCACGGGGAGTTTAGATGAGATGTGGAAAAGAAAAAAGGAAGTGATAGAGAGAGAGGCAGGGGAAAAGGGGGGCGAAGATGTAGGGGAGGGTAGGCTAGGGAAAAAGGTGAGGCGATTAACAGGGGGGGGGGAAGGAGAGATAGAATGGTGGAGGGAAATGAAGGAGGAATGGAAAAAGGAATTAAAAGAAGGGTTAAAGGGAGTGAAGGAGGAAATGAGGAAAGAAATGCAGAAAGATAGAAAGATGATAAGGGAGATGCTAAGGGGGTACATGAAAGACCTAAGAGAAGAGATAGAGGGGATAGTGAGAAGACAGATGGAGGAATTGGGGAAGAGAGAGAGGGTGGTGAGAGAAGAAATGAGGGGAAAGGTGGAGGCGCTAGAGAAAGAATGGCAAGAGATGAAACTTAGAGAAGGGGGGGAGGGGAAAAGGGGGAGGTAAGAGGAGGAGAATTAGAGGGAAGAATTAAAGGAATGGAAATAAGGATGGAGATGAAGGAAAGAGAGGAGAGAAGGAGGAATATTATAGTAAGAGGAGTGAAGGGGGGGGGGAGATGAGAGCGAAGGTAGAGGAAGTCTTAAAAGAGATAAAGATAGAGGCTAGAGTAGAGGAGGTGAGATGCTTAGGAAGTAAGGAGGGGGGAAAAGGAACGGCAATAGTGAAAATAGATGAAGTGGAGAAGAAGAAAGAGATAATGAAAAAGAAAGGAGAAATAAAGGGCATAGATATAAGATTGGATTATGACTTAACATGGAGGGAAAGAAGGATGAGATGGTTGATAGAGAGTATGGCTAGAAGAGAGAGAGAAAAAGGTAAGAGAGTATGGGTAGAATATGGAAAAGTGCAAATAAATGGTATATGGTGGAAATGGGATGAGGGAGAGGAGGAGCTAAGAGATGGGGGGGGGGAAGGATGGAAAGATCAGGGAGAAGATTAAGAGTAGGAGAGGACAAGGAGGAAAGAAAGATAGTAGGGGAAGAAGAAGAGGGTGAGAGGGAAAAGAGGGGCAAGGGGAGAGGAGAGGAGTGGGAAGGGGAGGAAAAGAGAGGGGGAAGGGTAGGTATATGGTGGGTTTTTGGAATGTGGCGGGCCTGAAGAATAAGGATAGAGATTTCTGGGAGGGGCTGAAAGGGTGGGATGTTATGATATTGTGTGAAACGTGGGTGGATAATAAAAGCTGGGAGAGGGTAAGGGATTAGATGCCGAGGGGATATGTGTGGGAAGTACAGTGGGCCGGAAGAAAGAATAAGAAGGGAAAGGCGATGGGGGGAATGATTTTGGGAATAAGGGTAGGGTTAAAGGTGGAAAAGGAAAGGGAGAGGAGAAATAAGGAAGGTGTTGTGCCTCCGGAGAGGCACGGTAGTTGGGATCGTTTGCCGGAAGGAATTTGGGAATTCGGGCTCCGCCTGAGAACTTCACTTGTTGTTGTTTGTTTAAAATGACACCTTTTCAGTTAAATAAATATATTAATATCTATTTTATTTGTGACTTGATTACAATGTTCCCGCACTTTCGCTCGCGTCGCGTATCACGATAACGGATATCTTAACGTGTATAATATGTATTTAGAATAATATATTTAATAATTCGTGTATAGCCTGTTCGGGCTATAACATCCCTCCCCCGTAAGAAAAAGAAAAACGGAGGTGTAAAAGTGACGTTTTTCGCAAAACAAAATTTCTTCTTATTCTAATATACAATATTTTTCCCGTATATAATATGAATATAATCGTTTCTTATTTTAATTTTCTATAAATTGTTTCAATTTATTTGTATGCATGCGCACCGCTTTTCTTCCTTTCTTAATTGTATAATTCACGTCTGAATTTTTTTCGATTATTACGTACGGTCCGGTCCATAGGGATTCAAGTTTCTTAGATCGTCCGCGTCGGAGCGTCTCATCGTATACTAATACTTTGTCGCCGACTTTAAATTTAATTTCTCTAGTACCTTTGTCGTACTGTTTTTTGGCTTTAATTTTTTCTTCTTTAATATGCTCTTTTGCGAGCTGACTCGTTGCTCTTAATCTTTCTTTTAATTCTTGCGCGTAATCGTCGTAATTGTATGTCGGTTTAGGCGGTCTCGTCAGTGACGTAGGTAGATCCGCTTGGTACACTAATTCGAAGGGTGTATACCCCGTAGCTGTATGTGGCGTCGTGTTATACGTAAACATTGCGAACGGTATCCATTCGTCCCAGTCTGTCTGGTCTTCGTTTATGTAGTGTCTTAAATATTCCGCTAATGTTCGATGCGATCGTTCTAACGCGCCATTACTTTCCGGATGATAGGCAGTTGTCTGTATTTTATTTATTTTTAGTAATTTACATGTATTTTTAAATATTTCGCTGAGGAAATTTGTGCCTTGATCCGTTAAAATTTTTTCCGGTATTCCGTGTTCAAGTACAATTTTTGTAACGAATTCCTTACTGACCGTGTTCGCTTCTTGGTTTGGAATCGGTATCGCTTTGCTGAATTTCGTTAAATTGTCTTGGAATGTTAAGAGATATTTATTTCCGTTTGTTGTAACTGTTAACGGTCCTACAATGTCTAACGCGCATTTTTCGAAAGGTTTAGTAGGCGTATCCGTGATTATTAACGGTACTTTATTTTTTCGCGATAATTTATTTTTCTGGCACAATTCGCATTTTGCGATGTATTTTTCTACATCTTTCGTTATTCCTGGCCAATTATAATTTAGGCGGATTCTTTTTATCGTGCGTTCAACTCCTTGATGTCCTCCTGTGGGTGCATCATGATATTCATATAATATCTGTTTCTTGTCTTCCTCTGTGCATATTTTTTCTTCGTCGGAGATTGTTTCTTCTTCTATTGCGAGGATTTCTCTTGTTACATTGCGGCTCAGTGCATCGGCGTTCGCGTTCGCTCGTCCGGCCTTATGAATGATTTCATAATCATATTCTTCGAGTTTTAATCTCCATCGGATTAATCTTGATCCGGGATCATTCACATTAAATAACCAGATTAATGGTTTGTAGTCGGTTACGATTTTAAATTTCGTACCATATATGTATGGCCTAAAATGTTTTACAGCCCATACAATTGCTAGTAATTCCTTCTCTGTTGTATTGTAATTCTGCTCCGCTCGCGATAAAACTCTGCTGGCGTAAGCAATTGGTCGGTCATTACCTACTTTTCCTTGTGACAATACTGCTCCGATTGCATAGTCGGAAGCATCGGTGGTCACTATGAATTCTTGATTGAAATCTGGATACGTTAGCACTGGCGCAGTCATTAATTTTTCTTTTAATATTTCAAAAGCATTTTGCTGTTCCATTGTCCACTCGAATTTTTCCGTTTTCTTTGTTAATTTCGTTAGTGGCTTGGCTATTTTTGAAAAATCTTCTATGAATTTTCTGTAGTATCCGGCTAGTCCTATGAAACATTGTATATCTTTTACTTTCTTCGGCGTCGGAAATCCTTTTATCGCGGTTAGCTTTGACGGGTCCGGAGATATTCCATTCTCCGAAATAATGTGACCTAGATAAATTAGTTCTTTGCGCAAAAACTCGCATTTATCTGGTTGCAATTTTAGATTATTTTCTCGGAGTCTCTGTAGTACTTCCTTGAGTCTTCTATTGTGGTCCTCTAGGCTCGATCCGTATATGACGATGTCGTCTAAATAAACTAGACATTTAAGTCCTTGCATTCCTGTTAGAATTGAATTCATCAATCTCTGGAATGTTGCTGGCGCATTTTTCAATCCAAACGGCATTCTATTAAATTCATAGTGTCCGTAGGGCGTTGAAAAAGCTGTCTTTTGTTTATCTTGCTCAGCCATCGGTATCTGGTGATATCCTGACGCTAAGTCTAGTGTAGTAAAATATTTAGCGTTTCCTAGCTGGTCCAGTATATCGGTGATATTGGGCAGTGGAAATGAATCGCCTATTGTTAAATCGTTTAGCTTCCGAAAATCTACTACTACTCGGAGCTTAGGTTTTCCGGATGCGTCGGCCTTTTTTGGTATCACCAGTAAGGGTGCGTTCCATTGACTCGCGCTTGTTCGGATTATGCCGTTTTTTAGCATTTCTTGCACTTGTTTATTTACTTCCGTCTTGTGCTTCTCGGGAAGACGATACGGTCTCGTGTTCACCGGCGAGGTGTCAGGGCGCTTGTTTATCTCGTGCTCTACCGTCGCGGTGCACATCAGTGGTTCTGCGTCCAACTGAAATGTATCATAATATTTTTCGCATATCCGTAGGAGTGCCTGTTTTTCTTCCGTATTTAAATGTTGCGTGCGTAGTAGTTGTCAGATTTGTCCGTGTCTCGAGTTAGTATACTTAATATTTTTTCTTGTTTCTACCGTATGTATTTTAGATTCGATTTCGCGTTCTATGTCTTCGAGGGTGACGCTCGGCGTCTGTATCTCGATTTCCGTATCGGTTGTATTTATGATGCTAACGGGACACGTATAATCTCTAGGTTCTACTAAGCAGTTTCCAAGGTAGATTCCTGGAGCTGTTTCCTCGGCTCGTACTATTCCTATTCGATTTTGATTTGTTGTCGCTTTTATGATGGTCTCGCTGCGCGGTTTTAGAATCGTTTTGTTAAGCGAATGGAATTTTAATACGGCGTCTCCTATTTTTAATTGATTTTTATTATAATCGCAGGACATCAAATGTTGTCGAAGGAAATCAATTCCTAGTATTCCTTCATATTCGATCGGAATGTCGTCCTTTACCACGTAAAATGCATGTTTTACCTTATGGTTTCCTATCTTGATTGTGGCGTACATTTTTCCGATGGTATGTATTTTATGTCCGGTTATACCAGTGAGCGCGATTTTATCTTCGTGTATCAATGCGTCGTCCTTTAAATGTTTCAATTTTATTAGTGAGATGGTCGATCCTGAATCGTACAACATCTGTATTTTTTCGTTTTTCGCTTGTCGCATTGGTAATGTTATTAGCAATAAGTCCGTCTTTTTCTTTGCGCGTGGCATATCTTTAATATGCGTAACGCGATACTCAGATGCAGGTCGCGGTTGTCTCTTTCTCGCTTCCTCCTGCTCGTCTTCGCTGCTGCTACTTGCGCTATCGGCGTTTCTGTTTTGTTGTCGCGGTTTCTTTCGATCGCGTATATTTTCGTCGCGCGTTTTTTGCTGATTTCCGACTTTTAGTTTATTTGTATTGTTTTTCGGTTTCCCTTTTAGACTCCAGCATTCGTCGCGGCTGTGTCCTGTTCTTTTGCAATGCGAGCAGTATTTACTTATCGCGTTTATTCGCGAGGGTTTTTCCGGCTTCGGGAGCGCGTATCGGCTGCTACGGCAATCGCGTCCGAAATGTTCGTTTTTTCCGCATTTAAAGCATTGCGGTGTCGGATTTCGACTATTTCGCGAGTAACCAAATTCGGTTTTATTTTTATTAGCAAAACCACTTGTTCTCGCTGTTCCCGGTCTGAGTTTTTCTTCGGCGCTCGCGCCCGTTATCGCTTCTTGGAGCGTCGTATATCGCTGCGCGCGTACGAGCACTTGTAATTCGTCGTGTAACCCAATTTGGAAATTTATTAATGCCTGCGCTTGGATTGTCTGTTGAATCGTGCGTTTTGATAATGCGGAATGCTCTTGTCCTTCGATCATCGAATCGTTTAATTTCATCGCTAGTAGATCAACGCGTTGTCCGAAAGCGTACGCAGTTTCATTCGGCTTTTGTTTTAGCGAGTTGAATTCGATCTGTAAATGTGTCGTGCTTTGTTTCGACTGGTAACAAGTCTCGAGTTGCTGCTTTAATTCGTCGAACGTTTGTATATCTCGCGTCTCAAAGTCCTGCATCGCTTTCCCTTTTAATTTTGTAAATAAGATTGCTTGAATTAACGATTCTTCGTCTGCGGGGTTTATGTTCTGAACAGCGTATTTGCACGCGTTTAAAAATTCTTGCAGTTTATGTCGCGAGGTTCCGTCGAACTCGGGGATCATTATTCTCGCTTCCTTTAACGGTAGATAATTCGGGGCGACGCTTCGTCGATTTCTGATATCGCGTCCCGTTCGCCCATATGTTGTTTCAAACGCATTATTATCGTTTTCCCTGTTAATGTCTGTATGACGGGGTAATTGCGCGTCCGCGCTCTCTAATCGCGTTACTCGTATGTTTAACGAATGGATGTCTGCGCGTATTTCATTTAAAATGTGGATTATCTGTGTATAATCTCCTTTTTCTTCGCGATTTGTTTCATGGGGCGGTGTGTGATCAGCCTCCACTATATTTCGGTTCATTTGGTGAATGGATCGTCGCATTCTTTCTATTTCCTCGTCTACCGCGCTTTGTGGCGGCTTCGCGGGAGTGTGTTCTTGCGGATTTCGCGATTCGGCCATATTATTTTCTTGTTGGCTATAAATCTCTTCCGGATTGAATAGATCGCTCTCGTAGGAAGTTAACGAAAATTCGCGCCGTAGGGATACTCTATTTGAAGTTCTGCTAATATACGGTCGCGTACGTCTAGTCTCGCGCTGAGTGTTGTCAATGGGGTCAGTCGTATTACGCGGGAGTAGGCTTTCGTCAAAATTGTTAAACGGAAATTCGCGTTCTGTGACGACGTTTTCCGGTAATTCGGGCTCGTTTTCGCTCGAGTATTGAGTTTCTAAGTTTTTTCGCACGTTATAAGGATTTTCTCGCGGTGCTAAACTTAATTTAATCGCTCGTCGGGCTGGTTCACTCAGTAACCACGATCGGTTCGCTATCGGTTTCGGTATATTAGAACCTTCCGACATTCACGCTATTATATTTATTAAATTTTTTCGGACTTATAATAGTATAACGGCTCGCATGATCGCTCGCTGTGTCAGTAGGTTGCTGACGCTGCAGTCCTTCGCTCGGCGGCTGATACGGCTGACGATGCTCGTCGTACTGCGGTCGTTGTCCGGCGTCGGTGCGTTGTCTGTAGAGTTATCGTAGGTCGCGATGCTTGGCGGCTCACGTTTCTGCTACAGCTGTGGCGATGCTCGTTCTGTTGTCCTTGCGGTGTCTTCCGTTGATTGTAGTTTCCGTCAGCTTACGTTTTACGTGTGCTGGCGTGCCTGTCCTGTTTACACTCTGGGTGCTTTGCAGGTCTTGGGGAAGGCTTAGCTGCTGCTTCCGTCCGTCAACTTCAATTGAATTAATTGTTGGCGTGCCCGCTTTTTAACACAACCGTGTCTTTTGCAGGTCTTACTTAGTTCTGGCGATGCCCCGGCAGATCCCACCGCTGCCACCAAATTATGTTGTGCCTCCGGAGAGGCACGGTAGTTGGGATCGTTTGCCGGAAGGAATTTGGGAATTCGGGCTCCGCCTGAGAACTTCACTTGTTGTTGTTTGTTTAAAATGACACCTTTTCAGTTAAATAAATATATTAATATCTATTTTATTTGTGACTTGATTACAATGTTCCCGCACTTTCGCTCATGTCGCGTATCACGATAACGGTTATCTTAACGTGCGCGTGTCTAGAATCGAGTTTCGGTCTCGAGACTCGCCTCTCGCTTCTTCGTGTATATTTCTGCCGACTGCGTGGCTATTCAATATTATAATAATTATTGATATTCGTTTTGACACTCGCGTTTGTTAGAGATATTACTCGCGTAAAGGAATAAAGATTGCCCGCGTAATATTAATGATAAAGACTGCCTGTTTGGTAGTTACTGTGATTACCCGCGTAATATTAATTAATGATCAAGACTGCCCGCCGTTCGTTAGCGGTGGGCCTTTTTATTAACTCCTTTTGGCTACCCGGGAGGGGGTCGTTTAGCGACAAGGCTGTGTGTCGTGTCGCTTGATTTTGGCAATATCCGGATGCAAGCTAAGAAGTTCTAAGTAGGACTTCTTTGCTTGCACTTTCGCAATTTCTTTATTCCTTTTTATTTCGCTTTTAAGTAGGACTTCTACGTTGCATTTTCGCAATGTCCTTCTTCCGCTTGCCCTGATTTCCGCGTTTTCGCAATGAACTGATTGCACGGTCGCTCGGGCTTAGCGCGTGGCTCGCGTTGTCAGCGCTTTGTTCGGTCAACGCTCGTAACGTGATCTGTATTCGCGTTACACGTTGGGCAATCATATAAAATAATATGTATTTAGAATAATATATTTAATAATTCGTGTATAGCCTGTTCGGGCTATAACAAAGGGTTAATGACAAGTAAAGTATGGTTAGGGGAATGGTGGAGAATAGTGGGGATATATGTGAATACGGATATGGAGAAGAAATTAAAGGAGTTGAGGGAATGGATGGAGGAAAGAGAGGAGGGAGTGCGAGTGTTGATAGGAGGAGACTTCAATGCAAGGACGGTGAGGAAGGGGGAGGAATGGAGGAAGGAGTGAGGAAGTGGGGGAAGGAAAGTGCAGGAACTCGAATGATAAAAAAGTGAATGGTGAAGGAAAGAGATTGTGTAAGTTCCTGGTGGAACTAGGGTGGTCAATATTGAATGGAAATGTGTAAAGGGGGACGTGGAAGGTGAATGGACGTATACGGGGAAAGGGTGGAATCGGTAATTGACTACGAGGTAGGGGATGAAAGAACGAGGGAAGGGGTAGAGAAATTGATGGTGGAAGCGAGGGTGGACTCGGATCATCATCCGCTTACAATATGGATAAGGGGGTTGAGCTGGGATGAAAGCGGGAGGGGAGCAAGAGGCGGGGGCAGAGTGAGAAGAGGAGTGTGGACGATGGAGGGTAGAAAGGTGTTTAGGGAAAAGTTTGGGAAAAGGGAGGGAAGGGAGGAAGGAATAGAAGAGGAGTAGCGGGAGTTGAAAGGTAGGGCGTTGGGAGCTTTAGAAAATGCGGAGGAGGGAAAGCAAAGGGGGTGAAAAAAGGATGGTGGGATGAGGAATGTAAGGAGGGGAAAGAAGTGGTCAGAAGGGAGCTAAGGAGATGGAGGAGGGAAGGGGGACAGGGGATAAATATAGAGAGGAAAAGAGGAGGTACAAGGTCGTTTGTGAGGAGAAGAAGAGGAAGGAAGCTGAGAGATGGGAGAGAGAGGTGAGGAAGGTGAAAACGGAAGGGCAGATTTGGAAGATAATAAATAGGGAAAGAAGGAACAAGAAGAGAGTGAATGAGAGGATAGAAATGGAGGAATGGTTATTTTAGAGGGCTATTGGGAGGGATGGAATGGAGGGTAATAAGGGGGCAGGAAGGGGGATGGGGGGCAGGAAGGGGGATGGGGGGCAGGAAGGGGGATGGGAGGAGGATGAAGAGGAGGAAATCAGAAGGGAGGAGGTTGGAAAAGTGATAAGGAAGTTAAAGGATGGCAAAGCGGCGGGAGGGGATGGATTAATGAAATGTGGAAGTATGGAGGAGAAGAGGTGGAGGAGGGGATTTGGGAAGTGTGTAGAAGGATTTGGAAAGGGGAAGGGTGGCCAAGAGAATGGAGGGAGGGGATAATAGTGCCGATATTGAAAAAAGGGGAGGGGGATAGAGTAGACAGGGTATAGGTTTATGTAGCGATATTGGCGGAAAGGTTGAGGAATGAGGTGGAAGGGAAGGGTTTATTACCGGCAAGTCAGACGGGGTTTAGAAAGGGAGTAGGGACGATAGACAACATATATGTGCTCAATTATTTGATTAATAGGCAGGTGGGAGAGGAAGGAGGTAGAATGGTGGCGATGTTTCTGGACCTGAAGGCGGCTTTTGATTCGGTGGATAGAGGGGCTTTAATAGAGGCGATGAGGGCAAGGGGAGTAAGGGAGTGTCTGATTGAGAGGTGTGGGGAAGTATTGAGGGAGATGGTAAGTAGGGTGAGGGTGGGGGAAAGGGAGGGAAAAGAGTTTTGGGCGGTGAGGGGGGTGAGGCAGGGCTGCCCGTTGAGTCCATGTTTGTTTACGTTGTTGTTGGCGGACGTGAATGACGAGTTGAAGAGAGGAGGGTGAGGTGGGGTCAGGCTGGGGGGAGAGAAGGTGTACTCACTGGCATATGCGGATGACATAGTATTGTTGGCGGAGGATGAAGAAGGAATGAAGGGAATGTTAGGAAAGTTGGAGAGATATATGGACAGGAAGGGTTTGGAGGTGAATGTGGCGAAGACTAAAGTAATGAGATGTAGAAAGAGAGGAGGGAGATGAAAGAAAATAAAATAGTTGTGGAAGGGAAAATGTTGGAGGAGGTGAGGGAATTTAAGTATTTGGGATATACGGTGAGGTCGAATGGAAAACAGGATGCACATGTAAGGGAAAGGGTTAGGAAGGGAGCAGCGTTGTTAGGTCAGGTGTAGGGGTTGGGAAAAAGGAGGTTTGGTGGGGATTGGGGGAAAAGAGTTTGGTTGTTTGATAAGCTAGTATGGTCGATGGTAAGTTATGGGGTGGAGGTGTGGGGTTGGAAGGAGAGGGAGAGGGTGGAAAAATTGCAGGACAGGTATTTGAAGTGGATGTTAGGAGTGGAAAGGTATACGTCGGGATATATGGTAAGGGAAGAATTGCAGAGGGATTTGTTGAAGGGGAGGGCATGAGAGCGTGGAATTTTGAAAAGAAATTGGAAGAGGGTAAGGGGGAAGAACTGGCTAGGAAGTGTTGGAAAGAATTGAAGAAAAGGATTAGGAAGGGAAAAGAGGCGAAAGGCTGGGAGGAGGAGAGGAGGGGATTTATAGAGGAAAGAGGGTGGAAAATGGAAGAGGTTATAGAATTGAGGAAAATGGGGCAACTAAGGGGTGAGGAGGTGATTGAAAGAGAAAGAAAGTTACAGAAAGAGGAAAGATGGAAGAGGATATGGGGGTCGGCTTATAATAGGTGGTATAAGTGGGTGAAAAGGGAGGGGGTGCCAGGGTATTTAAAAAAAGGATGGGAAGAAAGCAGATGGCAAAGGGTAGCAACATTTAGACTTAGAGGAATGGGATGAGGGAAGGGAGATACTGGGAAGGGGCGGAGGGAAGGAAATGCAGGAAGTGCGACAGAGAGTTGGAGTCATGGGAACATGTTTGGGAGGAATGCACGGATTGGGGGAAGGAAGGTGTGTGGCAAGAAAATGTGGAGATGGTTTTAAGGGAGGAGGGGGAGGGGGAGAGGTGGATGAGAGAGTTGGAAGAGAGGAGGGGGGAAGGGAAGAATGAATGGAAGAGTGAGAGAGTAGATGAGGCAGAGTGTGACATTGTGAACGGAAACGGAGGTCCATAGAAGTAAGTAGAGTTAAGACAGCGTAGTTGCGAGTGTGTGTGTGTTAGGTAGGTAGGTTAAGGAGTCTAGGTTAAGAATGCGAGATAGGTTAAGCGTGTAGTGTATAATTAAAAGGATATCTTGCGTTGTTTTTTTTGTATGTTTTTGTAACCCCAAGGGGAACAATAAAGATTATTATTATTATTATAATTCATATATTTTAATATATGTAATTCAATCTAAATAAAAAATAAATGTTTGTTACTTGTTATCTCTAATAGTTATCCAAATTCATAAATTTATATTCAAACTGTCCATTACAAGAAATTAAAAAGAAAACTAATTTCAAAATATAAAGATTGGTTAAAATTAAAGTTAAAATAAAAATATAAATATTGATTAAAATAAAAAAGTTAAAGTTATATCAAATAGATTCGGACATACTATTCAGATATTAAATTTCGGATTATCCGCAAATAATCCGCGAATCCAAACTTCAGTTATCAAATAAACAAAATCATGGATAATCAAATAAACAAATCTCGAATTTTCAGCTCTAATTTCTAGTATCACAAATCTTTGGAATAGTTGCCATAAGAAAAGAAAAATTCCATATTTTAAAAAATTAATAAAATCTATAAAATAAAAAATTTTAATCTCTTTTTTATATATGAGGCGTCTAGAAAATAAGCCGTTGAGATATAAAGAAACTATAAACAGAATTCCATTTTAAAAATTATGATTATAAATTGACGTTTTTTACTTGCTACCACTAGTTCAGATTCATCAGTATCGTGATTAGTGTCATTACTCTCCTTTTCATCATTCTCTTCATCTCCTTTTTCTTCATTATTTTTCTCTTCATTTTCTTTTTCAGCGTTACTTTCGTGTGATCATGTAAAGTTTCACTATTATCAGAAATATTTGTATCAGATTGTACTTCTGCAAAAATGTTATTTTCATTGAGTATTTCTGTAGTGCATAGCGACGTAGTTTTAATTCTTAAGCCCGTAGATTTTGAATTATTATTAAGTTCACATATTTTATGTGCAATATGCGATCCAAGTTGTTGTAATTCAAAATCGATTGAAATTTCATCTAGATCGTATTGAGTTATCAAATAATGTTTGACTGTAGCTAGAATGAAAAAAAATATATGAAGGAACAAAGAATATTGATGGAAAAAAATATTTGATGTTTAAAATAAAATATTACCTCTGATGGCTTTTAATTTTGTTGGATCTAATGGAGGTCTAGGATCTATATTTTTTGATTTTTTCTTTCTGTTTGACACAGTACCTGTTACAGTACTTTCTTTGAGCAATTTTATTCCAAAAACAGCAACAGCCAGGTTTTTTATAAATTGTGGTATCGATTTAGAAATCACAAGAACACTATCATATGAAGATTTGGGTATGTAGACATCAAAACCAAGATGTATCTAGCAATATAACATTTGTAGCATAATTAAAATTAACAAAAAATCTGGGATTCTCAATTATTACCTCATTTCGTGCTTTATTTTCATATCCAATTGAAGGCAAGCCAATTTGTTCTTGTGGAACAGTCGGATTTTTTTAAAAATATTCTGATACAACGTCTATAACAAAAATAGTTAAATATAATAATATATGCATTTATTTATAACTTGGTTCGTTGAATTACCTGAGAGATCCACAAGTATTTTTTATAAATAACATTTTTATAATAACATTTTTATAAAAGCGGGCAATATTATATTCACATAGTAATAGTATATAATGGATGATGATAAACACTGCATACTTGTTTTGTACACTTAACCTATATCTTCTTGAGCACACACAGTTAAGCCGGACCACACACACTTTCCGTAACCGTAATCGTAACCGTAATGTAAAAGCCATTGCACGTTAAAAAATTTAGTCGTAATCGTAAAGCCGTAAGCAAATCGATCAATCACAATCAAGCATTCTAAAATATAATAAGAATGTTTGAACTATGATTGCGGTTAATTTGCTTACGACCTTACGGTTACGATTAAAATTTTTTTATGTGCCATTGCCTTAAGTGCCAGTCCACAATAGATGATTTAAGCCCTTAAGCCTTAAGAAATTGATCAATCACAATCAAGTATGAAGAGAATACTCGACTGTGATTAGTCAATTTCTTAAGGCTTAGAGCTTAAATCACCTATTGTAGACCGGCACTAAAGGATTCTTATGTTACGGTTGCGATTACGGAAAATGCGTGTGACTGGCTTAATCTTCTTCTTCTTTGTATTAAGTTGGCACCAGATATGGTTATTGTTCTCCATATCCATTACACAGTAATCATGCAATAATCACAAAGTACTACTATGGACGCGTTCCACTTAACGACCGCAACGCTCACGGTATCATTTTATCCTTGTTGTTCACCGAAAGTTAAACAAAGACAGATGATGCTCGAGAGCGTTGCGGTCGTTAAGTGGAACGCGCCCAATATATGGAGTCGAATGCTCGAACAGTTTGTTCTTTATAGCTGAACCGAGCTGAACTGGCTGCACTGGTTCAGAGTTTATCTTTCTTCTTCCAATGTGGAGAGAAAAAGATGAACTCTAAACTAGTGCAGCCAGTTCAGCTATAAGGAACAGACCCTACATTTTCTCGCGCATGCGCATTGAGGGTTTATTCGACGACGACGACCGAAACTAGATAATTTTTTTATAATTCAGACTTTGCACCGTGATATATTTCTTAAGAGCACGTAAAGCAAAATATAAAGACATTTTCTAAAGAAAATTATATAAATATAATTCACACTCAAAATAAGCTATCGATTAAGCCTATATTACTCGATCCGTTATTCAGTGGTTAATTTGAGATCTGATAAGTTCGGATACTCTCAACTTTCAGACTCGCGTAAAGATACGGTGCATCTTGCCGTTGCTGCGCGCAACTTTTTATTACGCGTGAATTGACGCCAGACACTACCATATGTCTCTTGGTAAAAAAATACAGAAATATAATTTATTTATTACCGATTCCTAAGTTTTTGAACTACAAATTATTTGTAGATATCTTTTATTATTTTAAGCTATATATTAATATAAAAATATTTTATTTTAAAACTTATAACATTATTATAAATACACATTTTTCTCCTACAAAATACATTAACAAAATTTTGAATGATAATTAATGTATGTGTATTTAATCAGATAGCATGAGCATTTCTTACTTTTAATATAATAAGTATTCAGATAGATTATTATTTAGAAAAAATGACAGAGAACACAAAATATCCTCTCACGATTAAATATATGATAAATTACCATTAAAAATTACATGCAATTCTTTCAACGAATTTAATTCAATGAGAAAGCCTTTATTTTTACATCTTTTATCATAAAATGTCGGATATGTTGCAATAGTTTCAATTTCATAAATGTACATATTCATTTTGATGCAAATACCGAATGATAAATTTGGATAAATTTTGATAAATTTTTCATTAAGAAACTATTATTGAATCGGATAGTATGTGCATTTCTTACTTTCATGATAGATATACCTAGATCACTAATCAGAAAAAGATGACAGAGAACACAAAATATCCTCTTACGATTAGATATGATAAATTACCATTAAAAATTCCATGCAATGTTTTCAATGAATTCAATTCAATGAGAGAGCCTTTATTTTTACATCTTTTATCATAAAATGTCCGATACGCTGCAATAGTTTCAATTTCATAAATATACATATTCATTTTGATGCAAATACCGAATGATAAATTCGGATAAATTTTGATAAATTTTTCATTGAGAAACTATTATTGAATTGGTTAGCATGTGCATTTCTTACTTTCATGATAGATATACATAGATTACTAATCAGGAAGAAATAATAAAGAACACAAAATATCAAATTATGATTAGTAATGATAATTTTATTATGTGAATTCTCATACTAAAATCCGATAACTATCTGAGATATTATAAAATATTATTAAATATTATAGAAAGTCTATACATTATAATATTCATAACATATAGACCTTATTCATTTGCATTCAAATTCAGGCTTAATCTAATACAATCTTATCATTTTCTATCCATTATTTTAAGCAGGGTAAAACTATTATAGCATTCATGATATGTTGGATCATTCAAAGAAATTGTATCATTGATACCAGTTATTAATATGAATGGTAATGAATTAACATTTTATACAAAAGAAGTATGTAAGTTGGTTACAGCTTGTGATTTTAAAATTATTGCGATCATTACTGATAATAACAGAATGAATTGTGTAATGTTTAAAAAGTTGTCAAATTTTGATAATAATTTCACTTATGATTTTTCAAATACTTAAAAACATTTTTATCATATGACAGTGTACATACATATATTTAAGAATATAAGAAATAATTGGCTTTGCCAGAAAGATGCTGAAAAATCTTTTGTATTTCCCTCATTCTATGACCGTGATAAAATATTAGTTGCAAAATTTTCAGATATAAGAAAGTTGTTTCGTAAAGAATGTAATCAATTAATTAAGTTGGCATCTAAATTAAATTTTAAAACTGTTTTTCCAAGTACATTAGATAGACAAAAAATGAGTTTAGTAAATAACGTTTTACATGAAAGTACACTAGCTGCTGTCAATCAAAAATACGGTTTTGAATCGGGAAAAGCAAAATTTTTAGAAATTATATTATAATGGTAAACCATAGTCAACATTAAAAATTCTTTAAAATTAGTTCACAAAAATCCCTTGGAAGCAGCTTTTACTAATAAAAATGATGATCGCATTATTTTTCTTTTTGTCATGGTTAACTTGTTGGAAAGGTTTGAATTTAAATCATATTTTAACTACAGATACCTTTAATGCACTTTATCAGAATGTGAATGTAATGATAGATTTTATTAAATATTCATTAAATCAATTAAATGTAGATTATGTATTGCCTGGGAAATTACAAACTGACAAACTAGAAAATAGATTTAGTCGTTATCGACAGCTTTCTGGTAGTAATTATCATATATCGTATATTCAAATTATTGAATCTGAAAAAAAGTTGAGGACTAAAAGTATTTTAGGCCTTCATTCAGGGAAATATGATCTAGTTGCATTCTCATTTGATGCTTTAACAGTAGCTACAGATGATGTAATTAATAATTCCATAATAGATGATTATACTATCTTTTCAAAAATTGATCATAATTTTATAGATATTGTCGATACTGATAATCTTGCATTAACATACATTTGTGGATATGTTGCATTTAAAATTAAACATCGATTACACTGTAACTTATGTTACGAATTTGTTGAATCAAAGAATTATGAAACTTGTAACACATACTTTTCAGATTTAAACTGTTATAGCCCGAACAGGCTATACACGAATTATTAAATATACTATTCTCAATACATATTATTTTATATGATTGCTCAACGTGTAACGCGAATACAGATCACGTTACGAGCGTTGACCGAACAAAGCGCTGACAACGCGAGCCACGCGCTAAGCCCGAGCGACCGTGCAATCAGTTCATTGCGAAAACGCGGAAATCAGGGCAAGCGGAAGAAGGACATTGCGAAAATGCAACGTAGAAGTCCTACTTAAAAGCGAAATAAAAAGGAATAAAGAAATTGCGAAAGTGCAAGCAAAGAAGTCCTACTTAGAACTTCTTAGCTTGCATCCGGATATTGCCAAAATCAAGCGACACGACACACAGCCTTGTCGCTAAACGACCCCCTCCCGGGTAGCCAAAAGGAGTTAATAAAAAGGCCCACCGCTAACGAACGGCGGGCAGTCTTGATCATTAATTAATATTACGCGGGTAATCACAGTAACTACCAAACAGGCAGTCTTTATCATTAATATTACGCGGGCAATCTTTATTCCTTTACGCGAGTAATATCTCTAACAAACGCGAGTGTCAAAACGAATATCAATAATTATTATAATATTGAATAGCCACGCAGTCGGCAGAAATATACACGAAGAAGCGAGAGGCGAGTCTCGAGACCGAAACTCGATTCTAGACACGCGCACGTTAAGATAACCGTTATCGTGATACGCGACATGAGCGAAAGTGCGGGAACATTGTAAATAAACCAAACCACAAATAAATCTGATATTAATCTATTTATTTAATGTGGAAAGTGTCCGAATTATTTAAATAAAGTTCTCAGGCGGAGCCCGAATTCCCAAATTCCTTCCGGCAAACGATCCCAACTACCGTGCCTCTCCGGAGGCACAACAAAACAATCTAACAATTCCATCTGATACAATATTTTTAATTGGTCAACATATATACGGTATTATGCAATGTTTAATTTCAAATGAGTATGAAAATGCTTTTTTGAGTGTTACACATCAACAGCAAATGCTAATTAAATTAGTTACAGAAAGTTTAACCAGAAATCATTTAACTTCCAACGTACTCAATGATACATGTATTTGTGATTATACTCACGCAAAAATTGTACTGGCAAATATATTGTTGAACAATTATAGGAAGTTAAAAACTAATTACTATTTAGGAAATATGAACGTAAAGAAAAGTAAGCTCCAAACATTATTATAATTTAAAACATTTCTCAAAACTTTACATTTTAAGATATTCAAATCGAATAAAAGATTATTTTTAGAAAAGTGCAATTATCTTATATTATTTTGAGTGCAATTATCTTATATTATTTTGAATGCAATTATCTTATATTATTTCGAGTGCAATTTTTTAAATATGATTATACCAAATATGATTTTATTTTATGTTTCGTAGTTTATAAGATTATTATGTTTCATACGATATGAGAAGTTTTCTGTTTGTATAAAGTTATGTTTTATTATTACAGAATTATTATAACGTTATTCAACATTCCCCACTTCGCGGTCCATGTCTCCCGCAAATATAAAATCCACTTACCGCAGGGACATTGGATAATGCGCTTCTCGAAGACGGGAGAATTACGATACCGCCGCCGCCTGGATCAGTCGCGAGCGAGGCACGTAAACAGAACGTGGGAGAATGCCTCAAAATTCAGGCATTAGTTACGGAGGGGGGTGATGCAACAATGCACCTAAGCATTACCCTCCATCGTTACTCGGCCGCCGAATCGCCGGAAGTCCGCCGCCCGACGAACACCGGTCGGGCAAAATGCGGAGGCGCTGAGTGCCCATTTTTTAAACGATGGACAAAGCACGTAAACATCTAATCGCCGTTAAGCGCGCGTAACCGTCAAGAGCCGGTGACGCGCTCGGGTACCGACCGACCAATACCGAAAACACCAGAGTCGCGCGCGCCGGTTCTATGAAGAAAATACCGTTAGAACAATAGGCGAATTACGCAGCTGCGCGCACCAAAAACCCGTATAAATAGAGAGCATTTTCGCCTATCGAGACCAGATCTTCCAATCCGCCAGAGTCAGTAAAACACCTGGAGAATATCGTAGATCCTTAAAAAGATCCTATGAGAGAGAAAACGTGGTTGGGCATACCCAGTCTCCGCCGAGATTTTGCGGCATCTTAAACGAGCAATCCTTTTAAATCATCGTTAGAGGCAAAACGGGATCGACCCCGCCGCAGTGATGCCAGAAACAGGTCCCGCGGCTCAGCAATGGAGGGGATAACGCACACAAGCGCGAACCGCAGAGCGCACATGTACGCGGTTCGCGCTTGGGTGCGTTATCCCCTCCATTGCTGAGCCGTGAGCCGCGGGACCTGTTTCTGGCATCACTGGATATAATACAACATCTAATGGCAATAAAGGACGGAAAAGTATTGTACATCTTAGATTAATCCCATTAGAACAAGTTATAGATATCCTCAAGGAAGTTACCTTACAAGTACCACAAGGACTACATTTTCCCTTTGGTATCTTCGAAAACAATTGGCTAATGATTGAAAAATTTATAACGATTAGCGCTTATTACGACACACCCTATATATATACTATCTTACGCTTTCTACTAATCTCTCATCCTAAATACAATATAGTAAAGGCAATACCTCTATCTATATACAGTCAAGGAAATTTATTCACTTTCGTAAAAATAAACCAATCCATTATAGCTATCGACAGCAAAAATCAAAAATATTTAACAACAACACAGAATAATTTAGATAAATGTATCGAAATAAGTAATCATTATATATGCGAACAGAATAGACCCATATATCATATTAACGACGATTCACTATGCGAAATCTAAGCGTATTTACAAGTCGCAGCGGACAAAAGATTTTGTAATACGAGATACATTCATTCTAACCATACTATATGGATTGCGCTGACTAACTAACACTCGTGGTTGTACTCTACGCTCACCGAACAATCTATAACTATAAGCTGCGAAAACCAACAAGAAAATAGAATAAAAATTTCTAGAACAGGGCGAATTGCACTAATAAATAACTGCAAATTAGTAACGGCTGATATGATAATAAAAATCGGGAGTAATAGATACTACCTATCTTCCAACATATTTGCCGGAATATAATATATCAAACTTCAAATTTGACCTAACACGCCAACAAAACCTAATGCAGTAAAAATAAAGAAAATAATACAAAATCCGAATGAATTAATGGATTTAAGCATTAGACTGCAGGAGATAACAAAAGAATTAGATAAAACTAACAATTATCCATTCTTACAAAAGCAAGTTATATACCCAATATCAGGCAGCTTTGCAATACTTATAATAAGTATCATAGTAATAGTATTATGGCGAGCCCACAAAAATTGTAAACGTACACCACGCATAGAATAAGAAAGAATTGTAAACAGAGTCTCCCATACAGTCTCAAATAGAAAACGTCACTACCCTTCCGTTTTTTCCTCCAAAGGGGGAGGGATGTCGTAACTCAAAATCGAATAACGTAATTACGACCTATGAAAGTAAAAAAGGAGCACAGCGCAAATTCAGCACTTTGTAAGCTGTTGCGCGCGCTCCCAAAACCGCGATTAAATGCAAGATATGCAATTCGTTGCAATATGCAATTAAGACATCGCGACCTAATACCGAAAAACCATCTACTTTCGGACCATAAAAAGAGAGGTAACGAGTACCTCGAGGCCGTATTCCGAAACTAAGTGGTGACGCGTGTACTTGAAGAAACTGTGAGATCCTGCAAGCGCCGACACTGTTACATCGCCGAAGCGTCACCGAACCGAACTCTACGATACGTAAGCTGTACAAATAAATCTCTTTGCACGGAATCTTTGCCTCGTGTTTCTCGAGACTCGGAGTCCCTACTCCTAAGACGAACCGAACCCTTGGATCATCCCCGAAAATCCCGTTGTACCCGGAGAGGCACAACAACAGAAGAAGATTGTGTTGTGCCTCCGGGAGAGGCACGGTAGTTGGGATCGTTTGCCGGAAGGAATTTAGGAATTCGGGCTCCGCCCGAGAACTACACGTATTTTAGTTAAATAATTCAGACACTTTCCACGTTAAATAAATGGATAAATATCAGCTTTATTTGTGACTTGGCTTATTTACAATGTTCCCGCACATTAACTCGCGTCGCGTGTCGCGATAGCGGATCTTAACGTGCGCGTATCTAGAGTCGAGTTTCGGTCTCGAGACTCGTTTCTCGCTTCTACGTATATTCTTCTGCCGACTGCGTGGCTATTCGATATTACGATAATTATCGACACTCGCTTTGACACTCGCGACTGCTCGCGATTTTACCTGCGTTTAAGAATAAAGGTTGCGCGCGTTGTGGTAATTAGTAATCAAGACTGCCCGTTTGATAGTTACTGTGACTACCCGCGTAATATTAATTAATGATGAAGACTGCCCGCCGTTCGTTAGCGGTGGACCTTTTTATTAACTCCCCTTGTCGTTTAGCGACAAGGCTGTGTGTCGTGTCGCTCGATTTTGGCAATATCCGGCTGCAAGCTAAGAAGTTCTAAGTAGGACTTCTTTGCTTGCACTTTCGCAATTTCTTTATTCTTTTTTATTTCGCAACGAAATGATTGCGCGGTCGCTCGGGCTTCGCGCGTGGCTCGCGTTGTCAGCGCTTTGTTCGGTCAACGCTCGTAACGTGATCTGTATTCGTGTTACACGTTGAGCAATGCCATCATATAAAATAATATATATCTAGAATAGTATATCTAGAATAGAATAGTATATAACCTGTTCGGGCTATTACATCCCTCTCCCGTAAAAAAAAGGAAAACGGAGGTGTAAACGTGACGTTTTTCGCAAAAAAAAATTATTTCTTCTTATTCTAATGTACAATATTTTCCCGTATATAATATGATTTATAATCGTTTCTTATTCTAAAATCGTGTGCTTAAACTACGTTTTAGTATGGGTCTTGGGAATCCGTATGACCTACGTGGTTCGTCTTCTTCGTATATCCTGACTGACGGTCGTTTCGTATATTTCTTTTTATTTTTTGTAATTATATAAATTATTAATATTATTATAATAACTGTGGTTATTCCGCTTGTCGCCATAGGATATACGAATTACTTTTGTGTGAAGAATTTGTCGTTATTGTCTTGCAAATTGTTGTTTATCTCTTTTAATTTATTTTTTAATTCTGTTAATTCTGAATTCTGAACGATGTTCTGTTGTTTCATGTCTAGTATGTCTGTATTGTTTCGTCTAAATGTAATATTAGTTTCCGGTAAATACGTTTCTATTTCGTTACCTTGTATGACTTCCTTTGTTTGGATCGTCGTTTCCGTTGTTATTAATTTACATTTATTTTAAAGGGTGATTTGCCCTGTTTCTTTAATTATTTTTCTAATCTCGTTATAATTTTCGCATTAAATTATTATTGATTGTTCGCGTACAGTTGAGTATAACCAAGTAAGTGGTTGTCGCAACGGTATCCATATCGTTTCTGTCGCAATTACATGTTTACTTTTGCAAGCCTCGTTTTGTTGTTGCAAATACATCTGTATTTCGCACGGCGCGTTTGGATTAATACGGTGTATTGGTTGCGTTTCCTCTGATATGTATCTAGAGTTTATTTGGATACAATTTTTTAAGTCGTCCTTAGTTATTATGATATATGTTAATCCTTCTTTATTAACTACGATTATTTCGTGGTTTATTTCCGCGTGCGTAAATATATTTTTATGATCATAAGTAGGTAATGGGGTTACCTTTATTATATCGTATGCTGGTTGTGAGATTAGCGGGAATCGCAATACAGTAAATATGATTAATCCTTCACATGCAGTTATTTTAATATATTCTTCTAATGCTAACCATTCGTCGTTTCATATTTCGAAAGGAAAATATAAACCGTGAGGTAATTGGATAGCTGCTTCTTTTAAATGTGTTATAATGTCGCTAATAGGTGTTAGTACGGGATGCATTGTGCCCTTGCGTACATACGTAAGATATTCTACATCTTCCGCGTCTCGAATTAAATCTGTTATCATCTCGATGATTACCGTAAAATGTTCGGTTATTTCTTCGCGAGTACTATATTCTCGAACATAATGATTTAATAATTTACCGTTATGGTCTAATATATTTTCTAGTTTATCTAGATGTACTATTGTACTATTTAAAATTTTTATTTGATTTTTCGCGACATGTTGAATGGTTTGTTGATTATTTTGTAGAAGATTTAATTGTTCATTTATTAACTCTCTATCTTTCGCGTCCATTGTACCGAACAATGTTTTCGCTATTTCGCCTATTCCGTCGATGAGACCTCTACGTCCGTTCGTCTATGTCTTATATAGCGTATTTATTAGAGTCATCAATTTTGTTAATTGTTTCGATTTGTTTTTTACGATTTCTTTTAGATTATCGCAAGTACGTTTATGGTGGAATTCCGATTTTATTTGTTCGCACATCTCGTTGGTTTGTTGGATGTATTGGTTTATTTGCCATGCTTTGTCGTTCAGCGTTGTTATATCTAATTTAATAACTAATTTCCACGTTTTTGTGGCTTGTTGCAATTGTTCGATTTTCTTGAAATATATGCCAGGGTTGTGTAGGAATTCTTGGATTTTGTAAGGTAAATCCGTTTCCTGTTGCCCCGTGCTACTCTCGGCCTGTCGGCTGTTCCAGCTGACGAGTATCCTGTAATTTTATATTAAAATGTTTCATATAACCGTCTTATCGGCTCTTATTTTAAGAGTTTAAGCTTTCTTCTTGCTAGCTTTTAGCATCGCGTGGTTTTTTATTCAGTCGCGTTTTATTGAGTGTCCGACTACCATGGTTTGCGCAAATTTAGTCGATCGTTCTTGTTATTTCCCTTCTTTGAAGGGCGAGGTTGATAATACTGGTGATGGTGCGGTGTTAGTTATTGTGCCTCAGACTAATATGAACATGGTGGACGATGGGTTCGACGATGCCTTTTGGGTGCCTCGTTATAGTTCTCCTGATGGCTTCATCCTGTTATTGCGAAGGCTATGGCTGGGTGTGCCTGTACGCACTCGAAGGAGTGCTTTTTTGGATTATATCCGCCCTAATTTCCGTAACTCTGGAGGGCGAGGTCGGACTACGATCGAGCGGATGCGTCGCACTTTGGATCGGATGCGGTTAATCGATCGTTCCAGCGACGAATAAGTAAGTTCTTATTTTAATTTTCTATAAATTGTTTCAATTTATTTGTATACATGCGCACCGCTTTTCTTCCTTTCCTAATTGTATAATTCATGTCTGAATTTTTTTCGATTATTACGTATGGTCCGGTCCATAGGGATTCAAGTTTCTTAGATCGTCCGCGTCGGAGCGTCTCGTCGTGTACTAATACCTTGTCACCGACTTTAAATTTTATTTCTCTAGTACTTTTGTCGTACTGTTTTTTGGCTTTAATTTTTTCTTCTTTAATATGCTCTTTTGCGAGCTGACTCGTTGCCCTTAATCTTTCTTTCAATTCTTGCGCGTAATCGTCGTAATTATATGTCGGTATAGGCGGTCTCGTCAATAACGTAGGTAGATCCGCTTGGTGCCCGTACACTAATTCGAAGGATGTATACCCCGTAGCTGTGTGTGGCGTTGTATTATATGTAAACATTGCGAACGGTATCCATTTGTCCCAGTCTGTCTGGTCTTCGTTTATGTAATGTCTTAAATATTCCGGTAAAGTTCGATGCAATCGTTCTAACGCGCCATTGCTTTCCAGATGATAGGCAGTTGTCTGTATTTTATTTATTTTTAATAATTTACATGTATTTTTAAATATTTCACTGAGGAAATTCGTGCTTTGACCCGTTAAAATTTTTTCCGGTATTCCGTGTTCAAGTACAATTTTTGTAACAAATTCTTTGCTGACCGTGTTCGCTTCTTGGTTTGGAATCGGTATCGCTTTGCTGAATTTCGTTAAATTGTCTTCGAATGTTAAGAGATATTTATTTCCGTTTGTTGTAACTGTTAACGGTCCTACAATATCTAATGCGCATTTTTCGAACAGTTTAGTAGGCGTATCAGTGATTATTAACGGTACTTTATTTTTTCGCGATAATTTATTTTTCTGGCATAATTCGCATTTTGCAATGTATTTTTCTACATTTTTCGTTATTCCTGGCCAATTATAATTTAAGCGGATTCTTTTTATCGTGCGTTCAACTCCTTGATGTCCGCCTATGGGTGCATCATGATATTCATATATTATAATATCTGTTTCTTGTCTTCTTCCGCGTATATCTTTTCTCCGTCGGAGTTTGTTTCTTCTTTTATTGCGAGGATTTCTCGTTCTTCCTCTTCTGTTTTATGCGCTTCTCTTATTACATTGCGGCTCAGTGCATCGGCGTTCGCGTTCGCTCGTCCGGCCTTATGAATGATTTCATAATCATATTCTTCGAGTTTTAATCTCCATCGGATTAATCTTGATCCGGGATCATTCACATTAAATAACCAGATTAATGGTTTGTGGTCGGTTACGATTTTGAATTTCGTACCGTATATGTATGGCTTAAAATGTTTTACAGCCCATAAAATTGCTAGTAATTCTTTCTCTGTTGTATTGTAATTCTGCTCCGCTCGTGATAAAACTCTGCTAGCTTAAGCAATTGGCCGGTCGTTACCTACTTTGCCTTGTGACAAGACTGCTCCGATTGCATAGTCGCAAGCATCAGTGATCACTATAAATTCTTGATTTAAATCTGGGTACGTTAGCACTGGCGCAGTCATTAATCTTTCTTTTAATATTTCGAAATTTGCTGTTCCATTGTCCACTCGAATTTTTTCGTTTTTTTTGTTAATTTCGTCAGTGGCTTGGCTATTTTTCAAAAATCTTCTATGAATTTTCTGTAGTATCCGGCTAGTCCTATGAAAGATTGTATATCTTTTACTCTCTTCGGCGTCGGAAATTCTTTTATTGCCGTTAACTTTGACGGATCCGGAGATATTCCGTTCTCCGAAAAATTGTGACCTAGATAAATTATTTCTTTGCGCAAAAATTCGCATTTATCTGGTTGCAATTTTAGATTATTTTCTCGGAGTCTTTGTAGTACTTCCTTGAGTCTTCTATTTTGGTCCCCTAGGCTCGATCCGTATATGACGATGTCGTCTAAATAAACTAGATATTTAAGTCTTTTCATTCCGGTTAGAATTGAATTCATCAGTCTCTGGAATGTTGCTGGCGCATTTTTCAATCCAAACGGCATTCTATTAAATTCATAGTGTCCGTAGGGTGTCGAAAAATCTGTCTTTTGTTTATCTTGCTCAGCCATCGATATCTGGTGATATCCTGACGCTAAGTCTAGTGTAGTAAAATATTTAGCGTTTCCTAGCTGGTCTAGTATATCGGTGATATTGGGCAGTGGAAATGAATCGCCTATTGTTAAATCGTTTAGCTTCCGAAAATCTACTACTACTCGGAGCTTAGGTTTTCCGGATGCGTCGGCCTTTTTTGGTATCACCAGTAAGGGTGCGTTCCATTGACTCGCGCTTGTTCGGATTATGCCGTTTTTTAGCATTTCTTGCACTTGTTTATTTACTTCCGTCTTGTGCTTCTCGGGAAGACGATACGGTCTCGTGTTCACCGGCGAGGTGTCAGGGCGCTTGTTTATCTCGTGCTCTACCGTCGCGGTGCACATCAGTGGTTCTGCGTCCAACTGAAATGTATCATAATATTTTTCGCATATCCGTAGGAGTGCCTGTTTTTCTTCCGTATTTAAATGTTGCGTGCGTAGTAGTTGTCAGATTTGTCCGTGTCTCGAGTTAGTATACTTAATATTTTTTCTTGTTTCTACCGTATGTATTTTAGATTCGATTTCGCGTTCTATGTCTTCGAGGGTGACGCTCGGCGTCTGTATCTCGATTTCCGTATCGGTTGTATTTATGATGCTAACGGGACACATATAATCTCTAGGTTCTACTAAGCAGTTTCCAAGGTAGATTCCTGGAGCTGTTTCCTCGGCTCGTATTATTCCTATTCGATTTTGATTTGTTGTCGCTTTTATGATGGTCTCGCTGCGCGGTTTTAGAATCGTTTTGTTAAGCGAATGGAATTTTAATACGGCGTCTCCTATTTTTAATTGATTTTTATTATAATCGCAGGACATCAAATGTTGTCGAAGGAAATCAATTCCTAGTATTCCTTCATATTCGATCGGAAGGTCGTCCTTTACCACGTAAAATGCATGTTTTACCTTATGGTTTTCTATCTTGATTGTGGCATACGTTTTTCCGATGGTGTGTATTTTATGTCCGGTTATGCCTGTGAGCGCGATTTTATCTTCGTGTATTAATGTGTCGTCTTTTAAATGTTTTAATTTTATCAATGAGATGGTCGATCCTGATCCGTACAACATCTGTATTTTTTCGTCTTTTGCTTGTCGCATTGGTAATGTTATTCGCAATAAGCCCGTTTATTTCTGTGCGCGTGGCATATCTTTAATATGCGTAACGCGATACTCAGATGCAGGTCGTGGTTGTCTCTTTCTCGCTTCTTTCTGCTCGTCTTCGCTGTTGCTATTGTACTTGCGCTATCTGCGTTCTTTCTTAGTTGTCGCGATTTCCTTCGGTCGCGTATATTTTCGTCGCGCGTTTTTTGCTGATTTCCGACTTTTAATTTATTTGTACTATTTTTCGGTTTCCCGTTTAGGCTCCAGCATTCGTCGCGGCTGTGTCCTGTCTTTTTGCAATGTGCGCAGTATTTATTTATCGCGTTTATGCTTGAGGGTTTTTCCGGTTTCGGGAGCGCGTATCGGCTACTTCGACAGTCGCGTCCGTAATGTCCGTTTTTTCCGCATTTAAAGCATTGCGGGCTCGAACCTCGATTATTTCGCGAGTAACTTGGTTCAGTTTTATTTTTATTAACAAAACTATTTGTTCTCGTCGTTCCCGGTCTGAGTTTTTCTTCGGCGCTCGCGCCCATTGCGCGCGTACGAGTATTTGTAATTCGTCGCGTAATCCGATTTGAAAGTTTATTAACACTTGTTTTTTAATCGTGTGTTGAATCGTGCGTTTTGATAGTGAATAGTTTTCTTTTCCTTCAATCATAGAATCGTATAATTTCATCGCTAGTAAGTCAACACGTTGTCCGAAAGCGTGCACAGTTTCATTCGGCTTTTGTTTTAACGAATTGAACTCGATTTGTAAGTGCGTAGTACATTGTTTAGACTGGTAACAAGTCTCGAGTTGTTGTTTTAATTCGGCGAACGTCCGAATATTTCGTGTCTCGAAATCCTGCATGGCTTTTCCTCTTAGTTTTGTATATAAAATTGCTCGGATTAAAGATTCTTCATCCGCGGGATGTATGTCTTGAACGGCATACGTGCATGAATTTAGAAATTCTAATAGTTTATGTCGCGAGGTTCCGTCGAACTCGGGGATCATTTTTCTTGTTTCCGCTAACGGCAGGTAATTTGGAGCGACGCTTCGTCGGTTTCTGATATCGCAGTCGTTTCGCCCGTACATTATGGCGTTACACGCATTGTTATCGTTTTCCCTGCGAGTATCCGTATGACGGGGTAGTTGTGCGTGTGCGTGTTCTAGTCGCGTCATTCGTCGGTTTAACAAATTAATGTCCGCGCGTATTTCATTTAAATGTAGATGTTCTGTGTATAATCTCCTCTTTCTTCGCGGTTTCTCTCGTGGGGCAGTGTGTGATCAGCCTCCACTATATTTTGGTCCATTTGATGAATAGATCGTCGCATTTTTTCTATTTCCTCGTCTACCGCGCTCTGTGGCGGGTTCGCGGGAGTGTGTTCTTGCGGATTTCGCGATTCGGCCATATTATTTTCTTGTTGGCTATAAATCTCTTCCGGATCGAATAGATCGCTCTCGTAGGAAGTTAACGAAAATTCGCGTCGTAGGGATACTCTATTTGAAGTTCTGCTAATATACGGTCGCGTACGTCTAGTCTCGCGCTGAGTGTTGTCAATGGGGTCAGTCGTATTACGCGGGAGTAGGCTTTCGTCAAAATTGTTAAACGGAAATTCGCGTTCTGTGACGACGTTATCCGGTAACTCGGTGTCGCTTTCACTCGAGTATTGGTTTTCTAAGTTTCTTCGCGTTTTATCAAAATTTTCTCGCGATGTTAAACTTATGTTTATCGCTCGTCGGGCTGGTTCTCTTAGTAACCATGATCAGTTCGCAATCGGTTTCGGTATATTAAAACCTTCCGACATTCACGCAGTTATATTTATTAAATTTTTGCGGACCTACAATAGTATAACGGTTCGCATGATCACTCGCTGTCAGTAGGTTGCTGACGCTGCAGTCCTTCGCTCGGCGGCTGATACGGCTGATGATGCTCGTCGTACGGCGGTCGTTGTCCGGCGTCGGTGTGTTGTCTGTAGAGTTATCGTAGGTCGCGATGCTTGGCGGCTCACGTTTCTGCTACAGCTGTTGTGGCGATGCTCATTCTGTTGTCCTTGCGTTGTGTTCCGTCGATTGTGATCTCCATCAGCTTACGTTTTACGTGCGCTGGCGTGCCTGTCCTGTTTACACCCTGGGTGCTTTGTAGGTCTTGGGGAAGGCTTAGCTGCTGCTTCCGTCCGTCAACTTCAATTGAATTGATGGTTGGCGTGCTCGCTTTTTAACACAACCGTGTCTTTTGCAGGTCTTGAGTCCTGGCGATGCCGCGGCAGATCCCACCGCTGCCACCAAATAATGTTGTGCCTCCAGGAGAGGCACGGTAGATGGGATCGCTTGCCGGAAGGAATTTAGGAATTCGGGCTCCGCCTGAGAACTACACGTACTTTAGTTAAATAATTCAGACACTTTCCACGTTAAATAAATGGATAAATATCAGCTTTATTTGTGACTTGGCTTATTTACAATGTTCCCGCATATTAACTCGCGTCGCGTGTCGCGATAGCGGATATCTTAACGTGCGCGTATCTAGAGTCGAGTTTCGGTCTCGAGACTCGTTTCTCGCTTCTACGTATATTCTTCTGCCGACTGCGTGGCTATTCGATATTACGATAATTATCGACACTCGCTTTGACACTCGCGACTGCTCGCGATTTTACCTGCGTTTAAGAATAAAGGTTGCGCGCGTTGTGGTAATTAGTAATCAAGACTGCCCGTTTGATAGTTACTGTGACTACCCGCGTAATATTAATTAATGATGAAGACTGCCCGCCGTTCGTTAGCGGTGGACCTTTTTATTAACTCCCCTTGTCGTTTAGCGACAAGGCTGTGTGTCGTGTCGCTCGATTTTGGCAATATCCGGATGCAAGCAGTAGTGATATTATGCGGGTTCTAACACAGGTCTTCTGAGGGGGGGCGACGCGGGGGGTATGACGTCACGGGGGGGGGGTATGACTTCACGCGGGAGGGGGGGTGACGTCACGCGGGGAGGAGGGTATGACGTCACGCGGGAAAGGGAGGGGGACCGCGGCGGAACGGTCGGCGCGTGGTCCGCGGAGAGGGGGGAGGGTGACCGCGGCGGAACGGTAGGCGCGAGGGTTGCGGAGAGGGGGAAGGGGACTGCGGCGAAACGGTTGGCGCGGGGGCCGCGGGGAAGAGGGAACGCACGCGTCCGCGAGTAGGTGTGACAGAGATAGCGCGAGGCGTTCGCAATGTGTAAGAGAGGGATGGCGTCCGCATGCACTTGAGAGAGAGATAGTGTCCGCACATGCACTTGAGAGAGAGATAGCGTCCGCAAGTTAAATTTTGCAGACTGTGCATATCTATTACACAGTTTTAATTCATACATAAAGGATGGGATAAATAATTAAATTCACAGATAATTAGTAAAATAACTTATTTATTACAAGCCTCGTGAAGAATATCATTTACAGCATATGTCAATAGCTGGCAATCTATGAGCGATTCGCTGTTAAACATATCACTTTCATGTATAGTTTTTGCAGCGTCGCATACATTAGCGATATTATTCTGTTGTAAAACAGTTACAAATTGTTTGAATTTTTCATTTACAATATGCGTATTTTCGCATAACCAGTAATACATATGATCTATACATTTTTCAAAATCGAATAAATAGAATAGAGTTGGCGGTTTCATATGTAACGATGCATCCCTCCACCGTTACCCGGCCGTCGATCCGTCGGAAGTCCGCCGCCCGACAAACACCGGTCGGGCATAATGCGGAGGCGCCGAGCGCCCATTTTTAAGATGTAGAGAAAGACGTTCGAATTTATAACCGCCGTTAAGACGCGTTGTTTACCGGGAACCGTCGCCGCGCTCGGGTAACCGTACCGACCGTTCCCGAAACCACCCGAGTCGCGCGCGACGGTTCAACATTAAACAATATGTCTTAAAACAGTTAGGCATATTACGCACGCGCACCCGCCGGAAAAAGCGGTATAAATAAAAGCAAATTTTCCATCTCGAGACCAGATCTTCCGCAACAACCACCAGAGTCTGTAAAACGCCTGGAATCCAGAACGATCCTATAACCGCTCACAGAGAGAGAAAACGGGGTTGGGAGTACCCAGCCTCCGCCGAGAGTTTGCGGCATCTCTGCAAGCGATCCTTTGAATTTCTGCGGCCGAGGAACACGAGGTTGGGCGTACTCAGCCTCCGCCGAGAGTTTGCGGCATCTCTGAAAGCGATCCTTTGAATTTCTGCGACCGAGGAACACGAGGTTGGACGTACTCAGCCTCCGTCGGGAGTTCTCGACACCTCACACGCATCCGTCCACCTAAGTGCAACGGCGATCATCCAGTGGTAGGGAGTTCCCTGCCATTGACGGGTGTTCCCGTCGGCCGTTGCACTCCTGCATTCTACGGGAAGACCATCCCCAACGAAACAATACCGCGATATCCGCGAACTCGCAGTAATTCCACGACCGCCATTACCGCGATCGGACTCGCCATTAATACGGCGCGCCAAGTCCCGCTCAAGGGGGAAGATCTCATCCTGCCGCGACATCGATCGACGCAATCAAATCAATATAGGCGCGTCTAAGGACCGCCCACCGGCCCGACCGAAATTACCGCCCGGTAGTTAGTGGCCTCTGCCAAAATCCAGATCCGCTCACGTAATCGATATTTTATCGAATCGCCGAAATCGCGCTCCGCACCGCGCATCCGTGCATGTAATTCGGATGCACCGCGACCGACACGACCACACCGCTAACCAATTCCGACACTCACACATACATGAGTGCGTTTTGTCGCATACACATCATCATTCGCCTCACACATATACTTTCGATATATTGTAAATCATACGTAGATATTACATGTTCGCACACGCACTCGCTCGCTTATCATCTCACTCACACACAAGCGCACACGCTCACACCCATACAGCGTTTATACACATACACTCACTCTGTATACACACATACTTACACGCAATAAATTATATTCTACCTAACGTATCTTTCGTTCGTCTCTCGATACCCTTTCACGAGCCCCGAATCCCGACCGAGTTATCCACGACCGCCTCGCGAAAGCGGTTTATTACACATATATAAAGAATTATTGGATAATCCTATTTTTATAATATTTGAAGCAGATATTTTAACCACTTCGAATGTCAAATCTCGAATCCGCAATGGGATTTCAGTTGATTGTAGAAACCGTTCAATGTCTGCACGTTTCTGCATTAGCGATTCCCACGTTTCAAAAGGCAATATTACTTGATTGCCTCGATTATCGCCGAGAACTAATTCCACGCAAAATACAGCTCCAACGTTTATTTCAATGTCCAAATCTTTGTACGACGTCGGGTTTAAGGCGTATCGTCTTCCGAGTATACGAACCGCGCGACGAGGCTCGGATGAAATGCTAGAGAGTAAAAAAATTTTATTTATAGAAATATTTAAAAAATATAAAAATATTTAAAAAGTATAAAAATATTTAAAAAGTATAAAAATTCTTCAAGTTAATTAAAATTACTTGTTACATTTCTTCTTCTTACACGGTAAAGTTTCATCAGCATCTTGAATCGGAACGTAATAATTCATGCGGCTCCCTTCAGTGGGATACATTTTTATATGAACCTTCCACACACAAGTGGTCGATGCAATACTGAACGTATTGAACATATTTAAAATATGTATTAGCGTTGCAAAATTGCAATGTGGTGGGGATTATTGATGACGCGATATTTTTTTCAATTTTTCCATTCAAGCGCCGATATACGGCTGCTTCGCGATGACATCATCACCAGGTGTGAGATTTAGCCGAATGCACAAAAATGCAACGTAATATAAAATTTTCAAGCGCCGATGTGCGGCTGCTTCGCAATGACATCACCCATAGATATCAGATTTCAAACGCGCGTGTCAAAACATGACAAAATCCTAAAATATAAGGATAATCCTCATGATTAAATTGCACTAACATTGGACAGCTGCATGTAATTTGAAACTTTTGCGATACTTGAGATTTGACATCATCTCTGGGCGACAAAAATGCAATAATCGACATTAGTCAAAATGTACGTGACAAATCGCGAAATAAAGATTTAGTTGATACACATGATGGAAAGAGACATCAAGATAGAATATAAAATCATGGTAAACAGGCACACCCTGTCAGTATTTTCGCAAAGAGTTCCGAGACAAGAGCTGTTAATAAGCACATCTTGTTAGCAAAAATTTTTGGCATAAAATTAGAAATATGGCGGAAAACAATGCCGAACGAAATCTACGCGAGCAATCTGCAAGGGTGAATTCGATAGAGGAGTACGTTGCGTGGGAGCAACGATGCGACGAATATATCGAATCATTGGAAGAGCAAAGTCGAATCAAACGTTCATGATTATCGATTGGGATTCGACAATCGCTGATTGCCCGAATCGCACGATTCGAGGGATTGAAGAACTCGTGACGCACGCGTTTTGTACACGCGGGTGCAGGATGCAGCACGCGGTAACACGGATTGATTTGGCGAGAGATCGATACGGCGCTTGAGAGCCGCATATTGACTGGTGCGGTTATAAATCATAATCACATCAAGCCTCGTCAATTTTTCGAGGATGCCAAAGACATTGTGCTCGAACACGTGCAAAATATGATGAAAAAACACTTTAATGTGAAAATTAATACAGTGTTCAATGGTGAATTTGTGACGGGTGATAAACGCGCAAATAAAAGTATCAATACGAGAAACTATGAACTCTTTCGCACATCCGATTTACGCAAATGGTACGAGCGGCGCGTTGTCGAGCCCACTCTAGCATCGCTCGAAGAATTTCAGGAACACGATAGCGGGTGGGTATTATCGCGAATACTCGATTTAAGTGTAAATATAAATAAATATAATCCATTGCGCGCGGGATGCCACATAAAATTACCGCGAGAAATAACGATGAAGAGAGCGATAATCAACGTGCAATCTAATGACAATGCGTGTTTCGCGTGGTCTGTGGTCGCCGCTCTATATCCAGCCGAAAGAAACGCGGATTGGGAATCTTCGTACCCGCATTACACGACAGTGCTGAATCTCCAGGACATTGAGTTTCCAGTGACTGTGAATCAAATTAAAAAATTCGAACTTGCCAACAATATCTCAATCAATGTATATAGTATCGAGGAAAAGAACATTGTCCCGATACGTCTGAGTGAGCTAAAAAGAGACAAACACGTCAACCTGTTGTACATTGAAGACAACAACGTTGGACATTTCGCGTGGATCAAGAATCTATCCCGCCTCGTGAGCTCGCAATTGAGTTGTGGCAAACGAAGACAATATATCTGCAATCGGTACGTATATATTTAATAAATTATATTGCAGAAATCTTTGAACAAAAATTAAAAATTATTTCTTTTACAGATGTTTGCACTACTTTGGCTCGAACGACAAGTTACAATCACATACGGTGGACTGTCGAGAGATGAACGAGTGCGCTATCCGATTACCGAGCGATAAGGACAAGTGGCTCACGTTCAACAACTATAATCAGAAAGAGCGGCTTCCTTTCGTCGTGTACGCCGATCTGGAGTGCGTTTTAGAGAAGACGGAGGAAGAGAGAAACTACCAACATCATAAAGTATTTAGCTTAGCATATTATGTACATTGTTCGTACGATGATTCGTTATCCACGTATCATTCCCGTCGCGATATCGATTGCATATCATGGTTCGTCGAAGAACTAGAAGAATTTAGCGCAACGTGTAAAAATTATTTTATCAGCTAATGTCCCCATGGTAAATTTAACATCTGATGAATGAGAAAATTTTCATAGCGCGACACAATGTCACATTTGCGAGAAACCATTTGTACAAATGATTGACGATACACGCGTACGCGATCATTGCCATCTGACCGAGCGATATAGAGGTCCCGCGCATTCAAATTGCAATTTAAATTATAAAGATTCTTTTTGCATTCCAATAGTTTTTCATAATTTATCCGGTTACGACACGCACTTCATTATCAAGGAAATAGCAACAGCGTTCGAAGGGGAAATCAAGTTACTTCCGATAACAAAAGAAAAATATATATCATTTACGAAAAATGTTAAACTTACCGAAGAGAAATCAAAACATCATATTAAATTGCGTTTTATCGATTCGTATAAATTTCTCACAGCTAGTCTCGATAAATTGGCATCATTCTTGAATAAAGACAAACACAATTTTAAAATCTGAATTTCAAAATTTATCGAATGACAATTTCAATTTATTAACACGGAAGGGCGTCTTTCCGTACGAATATATTGACTGCGTCGACAGGTTGCAAGATACGTGTTTACCACCGCGCGAATCATTTTACAGTTTCTTGACCGGTAACACAATTTCCGAGAGCGATTACGCGCACGCCGAGAACGTGTGGGAGCGGTTCTCCATTCGAACGCTGGGCGAATATAGCGACTTGTATCTCGAAATTGGTCTTGTTATTAACAGACATTTTTGAAAATTTCCGCGAGAGTTGTATTAAAAGTTATGGGCTCGACTCCGCGTACTACTACATTCTTCCCGGATACACTGGGACGCCATGTTGAAGCATACAAATATTACATTCGAATTGCTTACGGATATCGACATGGTTTTATTTATCGAACGCGGAATACGCAGTGGTTTGAGTCAATGTTCCAACAGATACGCACATGCTAATAACAAGTATATGCAGTCGTACGATCCATCGAAACCTTCAACGTATCTCACGTACTTTGATGTAAATAATTTGTACGGATGGGCAATGTGTCAACCCTTGCCCTATGCAGATTTTCGATGGGTCGACGACGTATCCGATTTTGATACATCATCGATCGCGCTCGATTCGCCTATAGGCTACATCCTTGAAGTCGATTTCGAGTACCCGCAACGTGTTCACGATGCGCACACTGACCTACCGTTTTGCCCGACATGCGACAAACCACCTGGTAAGCGGCAGGATAAGCTGCTCGCAACCTTATACAATAAGAAACGTTACGTAATACATTACCGCAACCTGCAGTAATGCACGCGACACGGACTTCGCGTTACAAAAATACATCGAATATTACAGTTTTCGCAATCTCCATGGCTTCGCAGTTATATCGAACTCAATACACAATTCCGAACACTCGCAAAAAATGATTTTGAAAAAAATTTATATAAATTAATGAATAATGCGGTATTTGGCAAAACGATGGAAAATGTGCGCAATCACGTTAATATTAAGCTCGTGACACATTGGGATGAAAGATATGGCGCAGAGGCGATGATCGCAAAACCAAATTTTCATAATAGAAGCGTGTTTTGATCTGATCGCCGTTGAATTGTGCAATCTCGAGGTGAAATTTAATAAACCAATCTACGTGGGTATGTGTATACTCGACATATCCAAGATATGTTTGTCGAGTTTCACCACGATTATATGATACCTATGTATCGAGAGAAATGTAAAGTCATGTACACTGACACCGACAGTCTCATATATCACATCGAGTGTGAAGATGTATATGAGAATATAAAGAGCAACGTCGACAGATTCGATACCAGCGATTATGCGGTGGACAACGTGTACGGTATACCGTTCGCGAATAAAAAGATACCGGGTCTAATGAAGGATGAAAATAATGGCGCCATCATGACCGAATTTGTCGGGCTTAGGGCAAAAATGTACGCGTTGCGAGTAGATGGTAAGAAAGACACAAAAAAGGTGAAAGGCGTCAAGAGTAACGTCGTCGCGAGAACGATAACGTTCAACGATTACACGCGGTGTTTGAACGAAGAGATTGAAATGACGCGTCAACAGTCTTGTATAAGATCTAAATTACACGAAGTATACACTATTCGCGAGACAAAAATTGCTTTAAGTCCGTACGATGACAAGCGGTATATCGTACCCGAAACCACCGACACGCTACCGTGGGAACATTACAAAATACCGTTGTAAATAAAAATCATGTATATTTATTGTAAATAAAAAATTACGTATATTTATTGTAAATTAAAATTATATGTATATTTATTTTCATTGTTGCCGGCTTGACGCGAAGCTTCCAGCAATCGCAAGCGATCTACCAACTCGTTGGGATCATTCCAATGCACGTAATCGATCTTATTATCGTTTAACGTCATAACATGCGGTATGTTTATACCTCTTCCAGCTTTTTTAATAGAGATTAATGGCGCTATTACATTTTTATACTTGTATCCCTTGTTACTTAACACTGGATTACGCATATCATTGCCACGTCTATGCGCATTTGTCGCCAGTAATATATTTTTGTATTTAATTTTATCATCGTCATTGTATACGTCACCGTCGGGTATTCTCTTGAAAATCAACTCATAGAGACTTGGTGTTCCCACGTATCTTATTCCACCGATAATTATATTGTCATCTTTATCCACATCAAAAATTTTATCACCAAGCATCATTCCTTCGTTGCAAAATTTAACACCGTAAACATTGTAACGCGGTCACCTCGCTCGACGCTCGGATTGGCTCGTCGGTGTCCGGGTTCGAGAGGAGGGGAGATTCAAGCTTGCGTAGACATAGTATAGGTAGACAAGATAATTTATTTTAATCAGAAGTAAATATATACAAAGCAGCGTGCAGGGCCAGGCGATGTCGGTCAGCGTGCGGTAGGCAGGAAGCTGGTGTCAGGCGCGGGGCAGTGTGCAGCGGACGTGCAAAGCGGCGGGCGCGAAGCGGTAAGCGGCGGGACGCGCAAGGCGGCACGCGGTGGTAGCGCGGCTTAATTTCTACGGCGGTTTTATTTACAGGCGCGGTTATAACTATCAGGCTTATCATTAACAGGCTTATTACTAGCGCGATTAGAACGAGCGGACTTATAGCTAACGGGCTTATTACTAGTGAGCTTATTCCTACGGCGCGGTTAGAACTAGTGGAGTTATAATTAACAGGCTTAAGACTACGGCGCGATATCTACAGGCGACTTATCACTACGGTGAGGCTGGGCGGCTGGGTATTGCCGGCAGGCTCGAGTGTCACGTCGAGCTCCGCCTGCAACGGAAACCGGAGAAACGAGACGGGGCTGAGAAAACCTCAGCCCGGGCTGGTACGAGGAACCAGAGAAACGCGGTAGGGCCAAGAGAAACCTCGGCCCCTAAGGTAGCGAGAGCTAGGGAAACTCGGCAGAGCTAAGAAAAGCCTTAGCCCCCAGAGATAGCCGATTAGGTCGGTGTCGGGAGTCGGTTCGCAGGATGGGATCTGGTCCTGATGTCGCGGCCGGCCGGGCTTATATACCCGGCCGGTTCCCCCACTATCCGTTGTCGGTCCGTTGGTAGGAGTTGGTTCCGCGGAGGAGTAAGCGAGATAGCGTGGGCGGCGTGCGTGCGAGTGAGATAGCGTGAGCGGCGTACGTGCGAGCGAGATAGCACGAAGAATGTTATGCGCAAGAAGGATCGGTATAGCCGGGTGAGGAAACGAGGTATGCGGAGTTATATACATATATATATTTACATATATTTACATATATTTACAGTGACGACTTCGTTGTTACATCACCCCCCCCCCTTTTGTGTGTCCCGTGTGGGTGCAGCCTGGTTGGGTGGCCGGGTTGAAGTGAGTGCTCCGGAGGGTCCCGTCGTGGTTGAAGCGGAGGACCCACTGACCCTCCGGAGTCCACTGCCGGAACCGGCGCTCGACATGCCGGGCGTAATGGGGCACTCGGATGGCCCGCCCGGATGCTAGGTGGACCGTGGTCGGCTCGGGCAGTCGGACTCCCATAGGTCGCTGTTGACCGTCGGTTGCTGGTCGCCGGATCGTCGGCGCTGTGGCGGCGCATGGCGTCGTTCGCGGTCCGGCTGCGTGTCGGTCTTCGGCGGCGAGTCGGCGGGCGGCAGGTGTCGGGGCCGGCCTCGCCGTTGAGTGGGTGGCCCTTGGGGCCGATGGTCGCTCGCAGCCTTTCCGGCGGTGGTCCGGTGGTGGCGGCGGAGTGGCCAGGAGGAGTATCTTCCTCCTGGTTTCGGCGTCGCCTCGCTGAATGGACGTCCCCACTCGTGGTGGGGGTCGTCGGGCGGCGTTGGCCGGTGGTGTCGCTGCCCCGTTCGGTGGTGGTTTGGTGGGAGGTGGCTCCGACACATCCGACAGACTGCTGTCGGATGACCACCTCCCGAATAACGCTTCTAGCTGCGCTCGTTCTTCGCGTGTCGGCATGGTGACTGTCGATCGATTGATCGCTCGATTTACTTGCTCGCGGATTTTTATACCCATCGCGGTGGTGCGGCGCGGGTTGTTGTCGCGGCTAGGTGGGTGTTGTTCTCGGTTTATATGTTCACCGGTCGCGGTCGGTCAACGCATCTTTACCCCGGGTTGTTCGCGGTACTCGCGCATATCGCTTGTCGTTACTAGCGATCGCAACCTTACCGGGCGATGTTCGTATCTATCGGCGGTTGTTAACGGCGGTCGCGATTTTGCCGGGGGTTGTATGCCGATTTCGACGGTACCGGCGTTTGCGCTCGGCCAGGGCCGGCGCCACGGCTGTGTTGTTCGGGGGTGGTGCCCTCGCTTCGTCGGGGGTATTTCCATCCTCGTCTTGACCGCTCTCGGTCTGGTCCGGGTGCTCTTTTAACTCCTGAACGTGGACGTGGCGGTGCCAGCGTCCTTGTGGATCTCGGAGGTCCACGATTACCGGGGACACGATCCGTCTAAGGGCCCTACAAATTTTGGGGCTAATTTTGCGTTAAACGCGTTGGCCTTATTGGAGAGGGCGTGGTTTCTTTTCCACACGAGTTCCCCAACTCGTGGCTGCCAGCTTCGTCGCCGTAGGTTGTAATGGCGCTCCTGGTGCTGAAATGCTGAAATGCCAGCTGAATTCGCATGATCTCGTGCGCCCCCCTCAAATGTCGCTCCGTTGTTTCTGGTGCGGCGGCGGCTCTCTGGTGTTGCCGGTCTTCGGGGTGCGGCCGGGCCAGCTCTCTGCCATGGTTAAGGTAGGCAGGAGTGTACCCGGTCGCCTCATTCCAGGCGGTGTTGAAGGCGTACTGAAGGGCGGGTACATGCTCGTCCCTTCTGGTTTTTTCTTACGTACTGGGCGATCATGGTTTTTATCGTACGGTTCGCTCGTTCGCCCGGGTTACATTGCGGCGTGTACGGCGGCGTGGTACGGTGTTGAATGCCAAAGGCTTGTAATACTTTGACCAGCTGCGACAATTTCAGTTGTGTCCCGTTGTCGGTCAGCAGTCTCTCGGGGCACCCGTGGCGGTAAATCACTTGATCGATGAAGGCCTTAGTAACATTGGCCGCCGTGGCCTTTCGCAGTGGGGTGACTTCGATTCACTTTGTTAAGCGGTCTTGCATGGTCAAGAGCCATGTGTGTCCCCGGGTTGAGCCGGGGAGAGGCCCGACCAGGTCGATAGCGATCTGTTGCCACGGGGCGGTGACGAGAGTAGCGCGAAGGTTCCCGCCCGGTCAACGCTGCGACGCCTTGTGGGCCAGGCAGGTGGTGCATGAGCGCACGTACCGCGCAATGTCCCGAAACATCCCCGGCCAATAGTATTGCTGAGCGATGCGGGCTATCGTTTTGGCGGTGCCTAGGTGGCCGAACGTGGGAGCGTCATGGTAGCGCTGGAGCAAGGCGGATCGTTCCTGTGTGGGAACGCATCGTTTCCATTGCTCGCCAGTGGCCATTTCCCGGAAGTCTAGGTCGTGCAGGATGTGTCGGTACAGGTGGCCGTTCTGGATTTGGTACTCGGGTCGGTCGGTTGGTCTGGCTCGTACCCCTTGGCTGATCTGTTGGTACCACTTGCATTGGGATGTTGGTCGGGCGGCCGCGACCTCCGGTCGGCGCGAGAGCGCGTCGGCAACCAGGTTCTGGGAACCGCGACGGTACTTGATCTCGAAGTCGTGCTGCTGCAGCTCGAACAGCCAGCGGGCGAGTCTGCCGGACGGGGCTTCCAGTCGCTGTAGCCACCGCAGGAACTGGTGGTCGGTTAATACCGTAAAGCGGTAGCCCTCTAGGTAATCTCGTATCCGTCGTATTCCCCAGACTATCGCGAGACACTCCAACTCGGTGGCACTGTAGTTGCGCTCGGCGTGGTTCAGCGTCCTGCTCGCGTACGAGCAACTTCCTGAAGGGGAACGAGTTGTGGTCGTTCCCCTTCAGGAAGCTGCTGTGTTAGCACAGCTCCTAACCCGTGCGTGCTGGCGTCAGTTTGCAGCGTGAAGGGCTGCTCGAAGTTGGGACACGCTAAGACTGGCGCGGAGGTTAAGGCCGCCTTGATGCGCCGGAAGGCCTGGTCCTCGGCTTCGGTCCACGCCTAGCGTGCGTTCTTGCACGTGAGGCTGGTTAGCGGTCCGGTGACGGTGGAGAAGTCGGCTATAAATCGTCGGTACCACAAGGCGAGACCGAGAAATTGGCGGACCTGCCGCAAGTTGGTAGGCGCGGACCAGTTAGCGATTGCGCTGATTTTTGTCGGGTCGGTGCGGATTCCCTGCCGGTCCATGATGTGTCCCAGATAGCGGAGGCTATTTCGGCAGAAGTGGCACTCCTCGACGTTGAGTCGGAGCTTGGCGGCTCGCAGTCGGCGGAAGACCTCGGCCAGATGTTCGAGATGGTTTTCGAAGGTTGGACTGGCTATCACAATGTCGTCCAGATAGACCAAGACGTGAGGTTCGAGCTCGGGACCCAAGACGGCATCTAATAGGCGTTGGAACGTGGCGGGAGCCGAGTGTAGACCGAATGGCATCGTTCGGAACTGCATGAGCCCTCTGCCCGGTACGGTAAAGGCGGTAGCAGGTCGGCTCTCGGGTGCCAATGGTACTTGCCAGTACCCGTTTTTGAGGTCCAGCGTCGTGAGATATTTCGCGCCCCGGAGCTTGTCCAGCGTTGCCGTAATGTGCAATAGCAGGTACGCATCTTTCCGCGTAACTTCGTTCAACTTCCGGAAGTCAATACAAAACCGGTACGTACCGTCCTTCTTGGCGAGCACCACTGGGGAGCTCCAGGCGCTTCGTGATGGTTCGATGACGCCGGCTTCCTCCATCTTTTGGACTTCTTGGTCTATCACGGCTTGCATGGCTGGGTTGCGCGGTCAGTATCGTTGCTTGATCGGTTGATTGGTGGTGAGGTGGATGCGATGCTCGATACGGTCTGTGGGGCCGCGTATTGAGTCGAACGCGGCCAGCTCCTTGTCCAGGAACTCCCTTAGCCGCCGGTCCTCATCCGGGGTTCGTGGTGTCAACCCGGTCGAAATTTCGTAGACCGCTGGTTGGGTGCTGGTGCTTGGACCCGGAGGTGCCGGGAGTGCGATCCCGAGCTTGGCCCAGAGGTCAATGCCTATCAGCACCAGTCCACTCAGGTTTGGCATGACTTGGAATGTGTGTGTCACAGTTCGCTTGGTAATAACAATCGGCAGGTCAACCGTATGGGTAATCGGGACGGTGGCCGTCAGCCAAGTTGATCTGCTGGTTGACCCCCTGAGGGGGATGGCCATAGTACGTGGCTCGTTTTGCGATAGTCGGACTCACGAAGGACATTTCGGAGCCGAAGTCGAGCAGCGCCCATAGGCGTCGACCGAGCAGGCGGATCTTTAGGTGCGACCTGGGCGTAAACCTTATGTGGTTTGGTCGGGACGGGTGGCGATCGCTGGTTCCCCGGCCCGTATGCCGTTTTCCGACGACAGGTGGCAGTCTCGGGTAAACACGCCGTCCTTGCCGCAGCGGGAGCAGAATTTGCGTGGTGGCCGCTTGCAGTCGAGGCGGGTGTGGCCTCGTTGTTTGCATCGCCAACAGCATTCTTCTCTGCTGTAAGCGGCGGTCGCGATCGGTGAGCTGGGTATGCTCCGCATCGGTGGTTGTTCTTCCTTTTGCCGGCGGAGGACTTTTTCGTGCTCGGGCGCTTAGGTCGGTGATGCTGGTGGCTTCCGCCGGCCGAATGTACAGCTGGTAGCTGGAGTGCAGGTTATTATTGTATATACCAAGCGGGCCTTCTCTTGTGGCGTGTAGCCTCCAGCGCGTCTCATTATCGTTAGCAGGTCCGTGGCGTATTGGTTGAAAGATTCCCCCAGTCTTTGCTTCCTGGCCTGTGCGTCTTGTCGCTGGTCTTGGTAGTCCGGTGGGAGGTACTTCAACCTGAAGGCTGTGCAGAAGGCGTCCCAGGCGGTCCAGTCTTCGTAATTGTTGCGATATCATAGCAGGAGATTTCCGCGCAACATCTCGGGCAGCCCTAGGAGGAATAATTCGTCCGCGTAGCGGTAGGATCGTTTGAGTTCCTCTATCCGCTCGAGGAACGCGAACGGATCTTTGCCGTCAAAAGACAGGCCCCATTTGCGCATTCGGTCTAGAACCGCGGTGGGGTCGGGTGATGTCGGTTCGGTACGGTCAGGGATCGGCTCGGCTCGGCCTGGCGTTGCTTCCCCTTTGTTCGGCATGTCGGCGGTGTCGTGTTCGGGGAACAGGTCTGGGTTCTGGGTTACGAATTGTCGCAGCTGGTGTCGTAGGATATCGATATTACCGGTACTATCGCGGCCGTGATTGACTAGAAGAGTCACGAGCTGGGCTTTTGTAAGCGCGTATATCCAAGAGATTTTCATCGGGGTGCGTACGCAAGCTGGAGTCTCTACTGGACTGGTCCCTGTTTGGGCGCCATTTGTAACGCGGTCACCTCGCTCGACGCTCGGATCGGCTCGTCGGTGTCCGGGTTCGAGAGGAGGGGAGATTCAAGCTTGCGTAGACACAGTATAGGTAGACAAAATAATTTATTTTAATCAGAAATAAATATATACAAAGCAGCGTGCAGGGCCAGGCGGTGTCGGTCAGCGTGCGGTAGGCAGGAAGCTGATATCAGGCGCGGGGCGGTGTGCAGCGGACGTGCAAAGCGGCGGGCGCGAAGCGGTAAGCGGCAGGACGCGCAAGGCGGCAGGCGGCGGTAGCGCGGCTTAATTTATACGGCGGTTTTATTTACAGGCGCGGTTATAACTATCAGGCTTATCATTAACAGGCTTATTACTAGCGGGATTAGAACGAGCGGACTTATAGCTAACGGGCTTATTATTAGCGAGCTTATTTCTACGGCGCTGTTAAAACTAGTGGAGTTATAACTAACAGGCTTAAGACTACGGCACGATATCTACAGGCGACTTATCACTACGGTGAGGCTGGGTATTGCCGGCAGGCCCGAGTGTCACGTCGAGCTCCGCCTGCAATGGAAACCGGAGAAACCCGGCGGGGCTGAGAAAACCTCAGCCCGGGCTGGTACGAGGAACCGGAGAAACCCGGTAGGAAACTCGGCAGAGCTAAGAAAAGCCTTAGCCCCCAGAGGTAGCTGGTTAGGTCGGTGTTGGGTGTCGGATCGCAGGATGGGATCTGGTCCTGATGTCTCGGCCGGCCGGGCTTATATACCCGGCCGGTGCCCCCACTATCCGTTGTCGGTCCGTTGGTAGGAGTTGGTTCCGCGAAGGGGTAAGCGAGATAGCGTGGTCGGCGTGCGTGCGAGTGAGATAGCGTGAGCGGCGTACGTGCAAGCGAGATAGCACAAAGAATGTTATACGCAAAAAAGATCGGTATAGCCGGGTGAGGAAACGAGGTATGCGGAGTTATATACATATATGTATTTACATATATTTACAGTGACGACTTCGTCGTTACAACATAATCCATACTGTTATTTTTATCTTGACTCAAAATAGCTCCAACATATTTTTGCCCTAGTGGACCCAGATGTGTGCGCAATGTATTTTGACCCTCGGACATTTATAGCAGATGTTGAACCGATGTCATAAGCGTTTCAGGCGTGGTTTCGAAAATTTCTTCCACATACGGAGACAATCTTTCGTGCAATATTTGACTCGATTGTACATCTTTTATCGGAGTAGAAGTAACCACATTCGATAATTGTTTCATTCGCTTACGTTTCGATTGATTTGGAGTAGAAGTTATTAGCGAATTGTTCAATGATATATTTGACCTTGTTCGCTTTGTTCCAGACTCTTTTTTAAGATGCTGGTCTTCGAGCATACTCGATGGTTCGATTTTTGCTTCATTAGATTCCACATTGATTGTATTTTCGACAAGTTGTTTTAGAGGTTCGATAATTGGTTTAAAGTGCTTCTCCAATGCGCCGTCTTCCTCCATTTGACCAGTTTTTAAAGAACGATATTTTTTGCGGATTGATTCGCTCGTTTTTACAATCTCTTTCGCAATCTTCTCACGATTGCCACTGTCAATCGTCGTCGTCATGTTGCGCTCGGACGAAAATTTTTGGACGTTGCTCGATCGATGTATCGATAGCGACTAACCACTTTACGGTATTGCAAAATCGTTAAATCCTTTTCGATATCGTCCATTAGTCTGTAAACTGTCTTTATTAATCACTGAAAATCCATACTTGTGTTGCTAGCATTTCTGACAGAATGCGCGAAAATCGCCGTAAGACATGTCAGTATTTACATGATCGTTGTATACATGTTTCAAGTTTGTACCATCTTGTTTAAATAAAATCAGTAAATTTGCATTGTCCCGTATAAGATGCTTGGGTATCTTGGCATACGTTTGACAAAGATAGAAACAGTCGACGCTCGAGTGTCGACCCATTGCAAAGTACTCTCTTATCGTATCTTGCTTATCGCACGCCACGTCGTCAAAGATAAAAATGGAATACGGAAGCGCCTTACTCGGTGGAATAACGTCACTTATTAGAGAATGTAAAATAACCAATTTCATCGATCGATAATAGCAAATTTTCCAAGTATCGATATTTCGGTTGTTGAAGCGATTTCGAATATACACATTCTCGAAATGTACACCGTGTTGACTTTCTATCAAACTTATCAACACGTTAGTCTTACCGCAATTCGAAGGACGGAAATGATACCGCGTATAGTAGTCGGCAGCATGTATCCATGCTTGCGTACTCCTTTCTCGGACATTACACGTGTTTTATCGTCAAAATTTATCACTTTGATTATCGTCGCTTGTCGCGCGAACCGCATGTTTGCTCTCGCGAATCTCAAATCAGATTTTGGAAAATGAGCCATCGGGGCCCTATTTATAGAGACGCACCAAATCGAAACCGCTCAATCTCAAAAATGTTTCTTCTTCTATCGGTTGACAGCGATATTCTCGAGCTTACCACCGAGCAGTTACAGATTATCCCCAAGATTGTTTTACTGCGAGACTTTGGTAGCTACGTGGAACAATTGTGGGACAAGCTTCCCGAACATATAAAAGCTGACTCAGAGGTTCAACAGTATTGTCGATGCACGCGACATTATAATTTGTCGTGGCAGCAAACACATTTCGACGGTCCAACAGCGTTAATAAAAAATTGTGACAAATTCCAGCAAAAATTATAAGAGGTAGCGGTTTGTTAAATCGTGCGATAAACGCACTTCCTATCGAATTGCATATTTCAGGCTATCAGTTTTGCGGACCGGGAACTCATTTAGAAACACGATTGGCTAGAGGCGATCGTGGTATCAATCCATTGGATGCCGCGTGTCGCGAGCACGACATAGCTTATTCCCGAAGCAAGGATCTCGGTCAACGACACGTTGCGGATAATATACTCGCCACGAAAGCGCGAACGCGTATTACCGCGAGAGATTCGACTCTTGGAGAAAGAGCAGCCGCTACAGCTGTTTGGGCGGCTATGAAAGCAAAGACAAAATTCGGTATGGGGCTGAAAACAACAAAATCATCGATGAAGAAAAAGACTGCAAAAAAACGAATACTTCCTATAGCGAAGCGCGGTGGTATCTTACCAATTTTACCATTATTGGGAGTTCTCGGTTCGTTGGCTGGCGGAGCAGCGGGAATCGCGAAGGCGGTGAACGATAGCAAGGCGACGCAATGTCAGCTCGAAGAAATGCAGCGTCATAATCGCGCCATGGAAGGTCACGGACTTTATCTCGCTTCATACAAGCGTGGACGAGGGTTCTCAACAGCGGTCAAGAAAAAAAATGTCAAAATAAAAATGCCTGCCGGTGTAACAACCAATGTACAATTGGAACAACTTGCAAGACGTATGCGCATACAATTTTTTAGAGGTGTTTTCATGCGTAATAATTTACCGATAAACGGTGTACGGCGAAATGAGAGCGGTATCGTCTATTTGGATGACATTGATGGTTCCGGTACTCATTGGGTTGCGTATGCAAAGAGGGGAGATCGTGTAGTATATTTTGATAGTTTTGGAAATCTGCGACCGCCCAAGGAATTAGTGCGATATTTTGGACAGAATGTTGCAAATATAGAATACAATCACACGGTCTATCAAAATTATAATCAAAGTATTTGTGGACAATTGTGTTTTCGATTTCTTCAAACGGTCGATGATCGATATGAATTTAAAACCTGACAATTCACCGTCGCGACTCAGTATTCGTTTGACAGTTTTCCAGCATGTCACTCACACTTACGTTGACCGGCAAGAGTAGCGCGCTTGCTGTAAGCTACTTTCCGGCTATAGATTTAAACGATGGCGATTACGAGCTTGGTTTAACGGACTTTGAAACGTATCATACGATATCGAACGTGAATTCTTGGAATAATAAATTTTATTTTGATAACGACCATAAGGAAATTACGATTCCCGAGGGATCGTACAAATTACACGCTATAAACGAATATCTCCGACATGCAATTTTACGACATCGATGCGTGGTTGATTCCAACGATATTGTTAATGGCGAAGAACACGATGAATATCCAATAACGCTTCGCGCTAATCATAATACGCTAAAAAGTGAAATCAAATGTGTCTATAGAATAAATTTTAGTAAACCGGGCAACGTTGGATCGTTGTTGGGATTCTCGTCGAATCGTATATTACAGCCTCGGAAATGGCACGAATCGGAAGTACCGATAAATATTATTGACCGCAACAGAAACGTTGGAATAACTTCCACGATTGAAAACTATATCTCTCTAACAACCGAGAAAGGTAAAATCTTGGGGAATGCTGCGTGGAATATGTCACATAATGCTGTTGAATCTTACTTCAATTTTTGAGTGCCGCTAAACATACTATTGGGTTTTTGCGAAGATTATAAGCGAATTGTGATCAACGCTCATCACGAATTAATTCTGATACGTTCGCGCAACGACAACAATTGCATATTTGGACATGCTTCGGCTGAAGCTGATATCGAATTATTCAAGATACAATGCCACATGTAATATTGAGCGAGGTCAATAAACTATCCTTGCTGCGCGCGTTGGAAAGCGGGCGATACTTGAATATCAGTTTTCGCTCTTGGGATCTATACGAATTTCCTCTATTGCATAATACGATCAAGCATTCCTGGACCGTGAAAGCCGCCTCTCAGCTGGAGAAGCCGCGATACGTGATCTTTGCGCTGCAGACTGGCAGAAAAAATGCTGTGTCAAAAGATATTACTACATTCGACGACTGCAAATTGACCAACGTTAAACTCTATCTAAACTCGGAATTTTATCCCTACGATGATTTGAATTTAGATTTCGATAAAAATAGATTCGCCCTCTTGTTCGATATGTACTCTCGTTTTCGCAAATTTTATTACGGATGTGATAATGATGATATGCTAAACATTTCAAAGTTTTTACATTGCGGTCCTCTCGCGGTTATCGATTGCTCGCGACAAAACGAGTCTGTCAAAAATTCCACCGTGGACGTGAGATTAGAGTTTGAGTGCAAGGAGGATATACCGACAAATACTACCGCCTATTGTCTCATCTTGCACGATCGCGTTGTCGAATATTGCCCATTGACGAACGTAGTTCGTAAAATTACCTAAATCAGCAAATATCTCCTCCAATGTCAAAATATATAAAAATTGAGATTTTGACGATCGGCAACAGTCGTACATCGTTCTTGCAATCGTGCAATAATATTATCAGCATGATCGCGCCAACGTTTGTGGATCTGCAGGGATTCATTATCGGGAGAAACTTTATCGTGAAGGAAGTAGCGATATTGAGAAATGGATCTGTTCTCTGTCATTACTTTTTTGCAAGTCCCGTATCATGGCGTGCGCTTACAAAATCTGAGAGATGCCAAGCTTCATGGCTAATCGGACATCACCATGGACTTCAATGGGAGGATGGAAGCGTTCCATACAGCTTCGCTAGGCGTTTGATTACGAAAGCTGTGATGGGTGCGACGGAAGAGGAAGATGGAGCATCTTCTATCGTGTAAGTTAAAGGATGCGAAAAACAAGAATGGCTGGTCGATATACTTGACGATGATGCGAGAAACGACGTTATTATTGAGACCTTGGATGCGGACTATGAAGATATCACTTTGTTAAATAAGCTAGATCTTACTAATACTATGCGCTGTGAAAAACATTTAAAAAATTGTGCTTTGCAAAATGTATTTAAAATATTCAATTGGTGGACGAATCATCATAAAGATTCACCCAAACATTATTTAGAATAAACTATTGTTAAAATATATTTTATTCTCTTTTATTCTTCCCTTTTCCTCTTTCTTATCCCAGTATGCGAGTATTAAATTTCAGTACGTGACGTTAGATAGCGGCGTCAGCCACCTTATCAGGCTACAGATGTTACATTTCAGTATATGCACATAGACTTTAAATATTTGAATGGTGTATAAATAATTGTTTTGTCGTTTAATAGTCGTTCGTTAGCCGTTCAATAGTCGTTCAATAGTCGTTTATAGCCGTTTGATAGTCGTTCGATAACGATTCGATAACCGTTCAATGGCTGTTCAAAGCCGTTCAATAGCCGTTTAAAGCCGTTCGATAGCCGTTCAAAGCAGTTTGATAGCTGTTCAAAAGCCGTTCGATAGCTGTTCAATAGCCGTTCGATAGTGATATACATATTATAATAATATATTATTCATATTTAAAAGACTGTAGACAATTGTCCGCGGGAACGTGTGCTACCTTTTGTCTTCTTATCAAGAGCTGAGAGTAAGCGTTCTTCGTAAGTGATACATCTCCTACAGTAGGAGTCCTACTCTAAAATGTTTAATTCAAACAATGTCTATCCGGGTATGTTCGTCACAAAGTGTTTGATAGTCAGTTGGAAGTGAGTGGTGAAAAGCGTGAAGAAAAATTTAAGTTAAAAGTGATTAATATGTCGTCACTGATTGAGGGTGTTTTGTGCCGAGGACGCTACAACGCGTCGTGGTGGGCGCAAGACCTGGTGATGGGGCTGCTGAGAGCCCTTTTAAATTTGGTTGTATACCAGAGAGTAAGGAGCATATTTTATTTTACGTTGTATTAATTATTTATAATATATTATAATTTTATTTTACAGTATGATAGTAAAATAGACATAGAAATCCCGGGATTCGTGAATATAGAACGCCGCAAGTTTGCGCGGATATTGCGACGCCATGAGCGCGAGTTCCGCAAGGATGTGTGGGAGGATAATGGCCCCGACAGTCTCCACATAGAGATGAGACGTCTCTTCGGGGTCGACCCCTACGAGGAGAACGTTGAGGAACGGTGAGACGAGCCTCCGAACAAGAGGTCTAAAAATTAATTGTAAGTATCTATTTTTAAAAAATATTAAATATTAAAAATTAAATTTTATATTAATATGACTTTTATTTTTCTGTTTCAGAAGGAGCGCCGCCTATATATATATATTTTTATTATTTTTATTATTATTATTATTATTATTATTATTTTAACACACACACACACACACACACACACACACACACATTGTATTATACACACAATTATTAAATAAACTTATTATTATTATTATAATTAAAGTATCGATTATTTCTGAACCTTCTTTCCTTTTCCTACATGCATACCTCGCGCTATCTCTCTCTTTATCTCTTTCTCCCGCGAACGTCATCCTTTTCCAACACCAATGCGGACGCTATCCTTCTCCCTCGTGCCTGTGATCGCCTCGCGCTATCCTTCTCACATCGTTTTGCGAACGCCGTATCATCCACGTGCATGCGCGGACGCTATCTCTCTCTCAAGTGCATGCGGATGCTATCCCTCTCTTACACATTGCGAACGCCTCGCGCTATCTCCGTCACACCTACTCGCGGACGCGTGCGTTTCCTCTTCCCCGCGGCCCCCGCGCCAACCGTTTCGACGCGGTCCCCGTCCCCCTTTCCGCGACCCCCGCTCCACCCGTTTCGTCGCGATCCCCCTCCCCCCTCTCCGCGGCCCCCGCGCCTACCGTTCCGTTGCGGTCCCCCAGCGGAATGGCATGGACATGAAAATGTTAATAAGTTTTTACAAACTTCTTGTAACTTTTTTTTGAACGATAGATATTTTCCTATCATGACAGACGCATTGTCGCATGATAGGGCAACAGTATTTAAAAATGGAATGTTTAATTTCCACATTTCACATTTAAATGCATTAAATAATTTTTCCGCGCTGCTATTTCTCGCATCAATATTAATTAATTTAACTAATTGCGTACGAATATCTAATGTTTCAGAATCAACATATTGAACAAGAAACGTCATCCATTTTTCATTACTAATATCAGTTTCGTCAATAAAAATTGTAAATTCCGTATTTTGAATGTTACTAATCAACCGGACACAATACATTGGAAATTATACTTTTACATTTTGTTCGACCCATGGTCATACTTTTCAATACGTTACGATCTTTTCCTACTTCTTGGAAAAAACTAAGAATTTCTTTTGCCGTTTGATGCGAAACATTCTTATCAGCAATTAACGCGGCATATCGAATTTCTGCTGATTTCTTTCGCTCTTCAAATGACAAAAGTGATTCGTCCGTCATGTTGATACTTTCATCCATATTCTTTGTTTCTGTTTTATTATTTTGACATATTTTTATGTGTGTTATTGATTCTGCATGACGATAAATTTGTGATAAACAACCAATCATAGATTTATTACAAAATGAGCAAAAAAACGAATTTTTGTCATGTGATACTTCGCGTAGCCATGGCTTAAATAATTCGATCTCTAGCCATTGTTGTTTAAATTTATGTTTTTCTGTTAATTTTTTATTTAAACTCTTATTGTTAGCATTTAATAATAATGATGTACTTTCTTTCATATTATTTTTGTGGCACGCAGAATCCGCATGTCTTAAAACATGTGTGTTGCACGAAATATTTTTATTACATATAATACAATGATAAAAACTATCATCAGAAGATACTTTACGTATCCAAGATTTAATTCTATTATCACTAAGCCAAGCTTCTGAAAAGCTTCGCTTAGATTTTTTTCTTAATTCATCACACATTTTTATATACAGCAAAAGATAGGCAGAAACAAAGAATTAAAGAAGAATGAATCAAGTAAAAGATAAACAATAAACAATAGGGAGTCACAATCAGAATTGATTCAGCTTCTTAGATATCAAGACTTCACCAGACACGTATCAAAAAATACGTTGACTCGCAAGTACAAAGCAACGAAATTATCTCACAGAAGCGCCGTGCGCTGTGAAACAACAGATCGCATATGAAACAAATGCACGGCGTACGAAACAAATGAAAAAATACCGAATACTTCAGTTCACTAAGAAACGTGCTGTCATAGAACATATCATGTCTCGTAAGTAGTAAATTAAATCATTATTATTTGTATCTGTTAGAAAAGTTTAAGAAAGTTTCAGTTTCGGTTTTTCTTCTTTGTAATTATACATAATAATCTATTTATCAAAGTTTTATTTAGATATTTTATATTTTGCAGAAGAAATTAATGAAGAAATGCCGCAATTGGTGCTGCAAAACGAAGGTGGCAACATGCAGCAGTTGATGCAACAATTGTTGCATCAACAAAGAATCCAGGGAGAAATACAGCAACAGCTGCAATATTTGCTGCAGCAGCAGCAGCAAATGCAAAAGCAACAGCAGCAAATACAGCCGCAAGAAGTGCAACAGCCGCCGCAGCAACAGCCGCCGAAAAATAATAAAAATGGTAAATTATTTCTTATTAACTTATCAATTTATATGCATGATTATTGTAATTTAATTATTATTTATAAATGTATATGTTTATTTTTCAGACAAAGACAAAAAAAGAGGTCGCGGTAAATCGCGAGTTCGCTGGTACAACCAGCGAGGGGGCAGAGGATGGGGCGTACGTGGCGGCCAGGCCAGTAGAGACGGCCCTGGAAGCAGCCGCGGCCGCGGAAGAGGCAGAGGCAGAAGTGGCCTCACCATTGTAAAAAATTTTTATATTAAATATTAAAAATCTTAAGAATAATAAAAAATAAATATAAATAATTTTGGGATTAATTATTATTACCCCACATTTTTATCATTTATCTTTCTTGTCCTTGGTACAATATAATATATAACATACAGTGGTATAATAGGGCTCCAGGCGAAGGTACACTTTAAAAAACCGAACGCGCCATTGGTAATACCCCATGGGTGGTGTGGAAAAGCACCATTCATTATGTAAAGCCATCCCAAATACATAATATTAATCAATATATAATATTTAATCAAATATGTATCTTAGACAATTAGATTTTTTGTTATTAAAAATCGATTCATTTCATTTAAATATGCGAACGATTTACTAATTTCTTCGTTAGATGATGTATTTTCTTGTAAATGAATATAAAGTCTGCAAGGTTTGGCTAGTAATGTAAGATTTAAAGCGTAGTAGTGTTCAATCAGTTTAATTTCTGATTATATCTGATATAAGCCCAATACAAGATTCAGAATATTAAACTGATTGAGAATTGAGCACGGTAAATATTTGTAAACTGTTTGTTTGAAGCACAAAAAGTAGGAGTTTAATTCCCATATAAATGATATATCTCGAATTGTATAAATGAAATTTGTAACTATTTTCAAAGTTTACTATTTATTTTATTAAGTTAAACCGCAATGCTTTCTAAATATATTTACAATTGCAAATATTATTTTTTCAATTTAAAAATATATTTACAGCCTTTTAATACTATATATTATACCAGAGTTATAAGAAAATACATTATTACATTACAACAATACTGTTTTAATTAATATATTTTTTTTTATTTAAATATATAAAAGTGCTTGCATAATATATATATTTTTATTCTTCCAGTATATTATTAACAAAAATTATTTGATTTGTTCTAACAATATTCATTTTTTATCTTTGTATAATTTCTTTTCATTTAAGTAATATTTTTTAATAATATAGATATTGGTTTTGATAAGAAAAATATATTTCATATTTACTAAATAAATATATTTTACTTAAGAAACTTAAAGATTTAAATATAAACAAAAATGTTATTAAAATTCACCGAATAAATAGTTTTCTCGAGTAAAATAAAATTTTTTACTATCAAATTATTTTTTTTCTCGGTATGTAGAATATGAAATATTTAATATAATGTTCAATCTTCGAGTATTTTACTCGAATACTTTTATATGCAGTATACATAAATAAAAAAAAAATTAAGTAAGGCAATATTGTTTTAATATAATAATGTATTTTCTCTTATAAGTCTAATATAAATATATAATATCGAAAGCGTGAAAAATCATTTAATATATAATGTAGGAAGGAAAGTTGGAAAAAACATTTATTATATGACATAAAAAGGCTGTAAAAAAACACATTTAACGCTCATGTATATAAAGAATCGAAAAGCGAGTCACATCGCTCGTCGCCGTCGGCCGGACGTCCGTCGCTATAGTTGCCGGCTTGATAGAAAGAAGAGAGACAGAAAACAGTATATCTGTCTTCTTCTGCTATCCGAAGCTAGCCGAAGCACCGAGCTCACACGTACGCGGTTTGCGCTTGTGTGTGTTATCCCTTCCACCTCGGTTGCATGTTGCTCGCGTCTCAATTCTGGCATCACTGATAGCAACGTGGTCAATAGTAACGTGGTCAAAAGAGTCTGAGGTCAAAAGCAACATAGTCAAATGGGACTTTTCTTTTTTTATATCAGTGAAAGAGTTTTATGAAAGAAGAGTCCGTTCGGATCCATTGGAATAAGATTTCGTCCTTCTCGCACTGCGAACGAACAAATCAAATTCTTTCGGAAAGAATTCGCGAACGAAACGAACGCACAGTAAGCTTCGGAGAAGATATTTATACGGAAAACAAGTTTCGCGTAGTAGGATGCTTCAAAAAATACGCTAGTATCGATAATGTTATAAATGAAAAAAGGATTTATCGCAAGTCACTTCAAGGTATTAATCACTGTTTTCTGTGGAAGTAAATGTAACAGTAAACAAGTGACTAGTAAATGTAATAATAAATACGTGACAGTTATACTTTATTTATTGGGAGGATCATGATGGGTCTGGCAGGGAGAAAATGTGCTTGTGGAGAAAAGGAGAAAGAGACAAGATAAAGAGAAGTGAGAGAGATCAGAAGGGACAAAAGTGAGGAGCAGGAGGAGATGCAGTAAGGTGAATGAAGGGAGATATGTGGAGTGAAGGATCGTGATAGAAGAAGGATGCAAAGATTAGAGCGGTTTGGAGGTTAGGAAGATCGGGCAAAGAGAGAGAAGATGGAAAGTGAAAGAAGAGGAGAGTCATTTGGGAAACGACGGAAAGACGGCCGGTAAGGAGGAGAGTAGAAGCGGATAAGGCAGAGCAGGTTAACAGGACAAGTGGCAAAGAGCTGAGAGGGAAAATGCATGATAGGAGGTGGCGCAGTTGAAAGAAAGTGGAACGAACATATGGCGGTTGAACACGGAAACGGGAGTCAAAGGGAGAAGAGAGGAACGGAGAAAGGAAGGTCAGGCGAATTAAGAATAGTACGACGAAAGCTAGGTTAGGGAGAGGAAGCGGACAGTAGAGCTTGATAGGTTAAAGTGCAGAGAGACGGAAGAAGTAAGAGTGTGAGTGAGAAAAGATGAGAAGAGCAGAAGGAAACAAAACGAGAGGAAAGACGGAAGGAAGAAAGACGGAAAACATGGAAAAGTGGATGAAAGAACTAGTGGAGGAAGTAAGGGGAATAAGCAATGAATTAAGACTATGGAGAGAAGAAAAAGAGAGAGGAAGGTCAACAACAACGACAGAGAAGGAGAGCAAAAAAGGAGAGAGGAAATAAAGGAGAAAGGCAGAGAAAAGAGAAGAGGAAGAAGAGAGATAGGAGAGGAAAGGAAAAGGAGATAAGGAGAAGACAGGAGGTAGTGAGGAAGATAAGGGAGAGAAGAGGATAAGGAAGAGGAAGAAGGAGGAAGTGAAAGCCTGGTGAGACACGGAGAAAGATTGCGAGACAAGTAGAGGAGAAAGAAAGAGAGGAAAAGCATGGACAAGAGAAAGGAGAGGGGGGAAGGAGGAAAGAGGACGAGAGACAAAAGGGGAAAGGAGGAGAAAAGGGAAAGAAGAAAGCTAGATACCAGAGAAAACGGGAGCAAGAGAAGAAAAAAAGAAAATAGGGGTGCAGTGAAGTAAAGTGAAGAAGGAAAGAAGGAAGAAGGATGAAATGGGGACCAGGAGGGAAGAGAGGGACATAGAAGAGGGAAGAAGAGAAGAAAGGGAGACAAGGAGAGAGATGGATAAGGAAGAGGAAGATGAGAGAAGAGGAAGAGCTAAGGAAGTCAACAAAGGTCTAGCGAAAGAAAGGCAGAAAAGTAGAGAGAGAAGGGAGAGTGAGGAGCGAGAGAGAAGAAGGAGAAGGAGAAGAAATATGCTATGAAGAGGAGTAAAAGAGCCGGAAAAGAGAAGAAAGGAAGTCTAGGGCATGATGGCCGAGAAAGATTTTGATTGTAGAAATGGAGAATGAAGGAGAAAGAGAGGAACGTTACGGAAAGAACATGAGATTAGGAGAGCATGGGGAATAGGAGTAGATGAGGATTTGACGATGGAAGAGAGGAAGATGAGACTGTTAGAGAAAAAGAAGAAAAAAGGAAGGGAAGAAGTGCGGTAATAAGCAATAGGAGGATCTGGGTAGATGAGAAGGAAAGGGACGAGGAGAGAAAGGTATGGTGGGAGAAGAGAGGAGGGTAAAATTAAGCGGGGTAGAAAAGAGGAGTGGGGTCGAGGAGAGAAATGAAGAAATTATAGAGTATGTAGAAGATTGTATGGAAAATTGTAACCCCTTTGGGGAATCAATAAAGAATATTATCTATCTGAGTTTTATGAAAGAAAAGAATCGTGGGATTCACCGGACGTAACACAATTATGATTGTCAGCGGCAAGATTTCCAAGAGAGAGAGTAACTACGCGATAAAGAGGATCGGATGAATCGTTTCGTTGTCGGCTGTTTATTCTTAAGAAACATGATAGCGACAAAAAAATCCAGAAAATGAATGTTAATTTACGGCAGCGATTACATGGCGCGACTCATCCGAACCGTACTCGAATTGGCTTACAAAGGGATGACGTCAATCTGACCAGTTTCCATCTATACTTCCGCTCTTTCGGTAGATCTCCGTGATAGGCCTCCGTCTCGCACGCTGATCCGCCGAACAGTGACGAGCGGAAAGCGCGCAGGAGATACGCCGGCACAAATGTAATATACAATTAGGTCACCTGTGGTTCTCAGGACCGTGTGGTCTTACTGGTCCTTGCAATCCTTGCTGTATTGATCTTTCGGATCTTTGATCGGATCTCTTTATTTCTTGCTGTTTTCTTTTTGGACGTGAGAGAGATATTTTCGGCAGCATATAAGCTAGCCTGGCCCTTTTATATCCCTCCTTGACTTTTGATGTTCCCCTTTCTCGAATTCCCCATCGATCTTGGATCGTATTCAGGGCGGAATGTCGGGCTCGTACGTCGGGCGCAGTCACATCTCTGCGGCAGGATTCCCATACTAGGGGTATGTGAAGTGGGCTTCCCTTTTTGTCTCCTTGCTGATCCTGTGGGCAGCGATTTTTTTCAGAGAGCGACAGCAAACAGTCTTTGTTGTAATTAATCATGTTAGTACGAAAGACAAGATTACCTGGCATGTTCCGTATGCTGAATCGGGTCTTCTCTCGTCCTTGGTGTCAAATCTTTGTGCCCTCTGCTGTCACCGAATAAGATCCCGTCGCGTTCCTCCGTTATCCACCGTCATTTAACGCTAGAACTTACTTAATCGCCAAAAAGAGAAATCGCAAAAATCGCCGGGTCGCGTTCGAACTCGCGCTCGGGCCGTTCTCTCTGTCTAAGCCGAGAGAACGAAGACCCGCACACCATCCGCCTTTGTGACGGACGAGGAAAACGTCACGTTACAATGTATACATACGTAGTAATAACAGTAGCTTGTATCTGCAGCGTAGTAACGTGCTGACTGCACTCTAAAAGTTTTAGTTTTTATTTTATAAAATGTACACATATTATAGATAAAGAAAAATCCTTGATGCTAAAGTGTCGCCGAAAGCGGAAGCGAGAACGAATGAAGAGGAAACGAGATGACTAACATCAAAAAGCTACGAAGTCTCCCTCGCGAGGTTCTTTCTATCTAATCTTTTATGTATATATGTCATGTCACGATAGAAAATAAAACTTTTGTTTTTCACATTTATCGATTTGAAAAAAATTTTAATGAATTAATGACATTTTTGGGATTAATTGATATTAATCACGACATAAATCACATAATTTTTATCTAGGTATATCATTAAAATTTTAATTATTTAATTTCATACATTTTTCTGTTTTAATTTTTTGTCTACAATGATTTTTTTGTGTGCGATCATGGCGCATAGAGTTGTGCATCTACTCTCTCTCGAAGGGCTCAGGTTTAAAAACAGCCAGAAACATCAAATATATTCGATCGCCATCTCTCGAAAGGCAATGGCAAACCATCGAGAATATCTCGCCAAGAAAAACTTCTCTAATTTAGACCGTTCGGAAACAGCATTAAACTGTAGATTCCATATATTTGCGGAATACTATAAAAAGGCATAGAGAGATCACGAAGAGTGAGTCCCGTAACATTGCGTACATTATTAATCGGACACGACGATATTTTCCGATAAGATCACAGTCTCAACCAAACACAGTCCCAATCAGACAGACAAAAAACTATAAAAACCCAAATTATATTGTGGAACAATATAATTATAGACTTCATAACACTAAAAACATCTGTCACTATGGGTTACACCTCACTTCGCACGAAAAATTACGAACTCATGTTGAAATGTATAATTATACAGTCTGTTTGATAAGAGCATGTCCGGCAAAACTCGATAAAAAGTTTATTGTAATGACTTGAAATAAAATACACATATACTATTTGATAAGGATTGTGATGCTTTATTACAGTGTTCGGATTTAGTTACACATTTCGGCCTGATTCCGTGACTCACGTCTATTGCCCCCCACTCACCGCTCGTGCGTTAGCGACGAGTCGCCAGATACGCGTAAATAAGGAGCGTGACGCTTTGTCTCAGGAGCGTCCGTATATAAGAATGCCTATATAATAATAAGGCAATACTTTTCTCTATTATTAAAAGTTTTTCTTCAATATTTTATATCAGTGAAATATAAAATATTGAAGAAAAACTTTTAGAATTCTGAGAATTTTCGTGGTGCATTTAAAAAAGTATTGTCTTATTATTATATTTGGGCATTCTTACATATGAACGCTCCTGAGACAAAGCATCGCGCTTCTTAGTTACGCGTATCTGGCGACTCGTCGCTAACGCACGAGCGGTGAGTGGGGGGCAATAGGCGTGAGTCACGGAATCGGGCCGAAATGTGCAACTAAATCCGAGCACTACTTTATTATTAATAACTTGTCCAGTCGTTTTCGTTCTCAATAATTGCCTGGCATCTCCGAGGCATATTTTTAACTAATTTTATAGCATATTCTTTAGGTAGATAAGATCTCCAGATAAATTTCATTTGTTGAATTAACTGTTTAATCTTCCAAATTTTTTTTCCATGAAGCTTAAGGTTCATCCAAGACCAAACATTTTCGATAGGATTTGCATTCGGTGACTGTGATGGCCAATCCAGTAATTCAACGTCATTTTCTTATTTTCATGCGATACAAAGAAGATTTCGATGTTTAGGGTTATTGTCCTCCTGTAATACCCATTTTTCGTTTTTCGATATAAACCATTTTTGGGCAGATGGTAATAAAGTCTTCTTATAAATTTTGGCAGCGTTTAAGTAGTCTGTGAAAATATGCAAAGTGCCAAATCCTTGCATTGAGAAGCAGCTCTAAACGTGCACTTTTATGTTGATGTTTGACGGTCTATTGGACAAATCTATTAGTTGGTATACACCAGGTTCGAGTGATAGAAGTATCTGCCCGAAAGGACGTTTCGTCGGAAAAAATTACATTGTCTCAATCATGATCCATATTTTCTTACGCCCAAGCAATTCTTTTTTTGACGTGCTTTTCGGACAGTAGAGATTTCTTCACTGTGCTTCGATATTTCACATTATGAGCACCTAGACGTCTTCTTATCGTATCATATGATATATTTAGTCCTTTTTTCTTCAATTCTGCTTGTTTGGCTTGTAACAATAGACGAGTATTATTCGTAAACATCCGCAGAATCATTTTGTCCTTTTTGTTTGTCGTTTTCTGCATAGAGCCACATTCCGGTAAGTCATCGACGTTTTTTATTTCTGTATATCGTTTCACCCACTTATTTACAAATAAGTACTTAAACTTTCTCATATATTTAGCAGCCGCTTGACGCGACATTATTGGTCCTTTTGGATGTGTACAGAAAAACACGTCTTCGAATCGCGATGCGTATGCAGCACTCATGGCGAAATACGTTTTTTCGTCACGAAGATTGAATGATAACTGAAGCTATCTTTACAAAGTATCTTAGGCGAACGGTCTTTCTACCGGCTCCTGTTGGAATTTTCCGTTGAACAGTTTCCATGTAAAAGTTTTACCGGATACGCTCTTATCAAACAGACTGTAAATCTCGTCACACTGAAAGCACTTGTTAATGTGGAGTAGACCTTGCTTCACACGGCAAATTACAAACTCGCGTGAAATTGTGTCCAATTAAGGCTTATGTCCGATCGAGACTGTGCGCGATCGGGACTGTGTCCGATCAGAACTGTGTCCAATTGCAACCATATGTATCTAATCGGAAATATCTCCAATTGAGACTGTGTCCGATCGGGACTGTGTCCAATAGAAAAATATTGCCGTGTCCAAACGGTAATTTTCCATTGGGACGATCCCATCACGAACGCTCGGACACGGGAGAAAGGGCAACAAAGTTGACCTTTGTGAACTATGGCTCGCAACTTAAGAAACTATTCTTAATATTTTTTTCTGTTACAAGTGGTTCTCGGATCATTCCTATATGGATTATAAATAATTTCCAATGTGTACAATAGAGAGATCATTTTGCGTCTATCGCTGTGCATGCTCGATTTCTGATTCGCATAAAGATCAAAGAAATATAATCTGTTATGCCTCCGAAGAGGCACGATAGTTGGGATCGTTCAAGGGATGGAATTTGGGCCCCGCTCAAGAGACTCACCGATTTGATTGTTGATGGAGATAATATTCTTGTAGTCGGGATAGAAATATATAGATCTATTTTATTCACAAATTGGATTTATTACAATGTTTCCCCGCACGTTAGCTCGCGTCGCGTATCGCGAGAGCGGATATCTTGACGTGCGCGTGTCTGGAGTCGAGTTTCGGTCGCGAGACTCACTCCTCGATCTTTCATAACTTATCTCTGTCGACTACATGGCTTTACTTGAATAGCTGCCCGTAAGGTTGTCCAGTATGATTAACGATATTAACTGCCCGGTAATACTTCTGGTATTGAGACCGCCGCTTATTAGCGATAGATCTTTTTATTGTGTCCCCTTGGTTTCCCGGGAGGGGATCGCTTAGCAACAGAACCATGTATGGTCATGTCGCTCGATTTTGGCGCCAAGATCCGGGGACAAGCTAAGCAAGTTCGGACTTCTTTGCTCGCATTTTCGCAATTTCCTTATTCCGCTTGCCTTAATTTTTGCGTTTTCGCTATCGGGGTAATTGCATTGTGGTGATGGCTCGGGCTTCGCGCATGGCTCGTCTTGTTAGTGCTTCGCGCGGTCAACGCTTGTAACGTGATATGTATTTGCGTTACACATTGAGCAATGTCTTATAATATATAAAATATAGATAAATATAAATATATATAATATATAAAATAATATATGTATAACTAATAACTAATGTATAGCCTTTTCGGGCTACAACAAACCTAAAATGAATATAAAATAAAATGATACGGCGTACTTAAAATAAATGCGTAAACTCTATATGCAAACAATACCTTACCAGCTTGGGAATTTCCAGCTTAGCTATTCTGCGTATTTGTTCTTTACTTCTATAGTCTCCTAAATAAAATTAGATAAATATAAAAGTAACAAAAGCGATCTATTTTTTAACACGCCTACATTCCCTATGCATCGTTTTGCATAAAACTAAACAAAATAAAAAACTCAAATGAGGATATTATGGACACATAAACACAAAAGATAATTTTTAACTGAAAATAAATCACATGATATGCTATATGTCTAACTCTATCATGTATCGACTTAGTATCAAGTATAAAATAAAGTAGAATAAACACTTTAATATTAAACAAGTTCAATGTCTTTTGTGACTTTTATAAAAACACAAGTTTCAACAAAAATACCAGTTTCCAAATAATCTCCTTTTCTGTCAATTAATGTTGCACAAATGTAATATAATTTCTGCCTATCATTAGCACTAAACCGAATCTGGCCCTTTCGAACCGACCCTTCAGTGATTTTCGTGATTTATCGCGTAAATTTTAATCAAAGCAATCCGCAACTGCTTTGTCTAAGAAGTTGTCTCACTCCAGGTTGCTGTCCAGAGATAATGTCAGGGTCTCAGCCTGATTATATCGAACCTCCTATACTTAGTTTTGGTTTATTTACTTTTCAACGTATTGTACCAATGAACTCCAATTTTATTATTTTTGTGTTAGCAAAGTTCAAATTTAATTTTTGTAGCATTTTTTCTAGCATATCATGATCACACAGATCTGTTTTTTGTTTTGCTACGTTTTCGCTAAAACGACAAACCATGCTTAACTTCTGGTCAAAGTTTTGGAAACATAATATGTAGCATATATTTTTTTTAAGGACGCATCGTAGGTGCATTCTTGAGTACTTTCAATCTACTAATTATCTCGTACAAATTCCATACAGCTTATTTTTATTAAGAATAACTTATATACTCTTTTTCTAACTTCTTAAGAGATATATGGGAGAGAAGATTCGAACGTATTCGAATCTGAGATCTGCTGACTACTAGTCAGCAACTTTTACACGAACCCACGCATCTTCTCTTGTAGCATACAATTTACAATACTGACAGATTTGGCTATCTGGAATATACAGGATGTCTTACAACCTCCGTATAATACTTTATTAGCGTATTCTAAAGGTAAAAGAGAATCAAAAATTCTAATATAAAAATTTTGAGGTTGCAATAGTTTTTGAGTTATAAGCAATCAAAGTTTGCCAATGATACCGCGTAATACTTGCGCGTTCAAGCTCGTAGCTACATTTACACGCGTACCAATCTGTCATCTGTTATTGATTTTTTCAAATCAGATGATATTGATTTTTACTGTACCGCTGATTTTATTTTATAAAGCGTAATACACACATACATAGGAAATGACAAAATAAAATCAGCTGTGCAGTAAAAATCAATATCACCTAACTTGAAAAAATCAATAACAGATAACAGATCGATACGTGTGTAAAGGTCGATTCAGACATATTCGTGCCGTATCCGTGCCGTATCCGTGCCGTTGCACGTCCGTGCACTGATGAAAATAAGTTTCTATAATTTTATATTAGAGTATTCTTATATTTCAGTATTCATATCAGTATCCAGCCGTCCGTATCAGTGTTAGTACGTAGACAGTGATCTGCGCCCATATTTTCACTGAATGGCATGGAATCATGACGGCACTGTGACATCTGAACAATTTCAAACAAAACACTGAAACGTAGAAGAAAAAATCCTCCGAGTACTCAAAAATTTTAAGCAGATTAGCTATACATTTGGACTTGTGCAATTTAATTTTTTTTATTATAATTTAAAATGGATGATGAAAAATTAATAGAATATGTTCGCGATTATGAGAAACTTTTTGAATGGAAATTATAAAGATAAAAAGTGGGCTGAAATACCAAAGAAATTGAAACAACCAGGTATGTTAAATAATAACCAATAAAATAAGTCAATAGTAATGTGAATTGAAATTATAACTACTGATTTATAAATACATAAATATTTAACATTTTTCATTTTGCCAAGGAATTGATCCTATTGATGAATTGAAAAAATTTTTATATAAATCTGTAACATGAAAGGCTTTTTGTGTAGCATTTCCACCTCAGGCAGGAATATCTTGACGTATTGTGTCAGCATTTGCACGATCAACAGAATCATTGGATACATTAATCATACTTTTGTCTGAATCTTTTATATAATTATGCAAAACACATGTAGTAAGAATTATCCAATCAACATTTTTTGGTTTTGATTGTAATCTCCTTTGATAAATGCGAAATCTTTGAGTAAGAATGCCGAATGCATTTTCCACAACTCTCCTTGCGCGACATAAACGATAATTATAAATTCTTTTTTTATTATCATCTAATTGTTTACCAGGATATGATCGCATTAAGTAAGTTTTGAGTGGAAACGCTTTATCACCAACAATAATGTCTGGTGCTTTTATTGTTGTTCCTAGTAAATTCTCATTTGGAGGAACATTAAACATATTGCGTTCGAGAGCTTTGTCCATTTCAGAATGAGATAAAACGCCTCCATCACTATTCTTTCCAAAAAAGCCGACATCAACAATTACAAATTTATAACATGCATCAACCAAAGCTAACAGTACTACAGAAAATGATTTTTATAATTGAAGAATTCAGATCCACTGTTAGGTGGAGCTTGAATAATCATGTGTCCCCTATCTAAAGCATCTAAACAATTGGAAAAATTCCATAGATTCCAATAGTCAGCTGCTATCTGTTTCCATTTAGATTCTGTTGGTTGCGACATCATTTCAAGCATAAGCCTTTTATATTACTTTGCAAGTATTTATAACAATATCATATACTGTTGAATGACCTATTTTATAACTATGACCTATTTTATAATGCAATAGTTCGCAATGAGTCTCCGGTAGCCAAAAATCTGTAATGTTATTTCATAATTAAAAAATTTTCATTATCAGTTTTTGAACAATTAAAAATAATTTTTTGCAGTCGCTGCATGTAAAGCTCAATGGAATAATATTCGGGATAATTTTTGAAAATCATTAAAAAAGCGAATAACCAAAAGTGGACAAGCAGCAGTAAAATTCAAGAAATATAAATATGAAGATCAGTTAAGTTTTTTAGTACCTTCTATGAAAGAAAGAGAATCTAAAAGTAATTTAAACAAGGCAGAGAAATTTTTAAACGATGAAAATGACAAAGATCAACATAATGATGATAATAAACATGATGATAGTGGAGAAAACGATCGAGACCAAGCAAGAATATCACAAAATCAAAAACCATAAAACCTGTTAAAAATGTGGAAAACTTGAACCAAAATATTGATGATGTTGCCATTTTAAATCTATAATCATCATCATCATCATCATCATCATCACAATTTTATAAAGAAAGGAAAGTGGAGAGCACAAAATCAAAATTCAAGAGTCCCGAAACAACATCAGCTACTTTGATGAAATACATGCTAGAGCGGAATGAAAAAATAAGCCAATGTGTAATTCATCCAGTTGATGCATTTTATGATGAATTAACACCAACCTTGAAATCTTTAAGTTTATATTATTTAAATATAGCAAGATCCAAAATTTTTAATATAGTGCAAGAAATAGAAATGGATCAAATCACACATATGCGATAAAAATATGCAACTCCTCTGGAAACATCATCTTTCATATCATTATCACTATCACCTTCCCCATCACCTAATTATACAACTCCACCATCTACTTCTACACCAGCCACTTCTCCAACAATAAATTTAACACATACATGGTCGGCTGAATTTTCTGCTTTTAATTCAAGTTATAAAAACTATTCAATAACTCAAGAACTTTTTGAGTTATAAGCAAAAATAGTTAGCAAATCACGTGTCGAGTACAGAAGACAGGCAGGATCGACGCAACGCGCCGCAGTTGACCGTCCGACGTGATTACCACTGCATGAGTCGCTAATTATTTTATCTTATAACATAAAATTATGCTTTAAATCAAATTTTGGTAAAGACAAAAATGTCTTAGAATTACATCAGGAATACGTATTTAAAATAATATCACTTTAGCGAAAGTTGTTTCGGATCGCCGCTCATCGGCCGCTGCAATCAGCTGATTGCTACACGCGATGTGTGTATGGTGGAGTGTGTGCGTAAAAGGAAGGAAGAGACAGATAGATAGATAGATAGATAGAGAGAAAGAGAGAGAGAGCGAGAGAGTGAGAGAGAGGGGAAGAGGAAGGCAAGGGAAGGAGGGAATGAGGAAGAGACGTTTATACACACGCACGGACGTACGCATACACTTGTTTTCTCGCTCTCTTTCTCTCTTTTACACAACACTGACACACTCTTTCATTCGGTCACTTATTCACACACTCACTCACTCACCTGTTCACTCACAGCATAGTGAATCTTTATGCTATGTATTGTCCTTAACTGCACGATTATTATTTTGCGACGGACCGCGGAGATTGTGCGATCACATTGTTACGTTGCCTTTTTTTTTTTTGTAACGGAGGGGAAATGCTTTTACGCATACCCCGCCTCGATGGGGTTCGAGGCGGGGTTATGTGGGACTCACCCCGGCCTAAACAAACGGCCGGGGACTACCCACTAAAACCCCTCCGGGTGATCTTCCCGGGCGTGTGGGGGGACTCTCTGGGAACTGGCATTATGCATTACTTCAGAGAGGCCCCCCGCCCACTAGCCTTGCCCCCTGGGGGAATAGTTTAGCCCTCCCCCAGTGCCCACATTATGACGTGGGCATCGGCTAGTCTAGCTGGGCGAGTGGGGGACCACCACCCCTCTCGCCTCCCTTCCGGTGTTAGTCCCCGGGGGGGGGCGTGGCCGGGCCCAGGTACCCCACCTGGGCTCCGACCACCGGGCCCGACCTCGGGGGTGACGTCCGCGGCGAATCAGCGGACGCCCCCCGAGTTCGTCGGGGCCCTGCGCTAGCGCAGGAGGTGTTCGTTGAGGCCGGATCCAGTCGTGGCCCGGCCCCCACCTCTCGCGCCCCCCCCCCCTTGTCTGGGGCGGGCTTCCGGGATCGCCATGGGCCAGAGTGGCCCCGGCTCCCGTCGACCCGCCCCGGGGGGTCCGTGGGGCGCGGCACATTATGACGTGCCGCGCCCTCTGGCCAGGGGGTGCGGGGGGCTCGCGGGTCCTGCCCATAATGGGCCCTCCCCGCGCTCCCCCCCCGATCCCCCGGCTATCCCTCCGCGGTCGCGAACTCCCCGGCGTCCGCCAGGGGAGTCGCTCCCGCTAACTCTCGGCAGGATGCCCAGGGACGTTCATTACGATATGTAATGCTCCTTGTCCCTGGGCTCCGCCATTGTCACCTCCGCCAATGAAGTGGGGGGCGTGACCGCCGCCGGCCGGGCCCGTGGGGGCCGTTTTTCTTTGGGGGCCTCCGTAGGGGTCCCCCTATCGCCCGCCCCGCGCTTGCGGGTGTCGGGCGTCGCGGTAATCTCGGCCAGGTTAACTGGCCGAGACGTTCCCGCGGCACGCGTCGACGGGAGGGGCTCCCGCGGTTTGCCCGGCCGCCTCTTGGGGGGGGGGTGCATTTAGCACTCCCCACCCTGTGGTCGGCCGGGCGCCCCAATTCCGCGCAAACCGGGCACCTGACTTTTCCCGCGCAGTTGCGCGCCAGGTGCCCCGCTTCGCCGCATCTATAGCAGCAACCCCTACGATCGATGGGGCTGCTGCAGTGCTGCTGGACGTGGCCCTTCTCCATGCATTTAAAGCATTGGAGAGGGCGCTTGTCCAGCAGCTCCGTTTGTGCCCGGGACCATCCTATCTGGATGGCCCGGGCTGCCGCTATCTTTTTAGCGGCCTTCAATGGGCACTGTAGCCACACAGTGCCCAGGATTGTTACGTTGCCTAGCGATGCGAGAAACGCGACATGTGCCGTGCAAGTTGCGACGTGCGTGTGGCGCGTGATTGATGCGAGATAAGACGAACAATCTTTTAAAACTTTGCATTATTCGCATTACGAACGATCTTCTAAAACCTTGCAAAACTCGCATTACAAATGCGCTAGAAAACATGAAACGTATAATGACGTACTTAAAAAAAAAATAATTATTTATCATAATTAATAACTATTTCTAATTATAATAAATAATTATTATTTTAAAAAGCATGTATTATACGTTATTACGTTTTCGAAATTATTGCATTCACGTTGCGAAAGTTTCAGTCAATCGTAAGATCGCAAGAATAATGTAATTAATAAATTCCGCTTGGAAAAATTTATTTTATTCTGATCAAATCAAATGTTCCAACGTTAAAATATATTGGTCACGAAAAAGAGCAAATTGATTAAAAAAAAAAATTTTTAGAGCAGATGCTCGAAATGCCCGCTATCCATCCTAATGCAAGCTCTCATGTGTTTTAATAGATACAATACACCAATACATACGACCAATACATTTTAACATTGGAACATCTGATTTAAGCAGAATAAAAATAAATTTTCCCAAATGTAATTTATTAACTACATTATTCTTACCATTTTACGAATGAAAGTTTCGCATCGTGAATACAATAATTTCGAAAACGAAGTAACGTATAATACATGCTTTTTAAAATAATAATTATTTATTATAATTAGGAATAGTTATTAATTATGTTAAATAATTAATTTTTTTAAGTACATCATTATACGTTTCATGTTTTCTACCACATTCGTAATGCGAAGGTTTTAGAAGATCGTTCGTCTTATCTTGCGTCAATCATGCGCCACACGCCATACGCACGTCGCAACTTGCACGGTACATGTCGCGTTTCTCGCATCGCTAGGCAACGTAACAATGTGATCGCGCAGTCTCCGCGGTCCGTCGCTAAATAATAATTGTGCACAATACATAGTATGAAGATTCGCTACGCTGTGAGTGAGCAGGTGAATGAGTGAATGCGTGAATAAGTGACCGAATGAGAGAGTGTATGAGTGTTATGTAAAAGAAAGAAAGAGAGCGAGAAAAAAAGTGTATGCGTACGTGCGTGTGTGTGTATAAACGTTTCTCTCTCATTCCCTCCTTCCCTTCTTCTTCCCCCCCCCCTCTCTCTATCTATCTATCTGTCTCTTCCTTCCTTTTACGCATACACTCCGCCATACACACATCGCGTGTAGCAATCAGCTGATTGCAGCGGCCGATGAGCGGCGATCCGAAACAACTTTCGCTAAAGTGATATTATTTTAAATACGTATTCCTGATGTAATTCTAAGACATTTTCTTCTTTACCAAAATTTTATTTAAAGCATAATTTTATGTTATAAGATAAAATAATTAGCGACTCATGCGGTGGTATATAATCACGTCGGACGGTCAGCTGCGGCGCGTTGCGTCGATCCTGCCTGTCTTCTGTACTCGACACGTGATTTGCTAACTATTTTTGCTTATAACTCAAAAATTACGCTTCAATTCAAATTTTGGTAAAGGAAAAATCGTCTTAGAATCGTATCAGGAATACGTCATTTTAAGGATGGAAGGTTGTTCTGAAACACCCTGTATATTATTATTTTTACCTTAAATAAACAGCGAGTCGTTCTTTTGGATGGTTCTCTCCAAAATATGTCGTTTGTTTTATAATTCCAGATTCTATTTTTTCTAATAATGTATGAAATAACCATTGAGACATCCGAAAATATTGATAAAATTTAGTTTCATCGTCTATTAATTCTTTATACAATGTTGCGATTTGCCTTCAATTTTTCTTTTTTTACAAATTTCATTGATCCACTTACGCTTTCTTTTTTTGCGTAAAACGGTTCCTTCCTCATTTAAAATTAATGCAATTACTGCAAGTTCTTCGATTGAAAAATTCATCTTTCTCTCTTGACGTTCTGAGACGTACTGAACGGAAATATGTGAATATTTTGCACTGATGGGTGTGGATGCGGCACGGATACGTCACGGATACGGCACGGATATGTCTGAGTCGATCATAAGTGTACAGAACTGAGCGCGCGAGTTTTACGCGATATCATTCAGCAGAGTGCGAAAGCTATATAATACACGCGTTACAATAAATATAATTTAGCCGCTATATGGCTAATTACGAACAATACCTTAATACATAAATAAACAACTTTTACTGATATGCATCAATATATTTATTGGCTTATTATTTATTCACATCTTTTACATATGTTATACATTTCAAGAAACTGACAAGAAAATTAAAAATTTAATTAATATTAAGAATAAACTTTTATTTAAATTTTTGATTCATTTATAGAATTTAATAAATTAATTTCGTGGTATCCAATTGTTGCATGTTGGAAAGTTAGGTGGTACAGGTGGAAGATCATACGATGTACCAACATGTAAGACAACATTCATTCCGGTTGCAGTATGCCATGTAAAATGACAATGAAAGAACCACCAGCCTGAAAAATAAATAATATTCCTGATCGATTATTTATTCAAAGTGCGAAAATATAAAACTTAGAGTAAAAGATTGTTTAATTTAAAATTGCATTAAAGGAATTTTTATACTTATATATATATATATATATATGTATATACAGAGTGTTTCAGAACAACCTTCCGTAAAATGTCGTATTCCTGATACAATTCTAAGACGATTTTTCCTTTACCAAAATTTGAATTGAAGCGTAATTTTTGAGTTATAAGCAAAAATAGTTAGCAAATCATGCGTCGAGTACAGAAGGCAGGCAGAAGCGGCGCGGCGCGCCGCAGCTGACCGTCCAATTGCCACCGCATGAGTCGCTTTTATCTTATAACATAAAATTATGCTTTAAATAAAATTTTGATAAAGAAAAAAATGTCTTAGAATTACGTCAGGAAAATGTGTTTCTTAAAATAACATCACTTCAGCAAAAGTTGTTCCGGATCGCCGGCTGTCGGATGCTGCAATCAGCAGATTGCTACACGTGATGTGTATATGACGGAATGTGTGCGTAAAAGAAAAAAAGAGACAGACAGAGAGAGAGAAAGAGAATAAGAAAGAGAGAGAGAGAGAGAGAGAGAGAGAGAGAGAGAGAGAGGAGAGAGAGAGGAAGAGGAAAGGAAGGAGATAAGGAGGAAGAGACGTTTATACACACGCACGCACGTACGCAAACACTTTTTCTCTCTTGCTCTGTTTCTCTCTTTTACACAACACTCAACACTCTCTCATTCAGTCACTCATTCACACACTCACTCACTCACCTGCTCACTCACAAATAGTTATTAATTATGATAAATAATTAATTTTTTTAAGTGCATCATTATGCATTTCATGTTTTCTATCGCATTCGTAATGCGAAGGTTTTAGAAGATCGTTCGTCTTATTTTGCGTCAATTACGCGCCATGCGCCACACGCATGTCGTAAACTTGCACGGTACATGTCGCGTTTTTCGTATCGCTAGGCAACGTAACAATGTGATCGCGCAGTCCCCGCGGTACATCGCTAAATAATAACCGTACAGCAGTTAACAACAATACGTAGTATGAAGATTCGCTACGCTGTGAATAAGCAGGTAAGTGAGTGAGTGCGTGAATGAGTGACTGAATGAGAGAGTGTATGAGTGTCGTGTAAAAGAGAGGAAGAGAGGGAGAAAAAAAGTGTGTGCGTACGTGCGTGCGTGTGTATAAACGTCTCTCTGTCTTTCCCTTCTTCCCTTCCTCTTCCTCTCTCTTTCTCTCTCTCTCTCTTTCTCTCTCTCTCTCTCTCTCTCTCTCTCTCTCTCTCTCTCTCTCTCTTTCTTTCTTTTATGCACACACTTCGCCATACACACATCGCGAGTAGCATTCAGCTGATTGCAGCGTCCGACGACCGGCGAGCCGGAACAACTTTCGCTAAAGTGACGTTATTTTAAGAAATACGTATTCCCGACATAATTTTAAGACTTTTCTTCTTTGCCAAAATTTTATTTAAAGCATAATTTTATGTTATAAAATAAAATAGTTAGCGACTCATGCGGTGCTAATCACTCGTCGGACAGTCAGTTGCGGCGCGCCGCTCCGCTCTTGCCTGCCTTCTGTACTAGACGCGTGATTTGCTAACTATTTTTGCTTATAACTCAAAAATTACGCTTTAATTCACATTTTGGTAAAGGAAAAATCGTCTTAGAGTGGTATTAGGAATACGTCATTTTACGGACGGAAGGTTGTTCTGAAACACGCTGCATATATATATATACAGGGTGTCCCATTTTAAAGGACCCACTCAAATATCTCAGAAACACTGCGTTAAATCGAAAAATGTTTCAAACAAAAGTTGTGTGGCTTCAAGGGGGCCATAAGATTGTGGCAATGATTTGACCTTGGGAAATCATTTGAAGGTCATGTGAAGGTCAACTTTAAAATCTTAAATAGAAACCCTCATTTTTTATTTAGTATTCTTGTAGCTTACCTCGAGAGCTTTCCAAAACACTATAATAAAGTATTTTTTTATTAAGTACTTTTTGAGTTATTATATATTTTAATCTGATATATTTGATATAAAAATATATCTTGATATAAAAAATTAAATATCTCGTAAAATATTTAGTTTTTGATAATCTTACCGTAATACTTCTATGTACAGAATAATAAGACAAATCAATTAGTATAAAAAAAAATTGTTTTTAAGAAAATTATTTACAATGTATTTTTTTAAACAATTATTTCTTTTTTTGGCACTAATTAATTTGTCTTATTATTCTGTACATAGAAGTATTACGGTAAAATTCGAAAACTGAATATTTTACGAAATATTTTATTTTTTATATCAAAATATGTCAGATTAAAATATAAAATAACTTAAAAAGTACTTAATGAAAAAATACTTTATTATAGTGTTTTGGAAAGCTCTCGAGATAAGCTACAAGAATACTAAATAAAAAATGGAAATTTCCATTTAAGATTTTAAAGTTGACCTTCACATGACCTTCAAATAGTTTTCCAAGGTCAAATCATTGTCAGCATCTTATGGCCCCCTTGAAGCCACACAACTTTTGTTTGAAACATTTTTCGATTTAACGCAGTGTTTCTGAGATATTTGAGTGGGTTCTTTAAAATGGGACACCCTGTATATTTTATGTACAGTTTATTAGTAAAAATCATAATTTCAAAATTGTAATTTTTTATATAATTTATAATAATATAAGCTCTTTAAAAAATTATAAAATATAATTGTATATGTAGAGAAATTATGTCAACCTGGATTATCTGCCTTGAAACGTAAGATGATAAAACCAGTATTTGGTACAATTACGGTATCTTTAGGACTACAATGTGTATAATAACCATTTTGTAAACGTGTCATATGAGCTTCCATCTCTTTCATTACATCTTTATTTGTTATATCGTTTTTATTAAGTGCATTAACAAATTGCCCTGCATACATTACACAGAAGCTATAACCGTGTAAATGAAATGGATGATTTAAATCCTGTAAAGGTCCTGTAACACATTATAATTGATTTTCTTGTAATTAATAACAATAATAATTTATTATATATGTATTCTAATATGTTACATTATTCAATTCATATTAAGTAGCTTTTTCGAATAATATATTAATGTAAAAATCAATCAAGATCCAGCGCGATAATTTGTGCGTATATGTTTTATTATAATCAAATTACATTGATATTTTAACTAAGTGATAGACACAATCACAAAAAACATACGTTTTGATCCTTTTTTGGACCATCTTCAGCGCAATTACAAAGTATATGGAATATATTATATCAAAAATATAATAGTAATAATATGCAGAACGAGAGTTATGTTGTCAGAAAGTAATTGTTATACAGAGTGTAACAAAGCGCCCGTATCAGCAATTTTTTGAGGGAACAACGCATTTGCGTGAAAAATGTTTCATGTAAAAGTTGTAGAGTTCTAAGTGGCACATTATAAAATAATGTTAGTATGACCTTGAATAGCACCGGCAAGGTCATATAAAAATCACTTTGAATTTTCTAAATGGAACTCCCTATTTTTTATTATATATTCTTATAGCTTACCTCGAGACGTTTTCAAAACACTATAATAAAGTATTTTTTCATTAAGTACTTTTGAGTTATTTTATATCTATATTATTTAAATATTATTTTAATCTGACATTTTGATATAAAAATTAAATATCTAGTTTTCTAGTAAAATATTTAGTTTTCGATAATCTTACCGTAATACTTTTATGTACAGAATAATGAGACAAATCAATTAATATAAAAAAATAATTGTTTTTAAGAAAATTATTTACAATGTATTTTTTTAAAGTTATTTTTTTTTTTGCACTAATTGATTTGTCTCATTATTCTGTACATAAAAGTATTACAGTAAGATTATCGAAAACTGAATATTTTACGAAATATTTTATTGTAACTAATTGTAACAGATTATAACTTTTTACTGAAGACAAAAAAAATTATTATGCGTATGTATATTTAAATATGTATAAATTATTATATAAATATAAAAATTACACTATAAATTATTTGTTAATAAATTGTAAATGTAAATAAATTCCTAATTGTTTCTGTGAGATAGTAAAAAAAAACTGATGTCATGAGTAGTTATTGCCATGAAGCGGATATGGATGGGCAGTGTTGTTAAACAGACTGGCGCATGTGCGGCGAACGCAGCGGATGAAGTATTTTTATAACCGGGATTCCACGACGCGTAGGGGGCTCGGCGAATCTTAGCGAACTATACCGTGTCATCTACATCACGCGCCATGAGATCGGAATAGCTCGCTATTGCTCGTGGCTCGCAGTTCGTGGCTCGTCCTTCTCGTTAAGAGTCCGTAAATAGACCGCGAATCAAAAGACTTATCGACCACCGATCATTTGTCATTGCATTGTTCGATTTATTAACTTGTATAGACTTAACAGACTTCATAGATAGATCATGATCTTTTCTTGTTTGATATCCATTTCAAATTGAAGACCACAAACAAGCCTTGAATTAGAGCCAATGCGCCGTGGGACCTATACGGTTTGTCATAGTTCGTTGCTTGCTAATTCGTAGGGCATACATATCGACAAGCCTAAGCAAACCTCAAGTTGTGACAAACCACATGCCGTAGAACTTCGGCTTATGAAAAAAAAGATGTATCATTAATATATAAGATATTATATAAGCTATATTATTGATGCCCGTAAGAATTTTCAATATTTGAAGAAAAATGTGAACATATATATGTATATATTTTACATTTTTCCATAAATCACAAAAATTTTTGAAAATTCATGTACGATCGATTAATGGTATATCTTCTTATTTATGAAGATACTTCATTGATGCTAAACTCGTTATACATGTGCAAAAAAACCCGACCCGTCTAACAACAATATGGATGGATTGTGTGTATAACGATAATTGTTAAAAAATTACGTTTCTTTTTTAAAAAGTGGAAAAAGACGCCAAGTGCACGCGCACAAGCGCTTTTCGTTATAAAAAAAAACTTATACAAAATAGTGTTATTTTAAAAACACTGTCATATTCAAACTAAAAAACTATTTTACAAAATAGTTGTTTTAATATTCTACAAAAATAATGATATAAAAATATTGCGCCAATTAATAAAAATTTTGTTAGTATGGATTACAGGCGTATTATATATGAAAAGGCTTTTATTCTTATATGATAGATCACATACAACGTACTCAACAGCATAAGGCAACGAGAGCGAAGAAAAACCGGGTACAGTTAACATAAGAAGTATGTAACATAGATGGCCAAATGACCAGACAAATTGTGCCTCACGCGGAATGCCACTCACGCATGCGCAACGTACAAGGCGCTAATTACCATGTGGACGAGCAATTATCCTCCAATCCCCCATTTTGCGTCCATGCCCATCATCGTCACGCAGTGATTATGAACGACTCGCTTTAATCCCTTGGTCATAATATCTGCTGGATTTTCGTTAGATGGTATATATGACAATTCCAGTAGCCCATCCTCGACCTTCTCCTTTACAATATGATAGGAGATATCTATATGCCTCGTTCTGTTCTTTTCGATCCTACTTTTAGAGAAATCTATAACTGCTCAGATGTAACGATGCATCCCTCCACCGTTACCCGGCCGTCGATCCGCCGAAAGTCCGCTGCCCGACAAACACCGGTCGGGCATAATGCGGAGGCGTCGAGCGCCCATTTTTAAGAGATAATAAACGTTCCGATAGTAAGCGCCGTTAAGACGCGTGTTTACTCGGAACCGTCGCCACGCTCGGGTAACCGTACCGACCGTTCCCGAAACCACCCGGTCGCGCGTGGCGGTTCACCGTTAAACAATATGCCTTAAAACATTAAGGCATATTACGCACGCGCACCCGCCGAAAAGCGGTATAAATTGGGCACCTTTTACATCTCGAGACCAGATCTTCCGCAACCGCCAGAGTCTGTAAGACGCCTGGAAATTCGCTACGATCCTATAACCGCTTAAAGAGAGAGAAAACGGGGTTGGGAGTACCCAGCCTCCGCCGAGAGTTTGCGGCATCCAAGAGCGATCCTTCCGATCTTATACGAAAGAGGAAGATGGGGTTGGGCGTACTCAACCTCCGTCGAGAGTTCTCGACACCTGGCACAAATCCGTCCACCTAAGTGCAACAGCGATCAACCAGTGGTAGGGAGTTCCCTGCCATTGACGGGTGTTCCCGTCGGCCGTTGCACTCTTGAATTCCACGGAAAGACTATCCCGGACGAAACGACAAAACGCTATTTACGAACCTACAGTAATTCCGCGACCGCCATTTACGAAATCGGACTCGCCATTAATACGGCGCGCTAAGTCCGGCTCAGGGGGAGGATCTAATCCTGCCGCGACATCGATCGACGCACCCGAATCGATACGGGCGCGTCTAAGGACCGCCCACCGGCCCGACCGAAATTATCACCCGATAGTTAGCGGCCTCTGCCGAAATCACGATCCGCTAGCGTAATCGATATTATATCGAACCGCCGACATCGCGCCCCGCGCCGCGCAAACGTGCATGTAAATCGGATGCACCGCGACCGACACTACCGCACCGCTAACCGATTCCGCATTGCACACATACACGAGTGCATCTTGACACCCACACATCGTCATTCGCATCACCTACATACTCTTGATACATTGTTGAATCATACTTCTATATCATACGTTCGCGCACGCACTCGCTCGCCTATCGTCTCACTCGCACACAACTACACACGCTCACACACATACAGCGTTTATACACATACACTCACTCTGTATACACACATACTTACACGCGATAAATTATATTTTACCTCACGTTGCTTTCGTTCGTCTCTCGATACCCTTTCACGAGCTCCGGATTCCGACCGAGTTATCCACGACCGCCTCGCAAAAGCGGTTTATTACATTGGCGCCCGAACAGGGACCGTTTTGACCTGACCGTATCGAGACACGAACCCTATCTAAGCGAGACGAAAAGAATGTGACGCAAAAATGAAAGGGTGGATATACAACCTACCCAAAGCGCAATTAATCGAAGTAACCGTCAGCCGGGGTGTGGACACGTCCGGTACGCTCGACGACATCCGACGGCGGATGTTTGCGTACGTCGAGGCGCACCCCGAAGAATTCGGGACACACGGCGACGAGCCCACAACTGCGACGGGCATACCCGCGCGCATTATGACGCCGACCAAGACCGCGATCCCCGCGCCCCCCGCCACCTCCGAAGTGCTGTGTCAGATGCGCAAATGGGGCTGTCATTTTGACGGGCGCGATCCATTTGATTTCCTGGAAAGGCTCGAGGAGCTCACGGCCGGACACCGATACCCCGAGGCCGCAATGCTCCTCGGACTCCCCGAGCTACTCAAGGGAGACGCCCTACGATGTTATCGCAACCACCGCCACCGCTGGCAAACCTGGGGGGATTTTGACCGCGCGTTCCGGACACAATTCCTGCCCCGCCGGTACCAGGCCGCCCTCCGCTGCGAAGCCGCCGACCGCCGTCAACAAACCGGTGAAAAGTTTAAACGATACGTGGCCGACCTCTTAACGCTCATGCGACGAGCCGGCGGATTCACACCGGAAGAAGAGTACGAACGAGTGTATCAAAATATGCGCCCGGAACTCAAGTGGTTTATCACGTATGACGAAACAGGAGAGGTCGGCGATCTGCAGGCGCGCGCCACCAAATTGGATCGACGTCGAATGCGCGACCGAAGCCCGACGCAACCGCCAGGGAACGGCGACTCCGACTGTCGCAGCCACATACAACCGAGACGAATGTTGTTGGCGGTGCAAACAGCGGGGTCACACGCGATTTAACTGCCAGCGCCCACCGCGGAAATTCTGTTCACAATGTGGCAAGGACGGCATTCTTACGCTACAGTGGGCGGGAAACGCCGAGCGGGCCGAGGCCACGACGGCCGGCGCCCCGGGCCCTGCATAAAATACACGCTACGGCCACACCTGCGGATTCAGATTAACCGAGACCGATACGACGCATTACTCGACTCCGGGTCCGAGGTATCCTTCGTCAACGCCAGGACGGTTAGCCTGGCACAACGATGGGGACACGAGGTCACACAACACGAAGGGGAGGTACAACTCGCGGACGGCGAGACCACTAACACCATCGGCACGATCACGCTGTCCGGATCACCAGCAAGATCTACTGGCATAAATTCACGATCCTGCCGACGCTCGAAAGCCCAGTATTAATCGGCGTGGACCTCTGGTTACGCACCGGCATCGACCTCACCCCGCCGCGATACACGCCCAGCGCAAACACCCCACCGCTACACGGGATCACGGGGGGCCTAGCGCTGCAGACCGGAAACGAGGAACGCAAACTGAAAAGTTTTCTCGATCGCGAACTGGCGAAATTCACAAACATCCAGGGACCGACCGACCGCATACAACACGAGATACGACTTCAGAATACAACGCCGATCAAACAAAGATACCGACCGCGAAACCCGGCGATGCAGGCCGTTATAGACCACGAAGTGGCCGAGATGAAGGCCGCCGTCGTCATCGAACCGTCCAAGAGCGCTTGGAGCTCGCCCGTAGTATTAGTGAAAAAGAAAGACGGAAAGTACCGGTTTTGTATAGACTTCCGCAAGGTGAACGACGCCACGAAGAAGGACGTGTACCCCTTGCCGCAAGTAACCGCGACACTAGACAAGCTACGGGGCGCGTAATACTTGTCAACGCTCGACCTGAAGAATGGATATTGGCAAGTACCGCTAAAATCAGCCAGCCGATCGATCACCGCTTTTACGATACCCGGAAGAGGGCTGTATCAATTTACGGTCATGCCGTTCGGATTGCATTCCGCACCAGCCACCTTCCAACGACTACTAGACACGGTCATCAGCCCTCGAGCCGAACGTATTTGTTTACTTAGACGACATCATAATAATTAACAAAACGTTCGAGGAACACTTACAGTTACTAACCGAAGTGTTCCGCCGACTACGCGGGGCGAATCTGCGCCTCAACCCGAAGAAATGTAGATTTTGTGAAAGTACCTCGGGCACGTGGTTGATCGCGAGGGAATACGAACGGACCCCGACAAGGTCAGCGCCATCGCTAACTGGCCCGAACCGAAAACCGTGAGATAAGTCCGACAATTCCTGGGGATGGTGTCCTGGTACCGGCGCTTCATCGCGAATTTCTCGACCGTTGCCGCACCGCTCACCCGACTAACCAAGAAACGCGCCCGGTGGGCGTGGGGCGCCGACGAGGAGAAAGCGTTCCACGCATTAAAACGGACGCTTATTTCAGCTCCGGTACTCACCTGCCCGAATTTTATGCGACGGTTCGTGCTGCAAACGGACGCCAGCACCAGCGGCCTCGGAGCCGTGTTGACACAGTACTTCGAGGAAGGGGAGCGCGTAATCGCGTATGCGAGCCGAACGCTGAACAGCGCCGAGCGAAATTATAGCGCTACCGAGCTAGAATGCCTCGCGGTCGTATGGGGCATTCGGCGCATGAAGGGCTACCTCGAGGGGTACTCCTTCACTGTGCTGACCAACCACCAGTCATTAAAATGGCTGCAGCGCCTGGAAGCTACCACCGGGCGACTCGCCCGGTGGCTGTTTGAGCTCCAACAGATGATATGACCTCGAAGTCAAGTACCGCAAGGGCACGCTCAACCGTGTTGCTGACGCCCTGTCGCGACAACCCGAACTTTGCGTCGCGACCGCACGCCGATGCCGATGGTACCGACGAATATTCGCGGAAGTCGAATGCGAGCCAGCCAGTCGACCAGACTACTGAATCACCGAAGGGAAATTGTTCCGTCATATCCTGCACACCCTGGATTTCAAGGAGACCGCAGCAGAGGAACAGTGGAAAGAATGGGTACCAGAGGAACAGCGGCACACGGTGCTGCGGAATGGACATGACGCGCCAACGACCGGACACTTAGGCATAGCCAAGACATCGCGCGCATCGCCGAGCATTATTATTGGCCAGGGATGTTCAGAGCCATTGCTGGATATGTGCGGACCTGCGAGACCTGCCAGAAGCACAAAGTGGCCCAGCAACAACCGGCCGGAAAGTTCCACGCAACCGACGTTCAACGACCCTGGGAGCAAGTCACCACCAACCTCGTAGGGCCACTGCCGCGCTCACGGCAGGGCCACACGTGGCTCTACGTGATGCAAGACAGGTTCTCGAAATGGGTGGAATTAACGCCGCTCCGCCAAGCCACCGCCAGAGCCGTCACGAAGGCCATCACCGAGAGGATAATACTCAGACACGGCCGACCAGAATCCATCCTGTCGGATAATGGCACTCAGTTCACCTCAAAAGAATTTACCGAACGACTACGGGCGTTTAACATCCAGCATAAGACCGCACCAGCCTATGCACCGCACTGCAACCCAGTGGAAAGGACCAACAGGACGATCAAGACGATGATCAGCGAATTCGTCGACAAAGACCACCGAGACTGGGACGAACACCTGACCGCATTTCAGTTCGCATTTAATACCGCCGTCCACGACGCCATCGGATATACACCGGCCTACGTAAATCACGGGCGAGAGCTCGTACCGCCGTACCGCATCGCACCAGCCACCGAGAGAACGTCGCCGAATACCACGCGAGAACGGCTGGACGACGCCTATAAGATCGTCCGGATCCGACTGGCGAGAGCTTTCCAACAACAAGAGAAATATTACAATCTCTGGCGCCGAGAATGGAGACCGCACATCGGTGAATGGGTGTGGAAGAAAGACCACCCGCTGTCGAGAAAAGCCGAGAATTTCAACGCGAAACTCGCGCCGAAATATATCGGGCCGCTCGAAGTTCGCCGAATCGTCTCGCCGGTAATCGTTGACCTGAGGAGCAAACGGGAGAAATGGTATAGACATATACACATTCAAGATTTAAAAGTCGCGAAAACAAAAACAGACGGCGACAACAACAACTCGGAAGACGAAGACGACGATACCCCCACCACCGCCGGGGAAGAGTAAACCGCCGAAATCCAGGAGGAGACGTCTCAGAAGGCAAAGATGTGCGACTCAGAGAGCATCCTCGCCGCAATCAACGAGCTCCTAGACGAGCCAGCGTTCCAGGCTCAACCGCCGCCGCCGAACACAAGCCGAACCGGCGACGGAACACCGCCGACGACCGACCGTTCGCCGACCGGCCCAGCCGTCCGACCACACAGCCGGCCACCAAAGGTCGGGATGTTGATTCAACGCTCCGATCGCGTGAATCAACGAAAAATGAAGCAATTAATGCAGGCTCCACCACCGCCGCCTGCCCGCTCGCGACGACCAGCGAGCACTCCAACCCGCAAGCGACCGCGGGAATCCGAGGAGACCGGGGCCGGCAAAGACCAGCCGCCGCGTCTCCTAATGCCGACCGGCCCGCTACCGCCGCCACCGATCCGAGTTCAGGTGGAACCCGGCGTCATATTCGACATGCCCCACTTTGCCGTACACGTCGCCAGGAAATACAAAATCCGATCACCGCAGGGGCACTGGGTGATGAGGTTCACGAAGACCGGTGAACTCCGATACCGCCGCCGCCTTGATTAAAAAAAAAAAAAAAAACAGCGAGCGAAAACACGCCGAAAACCGCATGACCGTTATGCCTCTAATTTCAGGCATAATAAACCGGTGAGGTGATATAACGATGCATCCCTCCACCGTTACCCGGCCGTCGATACGCCGGAAGTTCGCTGCCCGACAAACACCGGTCGGGCATAATGCGGAGGCGCCGAGCGCCCATTTTTAAGAGATAATAAACGTTCCGATAGTAAGCGCCGTTAAGACGTGTGTTTACTCGGTACCGTCGCCGCGCTCGGGTAACCGTACCGACCGTTCCCGAAACCACCCGAGTCGCGCGTGGCGGTTCACCGTTAAACAATATGCCTTAAAACATTAAGGCATATTACGCACGCGCACCCGCCGAAAAGCGGTATAAATAGGGCACGTTTTACATCTTGAGACCAGATCTTCCACAAACACCAGAGTCTGTAAGACGCCTGGAAATCCGCTACGATCCTATAACCGCTTAGAGAAAGAAAACGGGGTTGGGAGTACCTAGCCTCCGCCGAGAGTTTGCGGCATCTCCAAGATCGATAACGACTGATAACGCTGACAATAGTCTGATCACTGAAAAATTCGCTACGGGTGAATACGTTTCATCGTAATCAATTCCCCTTTTTTAAATGAAACCTTGTGCTACTAATCTGGCTTTGTATCTCGTGATTTTACCGTCGGCATCCGTTTTTAATTTGAAGATCCACTTGCATCCAATACACCTTTTTTCTTCAGGTAATTGAGTAGTCTTCCAAATCTTTCTTAGTGTTAGACTATCTAATTCTTCTTTAATGGCATATTTCCAGTGTTTAGCTTGTGGGGAGGCTAACGCTTCATTGATGTTCTGCGGTTCATTTATTTCTATTAGATTCGCTTCTATGTCGCTCCGCTCGGTTGAACTTCCTTCTTCCTCTCATACCTTGGACTTCCTTAGGTTTTCCCCCTCTTCCATAAGGATTGCGAACTTTCTTCTTTGGCCTACCTCTTCTTGGAATTTCCTCTGTATCTTGTACCCCCACTATCTGCATTTTATCAGGAATTTCTTCTTCTATTCCTTCGGATGGTTGGATCACACTTCTCTTTTGTTTATCTGATGATATTGATTCACGCGTAATATCAATTTCTTCTGTAGTCGAATCTTCATCGCCAGATCAAACTTCGTTATATCTGAATTCTTGTGTCGCTTCTTTGTAGATTTATTCGTATCCTAATTTATCTTCTGCGAACCTGACATGTTTTGTCATAATAACGTCTCCCTTTTGTGGACACCATAATCGATATCCCCTTGTCTGAGTAGCATAACCGACAAATATGCATTCAACAACTCTATCGTCTAGTTTCTTTCGTTTTTGTTCAGGTAATCGTGCATATGCTAGACAGCCGTAAACTTTCAGGTGTCGCACGCTTGGTATCTTTTCATTCCATACTGTGAACGGAATTTGATCGTTAATTGTTGAATGACATATTCTATTTTTAATATATGCTGCTGTGGTGACTGCTTCGGCCCAAAATTTTTGTGGTAAGCATGCCGACTTAAGCATTGCTCTTGTCAAGTCTAACAAGGTCCTGTTGATTCTTTCGGCGACTCCATTCATTTGTGGTGTCTTTACATTTGATTTTTCGTGTTTAATGCCAACAGATTTGAAGAACATCGATAACTCCTGGTTACAAAACTCTAGGCCATTGTCTGTTCGAAATCTTTTTACTTTCTTATCCCTTTCGCGTTTTATTCGAGTAATGTAATTTTGTACGCAAGTTTTAACCTCTTCTTTAGATTTTATGCATATAACCGTAACATTCCTCGAAAAATCATTTGTGAACGTTAAAAAATATTTACTACCTCCTATTGATTTCACGGGCATAGGGCCGCATAGGTTTAAATGGATTAATTCGCATATTTCTCTTGTCTGCCTTGATTTCAATTTCTTACACGCGACCTTTGTAGCTTTTCCGATATAGCACGCCGTACATGTAAATGTATCGTAAATCCATCTTCGTATTATCTAATCCGACAACGCGACTCGTGTCTGCTAATTTCTTTATTGTGCTATTATTAACGTGACAAAATCTCCGGTGCCATAAATCGTTGTCATCAATCTTTACCGCATTAGCTTCCTTTAATGTTTTTTTCATCGCGTTTTGATCTATTTCAACCTTTAAGATGTAGGTATAAGTCATTTTGTCTATATGCATCGCACATGATATCCTTAGTTTCTGCATTCCTGATTTTTACTTTTCCATCTTTTATTAACAGTTCTTTTCCTTTTCTTTCTATCTGTGATACCGACATCAAATTCTTTCTAATATTTGGAACGTAATAGACATTTCGTAGAACTATTCCCTTTTCTACATTAGCGACGTACGTTTTTAGAAAAATATCGCCTATACCTTTGGCTCGTAGCGTCGCTCCGTTCTGTTTACTCGGATCCGCTGCTGTATTAATTACTTCTGAATCCATCTCTCGAAAGTTTGTAAACCAATCTCGTTGTTTACATACATGATGTGTGCATCCGCTATCTAAGATCCAAGAATCTTCGATCTCTATATTATTTAAGAACATAAGAAATGCATCGTAGTCTTTTTTCTGTTTCGTGCCATATTTCTTGTGAATTCCATCTTTCTTTGAACGACAGTCTCTTGCAAGGTGATCAACTTTCCTGCAATTATAACAAGTAAATGATTTATTTTTCTCATTACCTGCTATTTTGGCTCTTGTCTCCTCGGCCTTCTTGTTCGCGATCAATGCTTCTTTCGGTGATTCTGCCTTATCGCCAAGTCTGAATTGTCGTCTATCATATTATGCTAACAGGACTCTTTTTACCTCCGTTGATGTGAATTTATTATCCGGTAAGCTTGCTAGTGTCATATTCAAATTCTCATAACTGTCTGGGAGTCCAGCTAATATTGCGTACGCTAAATCTTCATCTTTTACTTCGGCACCTGCATCTCTGAGGTTAGTTGCCGCGATTTTCGTTCTCGCAACATACGAAGACATATGTTCCTCACTCTTCATTTGTAAATGATAAAATGCCTTTTTTAGTTGCATGATTCTTACTCTCGATTTAGGTTCGTGGATTTGTTCGAGCGTTCGCCATGTCTCAGCTGCACATTTGCAATCTTTTATATGTATCTGTTGATCTATCTCGAGACTTAGACCTATGGCCGCCATTGCTTTATCGTCGTTAATCTGGTAAGTTTTTTTCTCGGCTGCGGTGGCCTGATCATCTAACTCAATTTTTCCGATAATTTTTACATAATCTAGTAGTCCCTTACCTCTTAAGAACCACTTCATCTCGGTTTTCCATGTTCGGTAATTCCTATCAGACAACTTCTCAATTCTCAGGGTTTCGCTTTTATTTTGTGTAATACTCATTTTTTTCTTTTGGAATTTTCTACTTGAAACTTCTGTCACCTTTTAACTTTTAGAGTATATTACACGCTTTTCCTTTTACGCCCTTAAACGTTCTGGGCCCCATTTGTTAGAGGTATATGGATTACAGGCATATTATATATGAAAAAGCTTTTATTCTTATATGATAGATCACGTACAACGTACTCAACAGCATAAGGCAACGAGAGCGAAGAAAAACCGCGTACAGTGAACATAAGAAATATGTAACATAGATGGCCAAATGACCAGACAAATTGTGCCCCCCGCGGAGCGCCACTCACGCATGCGCAACATATAAGGCGCTAGTTACCATGTGGACGAGCAATTATCCTTCAAATTTATTTTACAAAATTCGTTTTTATTATTTCTAATATTAAAAATTGCAATGTGATCAAAATAGTGGAATATAAGGGCTAAATTGAATATATGCTAATCTAATTAACGTGTTATTTATATTTTGAATTTAACAGTGCCAAGTTTTTCTCTAGTTGGAAAGTTATTTGATACTTAAATTTGTCTTTCGAATAAAAAATTTTTTTCACTTAAATATAATATATTCTATTATTTTGATCACATTGCAATTTTTAATATTAGAAATAATAATAAATGAATTTTATAAAATAAATTTTTATTAATTGGCGCAATACTTTTATATCACTATATTTGTAGAATATTAAAACAACTATTTTGGAAAGTTTTTTTAGTTTGAATATGACAGTGTTTTTGTATTAAAATAACACTATTTTGTATAAGAATTTTTCACAACAAATTGAAATAACACTATTTTGAATAAAAGTTTTTTCATAACAAAAGGCACTTGTGCGCGTGCACTTGGCGCCTTTTTTTCACTTAAAAAAAAAAGTAATTTTTTAGCAATTATATCATTTTTTTTACTGTGTGTTATATATTATCTTATTTTTGCAATCAGATTAAATGAATACATCTATTATATGTCTGAATTATAAAAGCAACTCTTTTATTTCTTTGATTGATACTATATGCTTGTGCTGTACTATAAATTAATTACTTAACTAATCTATTTCGTAAATATATAGAATATACACATCATAACTTATATAATTTATATTATATTATTACTTATATTGCAATTTAAATATAAATTAAAATATTATAGATGTTATGTTTCTTTTTTTAAATATTTAAGATCTTAATTTTATTGATATGAAACTGATAAATGTAGATAAACGTTTCTTTTTTTAAATATTTAAGATTAAACTTTGCTAATTATATATAAAGTTATAATATGAGTTATAATATATAAATTATATTATAAGTTATGATGTATGTATTCTACGTATCTACGACAAGCTAGTCAGGTATACACAGCACAAGCGATTAGTGTAAAAATGATGTGTATGCTACATATCTACAAGACAGATTAAACAAATCAAGTACTTTTATAAAAGTGATAAATGTTACGTTCTTTTCTAAAAAAATTACTATAATCAGAATTAAAATATATTACTATATGCTTGTGTTATGCTATAAATTATCTAACTAATCTGTCTTGTATTCTTATTATATATCAAAAGCAAAAGATATGTAAAAAAGAATACAGTATTCAAATGTATTTGTCAAATGATTGTCATCATATAGTTATTTGTCATGCATCATATGCAGTTACAGGTATAAATAACATTAGTAAAACATAGTCTGTAAGATTAATATGTATAAATCTTATAAATTTTTATTTTTATTTTATTTTTATTTCTATTTATTTTTTAAATAATTTATAGATTTTTATAATAAATTTATAAATATATTTATTTTTCAATGGAACTAAAAACATTTTTCAAGCTGTTAAGATTTTGACAAAGTCTGCGACAACACGTCTATTGCAAATCAATATATTGTAACCAATCTTTGTCTCAGTGCTAAACACAACAAAATTATCGATAATGTCAGTTTTAATACTAAATTTTATAATATTTGCTAAATATATGTATATACTAAATAGCATTCTGACACAAGAAAAAATACCATGTAATAGTTTTATTATATTCATTATTATATTATATTATATTCAATAGTTTTATTATATTCTATTTCAAGCAATGCATTAGCATCACAACAAGAATTGATTACAATATGTTGGTTTGCAATAAACATTTTGCCACAGGCTTTGTCAAAATCTTATTAACAGCTTGGAAAATTCTTCTAGTTCTACTGAAAAATAAATGTATATTTATAAATTATTTTAAAAAATAAATAGAAATTTAACCTTACAGACTGCGTTTTACCAAAGTTATTTATATTAGTCTGTAGCTGCATATGATGCATGATAAATAACTATATGACAAACTATATGACACTCAAATAAAATAAAGATAGTAGCTCGTATCTTGCAAAGCAATAAATAAATGAAAAGTTATTATGAACCAACTAACAAGCAACGAAATAAGTATCAATTAGATTAAAAATTCATAAGTGATATACAATTCACTTTAATTAATATATGACATTCGTTTGACAAATGCACTCAAATATGTATTCTTGATGTGTATATCTATATTAACTGATATGAATGTCTATATCGATAACTGTTCGCAGTTATCCATAATAGCTTTTGACAGGTATAAATTAAATTTTCCAGACTGCAACATTATATAACGTAGCACTCTTTCATTTATAAAAAGTTGAAGCTGCAAAATTCTTTGTGATACTTGTGGCTAGTTAAATCAGGTATATAATACAAACTCACATATCTCTTATAATAAACATATTATAAAATACATATATCTCTTTCTTATCATGAATATAAAATATTTTTATATGTAATGCGATGTTTTGTTTTGTTTTTACACATAACAAATTACTTTTGCAATATTTTATTTTTCTCTATAAATAAGTATGAAAATATTTTATACATTTATGACAGGATGTTTATATTCTATTCTATATATATTTACTATATATATTATTCAGATGTGCGTGCGTGCGTGCGTGCGTGCGTGCGTGCGTGCGTGCGTGCGTGCGTGCGTGCGTGCGTGCGTGCGTGCGTGCGTGCGTGCGTGGGTGCGTGGGTGCCTGCGTGCGTGCGTGTGTAATACGCGTATACGTTCTCATACACGCACACACGCACACACGCACGTACGCACGCACGCACACACTCATCGCGTATAGCTAACTACTGATCGAGCTTTGTAGCGGGGTGATTTAGAACAATCGTTCATTCTCAAAAGATCGTATTCTTAAATGATTTCTAAGAGAGATTTTTCCTTTACGAAGTATTCGTCTGAAACTTAGATTCTAAATTATAAAAGGAAATAGTGAGCGAATTACTGGACGAGTACGTTGTAGCGCTCGATTAGCTGTAGCGAGCGCCTCGCGTAAGCGCCTGCAGCGGACGGTCTATTGCGCCGCCCCTGCGTATCTTCTGTACTCGTCTCGTAATTCGCTCACTATTTCCTTTTATAATTTAAAAACTAAGTTTCAGACGAAATTTTCGTAAAGGAAAAATCGTCTTAGAATTGATTCAAAAATACGATCTTTCAGGAACATTATACTTGTTTCGGATCACCCTGTATAATACATTAATATTTTTAATGTAGGTGTGTCACATATGATACATATATCTATCTCCGCATTTCAATGAGATAATTAATATTATAATAGTATTAATATATTATAATGTTTACTTGTAAAATATTAGTTTTCATTAATTAATTTAATTTATTTAAAAAATAAGAGAAAAAATAGAAAATCGATTGCACCAAGAATAAAGCAATATTGCTTGTCTTCATGTAACAGTCGATAAATGTAGAATGTCGACACAAAATCAAAAAGTGAAATGTACTTCATATTTCCTATACTTAATATATATTACATTGAATAGTTGTTATATGAATTATATGAGTTGGAAGACTGTCTCATTCGTTGCAAGACTCACGCAAGACTGTAAGTACAATTTTTTTTCCTTATATACTAAAATAAATTGAAAATGTATTATTACAAATTTCAAATAATCGCGGGCTAATAAGAGCCAGAACGCGAATAGTAGTGCGTTAGTTTCATAGAAAAATAAGTTTTCTATGAAACTGAATATGTGCACAGGGCACTAAATTTACTTGGTGCTATACCAAGATTTTTAAAAATAATCTCAATTCGAGATTTATAATAAACCCTCCTTTACTCCCCTGGATAAATAAAAGCGAGAAAACTTATTTTTCTATGAAACTAACGCACTACTATTCGCGTTCTGGCTCTTATTAGCCCGCGATTATTTGAAATTTGTAATGTCACATGAGAGCCTAATTTCATAAAATTTGAAAATGTATTAGTTTTGTCGTCCGATAAGTATGTTTTTTTTTATTATATAAATTCCTTTATGGGCAATATGTCATTGAACCGCAGAAAAATAGGAAATGCGCGCGTCGGAAAACTATCGCGCGATTTTGCGTGCCGCAAACGTTCACACGGTTCGCGGTTATTCGTTGCCTGGCGGTACGAGCCTACGCACATAAAGAAGAGCCACATCCATGTGAACTCAGTATTGCGCTGATGGGCGCTGAGTGTATACGAATGTGACTCCATCTTCGTATCAACGCAGCCGCGTCTCATTTCTGGCATCGCTGCCTCGTACGTATTAGTACTACGGTCAACTACAGTACGACTTGCAAGTTGCGAGACTGGCAGCAAAATTATGTCGGACCTGAACAACTCTGTAAGTATACATATAAATATTAATTAGTAATTATATGCTTTATATATATCTATGTGTGCATCTAACATGTATTGTTAATTATTACAGTACGGATCCGAGGGAACGACGGCCACGGTGGCCCCGGCAACCACGGCGGTCCCGACAACGATGATGGCCTTGGCAGTGATGCCGGCCACGGTAGCTGTCGGGGCCACGACGGTCCCGACAGCGACTACGGCCTCGGTGGTGAGGACGACTACGTAACCGCGCCGTAGGAAGTAAGTTAATCATAAGCCCACTTGTAATATACGTGCCGTAGACATTAAGTCTCCGCTAAACCGCGCCGTCCGAGGCACGCCGCGCAGCCTGCATGCACCAGCCGCTTTGCACACCGCTCCACGCCGTGGAGCTAGCTCGCCGCCGGCCGTACGCTAACTACAACCGCTTGGCCCCGCACACCACCCTGCTTGTATATGATATTTTCTGAATAAACCAGTATTTCTACCTAACACATGTTCTCGCAAGTTTGAATCTTTCCTTCTCTCGAACCCAGACATCAACGAGCCGATCCGAGCGTTGAGGTGTGTGACCGCGTTACAGATTTAAAGATTAACTAAACTTGTCGCATTAGCCTTCCTCCCGTTTTTGTTTTCTTGACCTTTATTTATGACCATTCTTATGACCATTGTTTTTGTGACCGTATTACCGGTCAACATTAGTCATTATATTGTATACCACCGACGGATATGTGGCGACATGTGGCGATGGCGTTTAGACATTGTCCACTAATTTGTACAAATATTGTGTATTCAAGTTTTAGAATACCAATGTTGTAACGATGCACCCCCCATCGTTACCCGGCACGTAGCCAGCCGGAAGTCTGCCGCCCGGCGAACACCAGCCGGGCAGTGGCAGAGGCGCCTAGCGCCCTTTTTTAATCTCTCAAAACCGCGGTTGTGATAAACAACTATACGGCCGTTACACGGCCGCCGTTACGCCGAAGACCGAGCATCGCCGAGCGCTGCCGGAAGATCCCGAGCGTCACCCGCCGAATTGCCGCGTCGTTTCGCCCAGGGGAAGCGACGCGTTTACCGTAATTTACCCGCCGAAAAACAACGCGTCGTTATCCCCACCCGGGGGCGAACGACGCAATTACCGATAGACGCTCGGGTATAAGAAGACAGCGTTTCGGCATCTCGGGACCAGAACGATTCCTGACTCCGCTCGAGCAATACGCTCCGAGACACCAGAACGATTCCTGAATCCGCTCGAGCTGTACGCTCCGAGATACCAGAAACCGATCCTGAACAGTCGTAGCAACGACGGAACGTGGGGTTGACGTGTTCGCAGCCTCCGCCGAGCATTCTCGGCTTCCGTGCAGTCTCCGAACTCCTGACACAAATCCGACCGACTCAACGAGAGCGGAGTGTTCGCCGCTCTCCTCGATTACGGTCTATCATTCGACCGCTCCAGCTAGCCGGACCGTGGGTTTGCGAGTTCGCTGCCCCGTCGAGTTTTCTCGACTCCGCCACGCTATCCTCAACTCCGCGACCGGAAGCAGGGACGGAGAGTCCTCCGCCCGATCGAGGGTACTCGATCTCCGCTCGCATTCCCAGACCACTGGGAACACGCGATTAATCCCGCGATCACGATCGGAGCCATATTAATACTAGCGAATTATAATTATCGCGCCGAAATACCTATCACCTGCTATTTCATTATATTCCGCGCGCCGTCAAAATAAACACGGCCTTGCCGTATACGCGCCGACCGACCGCGCCCAATTTCTTGCGCGTCTCGCGCGCCGTCAAAATAAACACGGCCTTGCCGTACACGCGCCGACCGACCGCGCCCGATTTCTTGCGCGTCTAGCGTGCCGTCAAAATAAACACGGTTACGAATATTATAAGCGGTTCGATATATATCGAACATCGCGCACCGAATAACGAACGCCCGTTGCATCTAGCGCGCTGCATCATCCGCCGCGCGCTCACTATTGTAAATCGACCATTGCCGAAAGAGGCAAATAAAGACAATATCTAAATCTTTCGTGTGTCTCACCTTTTCACGAGCCCTGATCCCGACCGAGTTTATCCACGCACTCGCGAAAAGTGACCCCGTTACAATGTAATCTTTATATATTTATATCTGTGCTAAAGACCAAAAAACGGTACGAAATATATTTTTAGTACACATTTGTTACTAAAATTTAACAATAATAAGCGCATCAATACCCGTGCTTGGCTCTAATTTGTCAGTTTTTTATAATATAATCATCATTATATTGTAAATCAGTGCTCGGATTTAGTTGCACATTTCGGCCCGATTCCGTGGCTCACGCCTATTATTTCCCACTCACCGCTCGTGCATTAACGACGAGATACGCGTAACTAAGGAGTGCGAGACTTTATCTCAGGAGCATCCGTATATAAGAATGCCCAAATATAATAATAAGACAATACTTCTCTATAATTAAAAGTTTTTCTTCAATATTTTATATCAATGAAATATAAAATATTGAAGAAAAAATTTTAGAATTTTGAGAATTTTCGCGGTGCATTTAAAAAAGTATTGTCTTATTATTATATTTTGGCATTCTTACATATAAACACTCCTGAGACAAAGCGTCACGCTTCTTAGTTACGCGTATCTGGCGACTCGTCGCTAACGCACGAGCGGTGAGTGAGGGGCAATAAGCGTGAGACACGGAATCGGGAAATGTGCAAATAAATCCGAGCACTGTTGTAAATCATCGATGAATATACATGTGGCGATGGCATTTAGATGTTGTCCATTGATTTGTACAGATTCTACGCGGTTTCTAATGAGTCTTCTTTTCTGATTATCGATTTTAATTTAAAATTTAATTGTAATCATAAATGTTGTATATGTCAAATTCTAAAATATCAATTAATCTTTTTATATTTAATGATGGACTAAAAAATGATCCAAATATACATTTTAATACACATTTATTATTAAAATTTAACAATAATAAGTTTGTGCATTAATACCAGCGCCTTGGCTTTTATTTGCTAATTTTTCACTTAATAGTATAATAGCACACACATTTATATTTTTTTAATTTCATTTGTAAAAATAATTTTGGTTAATATAAACTCTCAAAAATTAAAAGAACATCTAATTTTTTCTTAAATAGGCAAAACTCAGCCACCTGTAATATCGTTAAAAAATGAACGAATTTAAATTTCAAAAAATGGGTTTGGCTTAAAATCTCTACTTTTAAAAATTCATTATTGTTTCTAAATTTCTATAAGTTTGGGAAAATTTGTATATATAGAAAATTACGAGCTGGACAAAATGGAAAATTTTCTTTTCTTTTCTTCTTTGTGAATTTGTCGCGTGCCCCAACAAAATTTGCAACAATTTCCAATTTTCTAATGTGAAAGCTTAAAGTTTTCTCTAGAAAATCTTTTTCTTTTTATTTTTCTAAAATTTTTCTAAGAATTTTTGTAAAGAATTGTGTTTTTTTTAGCTCTGAGCAGATTTTATTTTTGTAAAGGACTTTAATTGTGATCCGCGAACAAGATATACTTGATGCTTTTTTTACATCTTTGATGTCTTTTTTAAATACATACTTTCATCGTAGATCATCACATCCACGAGTGCTCCAAACTGGATATGATAAACATGAGCGCAAGTACATGGCTCTGTGCACGTAGATGGCACAAAAGGATCTCCACACATAAATTGATATCCGTTATTTTGTGAAATAAGAGGTGCTGATGGATTTTTATATGAAATATTGGCGACCAAGCTGTCTAAATGAGATCCGGTTGGTGAAACTAAAAAGTTAAAATTTGACATCCTCCTTTATTATCGGATATAGAATTAAAAAATAATTTTTTCAAATTTGTTGGCAATCTTATTTTGCATATTTATGAAGAATTTTGATGTTATCAAAATGGATTAATGGATACTGCTAAATAATGTAAGTTAAATATATACAAATTATCGTGTGTATTCAAATTCCTGAAACATAAATTGGTTGAAAACTTGCACTATTTATTTATATTAATAAGAAAAACATTTTTTCTAAATAACACCTAGTTTTTATAAAATACAAAATAAAATTACCAACAAATCTAAATAATATTCCAACTTTTTGAATGTATCAGTAGTACATGAGAAAAAGCCCAAATGTCCAAGTTTATATTTGAATTAGAGGTAACTATTTTAAATTCAACACTTTGTTTAAAGTTCAAATTTTTGTTCATGAGCAAGATACTTACCTTTTTATTGTCTTTCTTAATAAGAAAGAACAAAATATTAAAAAATAAATATAGAGAGGGGAGGTTATATGTTATCATATCGTGCATTGCGATCAGTATCGCATTAGAAATATCGTCAGGAAGAATCAAGTTAGCTTGAAAGATTTCAACTACACTAACAGTCTCCTCTGCTTGATGAATTTTGGCAAGTTCGCTAATTATTAAGTAATTAATTGAATATTAAGTGAATAGCACAAATTCAATCAGGTAACTGAAGAATGCATAAATCAAGCAGAAAAATACATATGTACAATGATATTTCTGCAAAAAATTTGTATTACATGAGAAGATTAATTAATTTTTTTTAAATTATTGTTATATAAACTAATATCATTCTAGAAATAAGATGCTGTAACATACTTTTATAAGATTATATATGTTTATACTATATATTTAGCATAAAATACTATTGCGTTTATTAATAAAAATGTATCCGATACAAAGAAGCGGATTTTGCTTGCAAAACAGCATTATTTATCCATACTGCATTGTCAATATTGTCGATAATCTCAATTATCTATAAACTATATATTAAATAATAATTAAAAATATATAAAAATATATGATTGTGCACAAGCGTTAACTTGGGGAAAGATGCTTAGTTTATAAATATTTTTAAAATTATTAATTATAGCAAAAGAAAATCAGACAAATTGAAAGTACCGTCATTATTATATTTGATTATTAAAAGTATCGTCATTATTTATATTTGATTATAATTTAAAAAATTTAATTCTTTTACTTATGACTGGAAGTCTATACATTAAGGGCGTGTTATTGAAGTCATTTAGAGTTGAAATTGTTTAATAAATATATTGTATGTCTGTAAATACTTCCTAACAGAACTACAACCATTGAAAATTCATGTGAATATTTGAAAAGGGAAAGAAATTAAAAAAGACATTTAATTTAACTTGTTTATTTACAAACGTATTATAAATTCTGTTCAAAATTATCTCCTGTAGATTCAACAGAATTATGGATGCGACAACGCAAATAAAAAATTTTCCTAGCATGGTGGAGGGTGAAGCGAGCTGTTAGATCACTTTTATGCAAGACAAGACTTTGTATTAAATCTGCAGGAGATAATTTTGAACAGAATTTGTAATACATTTGTAAATAAACAAGATAAATTAAATGACTTTTTTCTTTCCTCTTTCAAATATTCACATCAACTTTCAATAGTTGGTTCTATTAAGAAGCATTTATAGACGTATATTTATTAAACAATTTCAACTCTAAATGACTTCAATAACACGCCTGTAATGTATGGATCTTGAGTCATGGAATACCCTTTATATGTATACTATATGTATACAATATGCAGGATGTTTCTGAATTGATAGTAGAAAAAAAGAAGCATATTCTACAGGTCAAAATAAAGTAAAATTGTCTTATGAACATGTGTCCGAAAACGCATCCCCTCTGAGTTACAGCTCCCCAAAATTTCCTGAAAAAACTCGAATTTTCTGTATATTGTCTAAACTTGGGCTTTGAATTTTACGAAAATTGGTATACAGGGTGTCCCATAATTCACGGATCATCAGTCATGTGCAGATAGAGCAGATCAAACCGAGAAGAAAAGTCCTTTACCATTTTGCGATTTTCGTAATAATTATTGAGAAAATTAATAAAAAATAAAAAGTAAAAAATAAAAATTAAAAATTAAAAATTAAAAAGATGGGTCAATCCATGCCTTGCACAAGCGCGCGGCGTGAAAAGACTTCCTAATTAGGCGTTGCTAGGCGCGCGACGAAGTGGTGGAAGGGTTAGATCTCCTTGGGTTAGGTATATGTCGAAAACTGAATATTTTACAAAATATTTTATTTTTTATATCAAAATATGTCAGATTAAAATATAAAATAACTCAAAAATTATTTAATGAAAAAATACTTTAATATAGTGTTTTGGAAAGCTCTCGAGGTAAGCTATAAGAATATGTAATGAAAAATAGGGGTTCCGCTTAAAAAATTCAAAATGATTTTTATATGACCTTGACGGTGCTATTCAAGGTCATACTAATATTATTATATAATGCATCACTTAGAGCTCTACAACTTTTGCATGAAACATTTTCACGAAAATGCATTGTTTTCTCAAAAAACGGTTGATACGTGCGCTCTGTTACACCCCGTATGTAAAGTTCATGTTTAAATAGGAAGACAGATATAAGATTCAGACTCCATCGTTTTTGTCGAAAACTATCACTCGTACGGTAAAAATAAGTACGACATAAAATGTTTATCTGTATGAGATCTAAAACTTTTGTCTAAAAGATATATCATGATTTTCCGTATTTACTGAGATAAGCGTAAAAAAGTATAATTTTTATGGGTTTTTCACGGTTTTCACCATAAAAATCAAATAGTCGCCAATTTTCACTATTATATTCGTAATCAGCGCATCAAAATACGTAAGAATACTGAGTTTCAAAAAATCGGAGGTGAATACTTTTCGGAACTACACCCAATAACCGCACTGAGTTTTTGTTAACGACAATATAAGCGCTTTGTATTGGACATTATTTTTTTGATAGTCTTATGTTTGAGCTATCAACTGTTAACATTTCAACGAAATTAGACGACGCAATCAAAACTTGTTGACATTATAGTGACAGTACTTTGGTGGACGTTGTTACAAAAACACAACAATAAAGCAAATATTAAATTCTGTTTTAAACTTAGGAAAATTATAAATTTTTCTTCAAAATTTTATATCAATAAAATATAAAATATTAAAAAAACTTTTAATTTTGAACATTTTCGCGGTGCATTTAGAAAAATATTGGCTTATTATTATATTTGGACATTCTTTCATACGGACGATCCGGAGACGAAGCGCCATGCTCCTTAGTTACGCGTATCTAACGACTCGTTGTTAACGCAGTAAGTGGGAGGCAAAAGGTGTGAGCCACGGAATCGGGTCGAAATGTGCAAGTAAACCCCAGCACTGAGTAATTATTTACTATAGCGTACCCAGTTCCAATGACGTTAACCTTCACATATGTTGTGAAGGACATAATCCTAAGTAACTTTTCCTTTATTGTGCCTCTAGCCGCTAAGGAAGAGGTCTTTTGGGATTTGTACGCCCAAAGGATTAGGATCCACGCTCGAAATAAGACACTCCCGGACGTTAGGTATAATTTAATATATTTTGCAAGATTTAATACACTTTCACTTATTCGCGATTTAATAGTCGGGCGCGATACGTACGGTACTTCGATAATATTGAGCGAGCGAGTAGTCAGCGAATAGCCTGCGAATAGTTTCGCGAGGTGCATCTCGCGCTTATTATATCTCTTAATTAATTAGGCCATTGATTGGGGAGGAGTGTGGTATCCCTGACCGGAGCATGTCTCGTGCTCCGCTTTTCAGTCTGTCTCGTCAGCTGCTTACTCAGCTTCCAAGAACTTGACCGTGACTTCCTTCTCTTTAGTCACGTATCTTACTTTTATTTTATTAATATTCTTTTATTACTTTACTCTTTCCTAATTTTCCTTGATCTCTTTTCTAATTTTAATGCTTTGCTTTACTCAGCTCTTTCTTACACTTTTCTGTGTCACTTTATTGTTTTATTCTTTAATATATTAAGAAATTGGTCGGGTTACGACACCTTATAACTTAATCGGCCATTTTTTTTAATTTTTGAGATATTTAAAATTAAAGTTAGGTTCGAAACGAAAATTTGATTTGAGTAGGGGAGGCGGAACCCACTATGTCCATGCATATACTTTATAACGCGAAGCAAGGTCCAGTCCAGAATTGTTGTGTGGATGGGAAAGTGTATGCACGAACGCAATGAGTTTCGCCCCCCCCCTTCTCCTATGGAGGGGCTCCATTCCCGAAAGATATAACCTAACCCAAACCTATTTCTGAAAATTTAGTTTGGATTATACAACATATTCCAAACCAAATTTTAGTTTTAAATTAGAAATAGGTTTGGGTTAGGTTGTATCTTCCGGAAAAGAAGCCTCCTCCGTAGGGGAGGCGGAATCCACTGTCTCCATGCATATACTTTACAACGCGAAGCGAGGTCCAGCCCAAAATTGTTGTGTGGATGGGAAAGTGTATGCATGAACGCAGTGTGTTCCGCCCCCCTCCCCTTCTCCTACGGTGGGGCTCCACTTCCGGAAGATATAAGCTAACCCAAATCTATTTCTGAAAATTTAGTTTGAGTTATACAACATAACTCAAACAAAATCTTAGTCATCGTTTTATCATTTTATTTCTCAAACTTTATTTGTTAATAACTTTTTAATAAACAATGACCACCGATTAAGTTATAAGAAAAAATTAATGAGGATTATGTCCTTGACAATATATGTCAAGGGTAACGTCATTGGAACTGGGTCTGCTATAACAAATAATTACCGAACTTTTTTGTAAAGATCTGGATGGCCGAAGGCTGTGGCTGTTGTAATTCAAAATTAAAATTATTAAAATTTCTTGGACATCAAGTATGCAAATCTGCATCGAGTGAAATTGCACAAAAATATCAAACGGAATCCGTAACGAAACGGTGCGATCATAATAGCAAAAACCTTGACTATTTTAGAAGACATTTTTATATCATATCGTCTAAATTATCGGAATCTCTCTTTATTTCAACTTTGAATTAATCAGACACAGCAAGATCATAACATCAAGATGCAAATGAATGCGGAACAATAATAATGCACAATACAGTTTATAGATAACTATTTTATAAGGAATTGAAATTATACATATACAGAGTGGCCCACGTAAAGTGTTACAAGCTAATAACTCTAAAAATATTTGTCAAATCAAAAAATTGTTCATGAGAAAGTTCCATGTTTTCAAGGAGCCTCTTTAACTATGTAAACATAAAATTTCCCCCACTCCCCCTCTAAAGGGAGCGGAAAGTAACTTTAAAATTTTAAATGAAACTCCCTATTTTTTATTACATATTTTTATAGGTTATCTCGAGAGCTTTTCAAAACACTATAATAAAGTATTTTTTCATTAAGTATTTTTTGAGTTATTTTATATCTTAATCTGACATATTTTGATATAAAAAATTAAATATTTCGTAAAATTTTTAGTTTCCAATAATCTTACCGTAATACTTTTATCTACAGAATAATGAGACAAATCAATTAGTGTAAAAAAATAATTGTTTTTAAGAAAAAGTATGTAATTACTTGCAATATATTTTTTTAAACAATTATTTGTTTTTTTCTTTAGACTAATTGATTTGTCTCATTATTCTGTACATAAAAGTATTACAGAAAGATTGTCGAAAACTAAATATTTTACGAGATATTTTATTTTTTATATCAAAATATGTCAGATTAAGATATAAAATAACTCAAAAAGTACTTAATGAAAAAATACTTTATTATAGTTTTTTGAAAATCTCGAGATAAGCTAAAAATATGCAATAAGAAATAGGAGGTTCTACTTTACAGGGGGGCCGGGGACAATTTTATGTTTATGTAGCTAGAAAGGCCCCTCGAAAACATGAAACTTTCTCATGAACAATTTTTTGATTTGACAAATATTTTTAGACTTATTAGCTTGTAATACTTTACGTAGGTCACCCTGTATATATCGGCAATTGAGATTTCCGGCAATGTGATGTAGACAAATAATGCTATTGGCAATTACTTCAGTGGAAAAATTAATTCTTTTAATTTCTTTATTCTTTTTTTTTTCTCAACGTTCTTATAATAATGGCACATTCATTGAAAACAATTGCATGCGTAATTAATTGAGATCAGAAAGCAAGTAAAAATAGAAAATACTATGTATATTTATAAATCAAACTTATATAGTAATAGAAGAAGACACAACGCAAGAAAAATAATTCGATCCAGAAAACAATTAATTTAAAATATGGAAATTGCATCTACTTTTATTTTTAAAGTGGATGCAGAGATTTATTGCAATTTATCTAGCATAGACAGCATTTATCTATAATCGTTCACGCCATAATAATTCTTCCTAATGATATAACCAATCATACAATGTATATAATATAACGATACATATGTGTCTATATAATATAACGATACATATATGTGTACATTATATTAAACATTATTTATACTGAAACGAGTTATCACCATGAGCTATCATGATAATATATCTCCTTTAAATAAAAAATCAACCAGAAAAGAAAAAAAAAGAGGAAAATAGAAGAGAAGGGGATAGTGGGGAAAGAGAAAGACAAAGACAGTTGTTGCGGATTCCGCGTGATGAAACGTTCGACCGCACCGGCTAATGAATAAAATCAGATTGATGGCGCCATCCCGTCGCGAAACACGAAACTCGATTTCAAGCGATGCCATCGTAATTTTGAAATAAACAACCGTATTACAATAATTCGTCTGCTCCTAAAAAGTGAAAACATTTTATGATCCTTGCTAGATAATAGAGTCATATGATTTGACGCTGCGCGATTGGATCGCGAGAATCATTGTCCTCGCAGGATTGCGCCGCACGCAAAGGCTCACCACAACTTCCGCAGTAGACTGTTCGGATGCCGGTAGATATCGTTTTCATCAAAATTTCTCCGCGAGATTGGTCCGAGCCGATTTTCTCTACGGTCGCCTTTATTCTGCCATCGCTCACAAAATATAATCCTCGCCGTGCGCAGAGTGTTTACGAGTGGAAACATTTGAGTGACCTCTGACTCGCAAGATCCGACCGGTTCTGAACCGATCGAGCTCATTATTGGAGCTAATTTGTATATCCGTATAATTTTGAACGGCATTCGCAAGGGGCAGGCCAGGTAGCCATAGCGTAAAATTCACATTTAGGGTGGCTCATTTCCAGACTCGTATCCGCAAAAAATTCGCTGTCTCATGCGATCACTGTTCTTCATTGCTCATTAGAAAACGAGATTCTAATATTTTGGGAAGTAGAAGAACTGCCACAAATTCTGTTTCCGGAAGAACAAAAGTATGAGATATATTTTTGGTCGATTCACTCACGAGCTCCCGACGGGAGATATGTAATCCGTCTTTCTTTCAAGAAGAAGTTTCCCATTGAAATAAGCGAGTGGCGCTCAATTACCATGCATCGACTGATCGCGCTAAATCTGCGGCTTAATTTAATTCCAGGATTGAAAAGGAAATACTCGAATTTTCTCGTGGAGTATGAGACTCTTGGACATATGACACTCGTAGCGCCTCCAGCGCTGAACCGCAAATCGTATACATACCACATCAAGCTCGACAACAAAATTATGCGTAGTTTTCAACGCGTTAAGCATCACGACGAATGATACTTCTCTCAATTCACACTTACCGGTCCTAAATTGCAAACGGATTTAATTGCGGTCTTACTGAGATGGCGCTAGCATAAATGTATCTATACTGTCGATATCGTAAAAATATACAGACAAATCTTAATCGATCCACGCGATCGCGATTATCAGCGCATTTTATGGTGTAATAACGATTCTAATGAAATACGGGATTATCACTTAACCGCGGTATTAAATCACTTAATCACTGTACAGCATCAGCGCCCTTTTTGACCCTTCGATTCATAAAACGATTAGTGCATAATGATGGTGACGCTTTTCCGCTCGCAGCTCCAATTTTGCAGGATAACATTTATGTAGACGACGTTCTTTTCGGCGCTGAAAACGTTCCTTTACTGTGTCACTCACGAGAGCAAGTATACAATCTCTTCGCCAACGGAGGACTCACCCTCCGAAAATGGGCTAGTAATAAATTGGAGTTACTCAAAGATATTCCTTTGGAGGATCACGGTTTCGCCTATAAAAAAATTGTACAGTTCGATGATAAGTATTCTGGACATATCGTGGATTCCCGATTCATTCCAATTTCGAATGTTTCTATCGGAATCAGTGCCTCGTATAAAACATATTATACTCTACAATCGCGAAATTATTCGATTCACCCCGATTACAGTCATTGCAAAAATTTTTATGCAAAATTTATGGCATATAAAATTAAAATGGGATAATGCTATTCCCTTTTCTGTCATTAATCGATGGGAAACAATATATCGCAACCTCTCGCATTTAAACGGATTACAAATTCCATAATGGACAGATCACCACAGATGGACAGATGGACCACGGTTCCAATACCGTTCATTATGAGCTCCATGATTCACTGATGCCACGGTTTCACAGATGTCAACCGTTGCTTACACCGCGGTAGTGTACATACGAGTGATATCTTTATCCGATGAATTCACCATCCGCTTATTCACCGCCAAATCAAAAGTTGCGCCGCTTAAAACTATGAGTGTCCTTTGCCTCGAACTTTCAGCCATAGTTCCTTTGGCACGCATCATGGGGTACATTCGAGAATCTCTGAGCTTAAAAGCAATTACGTCATGCTGTTGGATGGATTCTACTGTCGATTCTACTGTCTATCATGGCTACAATGGCTACATCGCATCCATTGCGATAGAAAACTTTTGTTTCGAATCGCTTTGCCGATATCCAAACTCGAATTCCCGATGTTCAATGGTGCTACGTGTCGACTCACGAAAATCCGGCAGATTGTGCATCGAGAGGGTTTCTATCTCCTATCTCCTTTTCTAGATCCTATCTCCGCGGTTCTCGTTTACGTTGCACATCGCGTGCAACTTGTTGTAAATAAACTTGCTTTGTATGATTGTTCCACAAGTACAATAAATTGTTAATTGTGATCTGTGCAAGCAATAAAACAGTCATTTCGTGAGTTCAATCATATCATCATAGTCATCTGTTAACTCCTTCACACGACAAGTCCGCTCCTTCACTCCACAAATTTCGGCGTGTCAATCAACGTATGTTCCGGCAGTTTCCATTTCGAACGCGCTTCCGACGGCATAATCGCGAATTCGATTGAATGCTAGGACAACTGTGTTTCCCTCCGGATCTTGCGATAATCTCTCTCACTCGTAAGCAGCGAACGAAACAATAGAAAAAAAGGAACAGTGTAAGAGAAGACAAAGAAAATAAAAAGGGGAGAATGATATGTCATATAGCAATTGTTGTTACATTTAATTCCTGTTCTACTTTAAATCATTGATATGTACTGAAATCATAATATATATATTTCTAAAAAATATATAAAAGCATTAAATAACATTAAAAAAAATTAAAAACATTAAATATTAAAAACATTAAATAAACATTAAATATACTTACTATATAATTCAATGTACTTTATCTCATCAAAAATGATAGTATTACTAAAAGCATTTTAATAATTAATAAATAATAGCTATATTAATATTTTTTATCTTAGGCTTTTTTTAGCAAAAATATCAATATTTTATAGAAATTACAATAAAAGAAATGATTATAAAATATTCAATAATAGATTCAAGAAAAATGCTATGATGCTTTGTTGTCTTATAGTTTAGCAACAATATTTACCATAGAAATGTTTATATTCTTGATTTTTGGAGTTAAATAATAACGGCTCACTGTAGTTAAAAAAATTAAAAGACATTATAATTAATTCATCTGGTTTCTGATATAACGGTATTATATTTTCGTCAGGAAGGTAGATTTTGGTTAACTGATCCACACAAAAGCCATTCCCACATTCTGTAGAATTCGGTGGATTAAACTGAAATGTTTACGAAACTAAATTAATAATCTTTTATAAACATAATATATTTATATTGTACTTATGTATTAAAAGTAATATATAATTGTAAATAATTAATATCTAATTATATATAAAAAAGTAATTATATATATGAAAAAGTACATTCTTTATTTTGGTAACACTGTTGAGATATATTATCAATGTAATATATTTGAAATATATTACATTGATAATATTTTACAGAGTACAAGTCTAACAATAAGTCAATAGCATTTTAAATTCAGAAAGGATAACTTTTAATTTTTGAGATATATTTAAAAAGAAAATGTTATAAAAATAAAATAGAATGTAACGATGCACCCCCCATCGTTACTCGGCACATAGCTAGCCGGAAGTCTGCCGCCCGGCGAACACCAGCCGGGCAGTGGCAGAGGCGCCTAGCGCCCTTTTTAATACTTAAATTACCGCGGTTGCGATAAACAACCGTACGACCGTTATACGGCCGCCGTTACGCCGTAATACGACAAGCCCGAGCACAGCCGAACGCTGCCGGAAGATCCCGAGCGTCACCCGCCGAAACGCCGCGTCGTTTCGCCCAGGGGAAACAACGCGTTTACCGTAATTACCCACCGAAAACAACGCGTCGTTATCCCCACCCGGGGGCGAACGACGCAATTACCGATAGACGCTCGGGTATTAAAAGACAGCGTTTCGGCATCTCATTACCAGAACGATTCCTGAATCCGCTCGAGCAGTACGCTCCTAGATACGATACCAGAACCGATCCCGAAATTCGCAGGAACGACGGAACGTGACGTGTTCGCAGCCTTCGCCGAGCATTCTCGGTTTCCGTGCCGTCTTCGAAATCCTCACACAAATCAGACCAACTCGACGAGAGCGGAGTGTTCGCCGCTCTCCTAGATTACGGTCTATTATCCGACCGCTCCAGCCAGCCGGACCGTGGGTTTGCGAGTTCGCTGCCCCGTCGAGTTTTCTCGACTCCGCCGCGCTATCCCCGATTCCGCGGACGGAAGCAGGGACGGAGAGTTCTCCGCCCGGTCGAGGGTACTCGATCTCCGATCGCATTCCCCCTACCACTGGGAATACGCGCATAATCCCGCGACAGCGATCCAACCCGTTTTACGATACTTGCGAATTATATTCACCGCGCCGAAATACCTGTCGCCTAATATTCCCTTGTATTCCGCGCGCCGTCAAAATAAACACGGCCTTGCCGTACACGCGCCGACCGACCGCGCCCTGTTTCTTGCGCGTCTCGCGCGCCGTCAAAATGAACACGCGCCGAATGACCGCGCCCGGTTTCTTGCGCGTTTCGCGTGCCATCAAAATAAACACGGCTTTGCCGTACGAAGAGCGTAAGCGGTTCGATACATCGAACATCGCGCACCGAATAACGAACACCTAGCGCGTTGCATCATCCGCCGCGTGCTAACATCACCCAACTTATTGTAAATCGACCATTGCCGAAAGAGGCAAATAAAGACAATACCTTTTAACTCAATCTTTTCGTGTGTCTCACCTTTTCACGAGCCCTGATCCCGACCGAGCTCATCCGCGCACTCGCGAAAAGTAACCGCGTTACAAGAGAAAGAGAAAGAGAAAAGAGAGATAAAATTTTATTTCATTTTCCTTAAAATTTCCACTCAATTATGTCCCCTTTGGCATGGTGATAGGGTTCTTGGTTACGTGTAGAGTCATTCGTTCAAAAATATAATGGAGATATTGAGCGTGACCAAAACAAAGAGGGACTCCCCAAATCATGGTGTTAGCTGAAAGTTGCATAATGCAGGGGGCGCTGCGTCACAAATAGTACCTCTCGGACACCCTCCAGGAATATTAGCCAATTTTCGGGTATTCGCGGTTCTACCCAGATGAAATCGCGCGATAGCGCTTCCAAAATATACACAAAGAAAAATCAATTCTCGAAATTCAAAGAAAGCACTCAAAGCATAAATTTCTCAGGAATGAAACGACCGCAAGACACGGCAAATGCGGGGTCAATCTTTGCACTAAAAACCTATGTCAGATATAGTAGCGCTTGTCAGACGTCACTACAAAAAGTAATTTCTAAAGGAAATGGCGAAGGCTGAGACCCAAGTTTAAAAAAACCTCATTCTCAAATACGAATATAAAAACTTCAAAGTGGTGATGGTCAGGCGGGTGACCTATGTTCAGACATGAGGATATTAGGATAGCGCTAATATTAGAAGGGTATCTTGATAAATAACTAGATCTTATCGAAGATGGTTATGATCAAGATTATAATCAAGAAATTAATCAAAAAGCGCATTTTCAATATTCTTAAGAGCACTCCCACTTTTGTCGGTGTACAGAAAAAAAACAATGCAATTATTTTAAGCTGTATTAATAAATATTCGATAGATTGGCTCAAAATGCATTATGTACCGATGAACCACCTAGCCGTTTTCAAGTAATAGTGTATGTGATGGAACCAGACATGTCAGCAAAGGAAGCTGTAAAGCTCCGCAAAAATAAAACATGGCTCTGACAACTATAGAATGGATTTTGGATCGGAAAAGCAAACATAGGGGAACTATGTGTATCCACTTTGCCATCTTGATAGGTGATCCTTCCCTAGAGGCTCTCAAAGCCTGCAATTTTGGACTCTTCTCTGGGACGACTCGAAAAGTTGTCAGGTTGATCGATAGAAACACAAAGAAAATAAGGAAAAGTTAATGTGACGAAGGTGCAAGATAAATCGGCTTAATTCATGATAGACCTACCTACATCGCAACAAAAATGCCGCAATAACCTTAACCAAAGATACGGCTGTAATGCAAAGAGAAATAGTACTTATCCAGGAATCATGGCTCCTAAATAATGTTATTAAAGATCTGTGCGTGAATGTGATGTCGTCTACAATGCAAACACCTAAATAAAAGCTTAACGTGGACTATGAATATATAGGGTAGACCTGCCCCTGCCGTGAGAAGCAGTGTAGAAACATATAAAGGACAACAATTCCCATAATTATTATTTCTGTTCTTGCTTAAGTAAAAGTAGCAGAGATAGAAGCAAATGAGGGGAATACATGTGCATGCTCGTTTTGCCTTCACCTTTTCGTACCAGTCCCCATTATACATCAAAAGAAAGAGACATAATGTGATTATTCGGTCCTTCATATGTTTCCAGATCGCCTCTTATGGTACGGATCTATCCTAAATGTCTACAGCGTGAACAATATAGTTAAGATAGAATAAATTAATTTTATAGTAGATGCGGGTGTACGCGTGCGGTAAACTACCGAGCGAATTTATTTTAAGTTAATATGTTTTAGGTTAAATTACTCAGTAAACACTGTTTATTGCAGTAATATAACGTGGAAATAACAAATGATATAACGCACAAGTTATTTATATGATATAAAATTCGAATATATTATACATATTATTTTGCAACATTACAACATAATGCAACAAAACATTATTTCAATATAGTATTGCAATATAGTATTTCTATATATATATTAGCTATGTATATATTAGGGGTTGCAATCCTGCGGGATTAATGTAGGATTGCTGTCAATCCCGCGGGATCCCGCGGAATCTCGCAACATTTTTAAAGATAAAAGATAGTTTTTAAAATTGTAACAAATAATAAAATAATACTTAAAACTCGCCTCGAAAATTTTGAAAACAACTTTAACAAATCCAAAGAAACTATCTTTAAACTGATTTTATTATGATTTTTAGGTTTTAATTAAAAATGTTTGAAAAAATCATTATTTTCAAAGAAATAATCATTTATTCTGCTTAACAATATTAACTAATATTAATAATGAATGATATTTTCATTTAATCGTACATTATCACGAATCACTTTGGAAAAGCTATTTCTTATTATAATTGTGGCGAATTTTCGACACAAACGCACCCAACACGTGCAAGCACGCGGCTAATAGCACGCGCCAAGCACGTGCAAGCTAACGGCAGCCTTAAGAAGTCAACGTGACGCGGCGTTAGCTGCGAAGAAACGCCTATGAGTGGGATCTGATGAGAAGGGAATATAAAGGCCCGCAACGGGACCAGACAGCGAGTCGCCGCTCACAGCCGACGAAGCCATCTCGCACGTTAGAGCTGACATTGTATAAAACGGAACAATCCGCCACAAGTTCTCATTTTTAGGAGTTTAGCTTCTACGGAAAAGTGGACACGGTATTCACCACGGTCACCGCCGCCCAAGTCACCGGACAATGAGCGGACAGGAGGGAACAACCAACCGAAGTTGCCAGCGCAGCCCTTCCAAGAGTGGAGAGTAAGTTGGAGCTTGCTGTCTTAGAAGCTGATGCTCATCGAGCTGCCGCCGCTGAGATTGACTCGGCCGATACGACACCTCCTCGAGACGTGGGACATACACGTCAAACGATACACATCACTACGAGAATCCTAGACAATACCTCCACCGGTATCGCCTCTTCTAGCCTCTCCAGCCAGGCCAGTATCCAGGGAGACACAGACTTTATTGCTGACACGTGCACACCGGGGCACGCAGGCGGAATATCCGGTCGAGGTGGACCAGACATCGCAATCGGATAGTGAGTGGAAGCCGTTCATCCAGAGTACCTGTACGCAGACCGACCCGGAACACGCAGCATCTCCCATCGGGACGAGCCGCCGAACACCAGACAGTCCATGACCACGCAGGGTGCATCGTAGCCCTACAGGACCGGAAGCCGCAGTTTGTTCCGGAAAGTAGGTAGGGCTCACCGAGGAAGGCGAAGGCCACTCCTTCCATCGTGTGGCGGGAACGCACGCCATATTGAACGGCTCTTCTGAGAGCCTACATAACCGGCCCTTCTCAGAGCCACCAACACTCTCAAACGTCTGAATACTCGTGGCAAAAGCATATAAATCGTAGACCAGAGAAATAATCGTCTTGTAAATTAACCTCCGACCTCTTACGCGAAAAATAATTAGCAAAATAAACGCTAAAATAATCATTAATTAAAAAGAGAATACAAGTCAAGTAAATCTATACTCAATATTAATGATAAACAAGAAAAGCTTTTATAAAAGTAAAATTAAACTTAATTTTAATTTTGTTTATTAAATTTTTTTTTAAATCAGCATTGAAACCTTTCAAAATAAAATATTAATTTATTCAAATTAAAATATTAATAAGAAAAGTTGCCTTAAAAACTTAATTTGTTCATTATTCTGAAAATATGATCTTAAAAAGCACAGATTATTAATGTTTTCATCTCCCAGACTGGTTCTCAGATCGTTACATATGTATTCTGCGATTTAAAATGTTCTCTCAGCTTCTACACTTGTCATTGGATGATTTATATGTCATACAAAGGTATCTATTTTTGATATCATCATTTTCAAAAGCAATTATTTCTGTTTTTAATATATTCTCTAAATTTTTAGAAAGAATCTTCGATTCGATCACTTTTATTTTGAAATATTCCTTCTGTAATTTCATCTCAATTTTCTCTTCCAAGATAAAGTGTGAGATTTGTCTTGTTCTTGGCCTTTGTTGAAATTGTTGGAACATGAAGCAGTATTGGATGCATATAAAATTTTTTCTCCATGTTTATTGCTCAGAACTCTTCTTAACAGATTTTTTATTTTTTTACATATAATTCTTTTAAGCAGGAATGTAATATTGTCTGGATTTTTAAAGTCATTTTCAAATTTTATAGGATTTTGTAAATACAACAGTGTTCCAGTTAAGTCAGCGTTCGGCGTTGTTTGATTCTTCGACGAAGTGCTGCAATTTGGTGCTAAGAGGAGTAGATTGATTATCTAGTTTTTCTAATATAAACTGCAATGTTGTTTCGGTTATGATAAGCGTTGCATCTCTTCTGCATAATACCTAAACACTTAATTTTATTGGTTCCAGAGAATTCTTCAAGTCATTTATAGTAAACCATTCTGTTTCGGAGAATCGGATTTCCGATCATAAGTCGATCAAGGCTTTACTAATGCATAATCTTACATTATAGAAGTTCTAACATATTTACCAACTATTCCAACGAGTTTTACAATCTAAAATCAATTCTAATCTTTTACCGTGCTCTTCTTGAATATTTTTATGCAAAATGAGATCTTTTTTTGTAAGTTATTTTCTGAAAATCTTTACAATTTTTCGAACCTTTGTAATGAGATCTTTATAATCCGAAGCTATCTTCACAGATGAAGGAGTACAATCCACTACAAAATTCCCTTCATCAGCGTCAAATGACTCAGATTGATCGGCATTGTGAATTTCTTAAAATCTTCTTGCTCCTCCTTGGTCTTGATCCTCCTCTTCTGCTAAATCTTTGTACAGAACGTCAATAATTGCAAGTTGTATACCATGCGCAAAACAACGTTGTTGAAAGTAAGGTATTAGGTTTCCAACTTTTATCATCATGTTTAGACCATCAGTAGTTATAGCAACAATATCGTCTTTAATATTTATATTGAAGATCTTGAGATGCTCTTCGATCAAATTCACATAATGTTCTGCTGAAGAAGAACCTTGGATTCTGATTAAGCCAAGACTGCGATGCTGTTTATCACTATGTAGATTTATATTTAAATAACGTCGGTTCTTTCGAAATGTCCATTCATCGAATATTAATGAAAATTTTTGATTTTACATTTGCAATTTGTGGATTTCATTTATCATATTAACTTTTACAGATTCTGAGAATTGAATAACTATAGACCTTATTATATTTGAAGACAATGGAAATTTCTGATCACTTTTTTGAAACAAATATCTTAAATCTAAAGATTTGCAGAAAGAATTAACAGAAAATCCGTCATGGCAGTCATTCGAGAAATCATCATTTCCATGGTATTCTCTTTTTAAAAAAATCATTATTTTTTTTTTTTTGGTATGATATTTTCATTGTCCGGCCTGATCGAAGAAGTAGATGGTGCAGATATAATCTGTTGATTTGATGACGAGGAATTTAATTTAAAGTCTATACAATGTTTGCTTTTCAAGTGCGTCACTAAATCTTTGCTTGACCGTTGACTTATTTTTAAAACCGCAGAACACAATAGGCATTTAGCATTATTTAAATGTTCCTCTTTTGCTAAACACTTCCACACTGTAACTTTTCGTCTTCCCCATTCATTGCACAATGCGATTCTTTACTATTAATTCTTTTATAATCAACTTCGTAAATCGTATTATTAACAGCAATACAATAAAACAAAATTACTTTTAAACACGCGCGCCTTGAAATACGTGCAGCTTTATTTCTTTTAAACAAAGTAACAAACTAACTATAAGTATCAATTGAGTTGGACAATTGGCGGTGGTGGTGCCGGCAGTGGAATTGTGGGATGCGCCAAGCGTGCGGAGCGAGATAAGTACACGCTTTGATCGCGCCGTCGCGTGCCTTGTTGTCATCATGTTGCTATTGGCATTATTTTGTTTTTGGTCATAGTACATACAATTCCGCAAATCCCGCAAGATGCTACACATCTCAACTGTCATCGGTGGAATCAAAATAAAAGTGCGGGATTGCAACTCCTAATATATATTCCTTCGCTTACGCGGCGAAACTAGGATAAATTAACTTTGTAACGATACCGTTACTAACGGCCTCGCGGACCGACCAACCGTTCGCATTAGGAGACTCGGCGCCTGTGGCGCCAAACGCCTACACCTGTAACGCCGTGGGGACCACGCCACTATGCGCTGATTGGGAGACCGGCCGGCATGCTTCGCCAGATATATAAAGCAGCCTGACGAGCGCTTCGGCACCAGTTCCTAATCCTGAGTCCTGTCCGACACAGCTCACCAGATCCGAAACTGACTCCGCTGAAACCAGGCAACGGGCTTTCCGGTTGCTGAAACAGCATATTTCGCACCTTCGCTAACCAGGCTACGGGTTTTTTGTGGTTAGATCGGGCTTCCCGGTTGCTGGAACGGCAAATCCTATGACTCTGCTAAACCAGGCTACGAGCTTTCCGTGGTTAGGCCGGGCTTCCCGGTTGCTGGGAGGGCACATAAATTTTAAGATCCGCCGCTTACCCAGTTCTTGTAAACACCGACCTGCTAGAATCCGTCGTTTATCCATTATCTGTAAATACCGTGATTTACCGATTCTAAATGCCACGATCTACCGCTTGTAAATACCGCGACCTGCTAAAATCTGCCGCTTCATGTAAATACCGCGTAGAATCTAAGATCTGCCGTTAACCAGCGCATATAACGCCTTCTTGTAAATCCCGCCACCGCGTATCTTATATCACCGAGACACCGCCTGCATGAGTTTTGCTTGCTACACGAGTTTAGCCTGCGCCCGCTTACATTTTTCTGCTTGCACAAACATTGCTGCTTACAACTCTTGCACGACCATTTTGTAAATAATTTTGTTTGAATAAACCGTTTTTATTTCACCAAGGACGAGTGAGTTTGGGTTTCCCCCTTCTCCAGAATTCTGGCACGGACGAGCCTAATCCGCGGTGTCAAGAAAGATGAACTCTCACAACTTGTATTCAGGTTTTCACCATAAAATGGATATAAAGCCTGTAAAGGATGGATACTAATATAAGATCCAAAGTATATCTCTTCTTGTTAATGTCTGATACACTCTTAATAAGGGATTCAAAATATGAAACAAATTATTTAAAATTGGACGGATAAGAAATAGTCCATTTACTACCTATTTGAAGCAGAAAATCGAAATTTTGCTATAAATTAGATCTCGAATTTTATAAATTACTTATAATTTATTTTTTTTATTTATTTAATTACCAATTTTATGACCAATTCTATACAAACCAAAATTCTATGTAAAATATAATACGGCGTAACAATGATGTAACATTTTATATTATATATTATATTTATGAATAGGAAATTACAATAAACCAGTAATTTACCAGTAACACTTAGTATGTATATTATTTATAACTCTCTCTCTCTCTCTCTCTCTCTCTCTCTCTCTCTCTCTCTCTCTCTCTCTCTCTCTCTCTCTCTCTCTCTCTCTCTCTCTCTTCCCTCCCTCTCTCCGCAATCCTGTTCGTTTATATCGACTTCCGCTTCCGTTTATAGATAATATATTCATCCTCTCCAATTTCCATAGACTCATACTTTCATTCATTCGTTCCACGCTTCCATTCTCCCAACCTTCCTTCCCCCTCGCTATCTACCTCACATCCTTTCTTTTCTCATCTACCCCCCTCATCCACATCTCCCCTTCCTTTTTACTTCCCCAAGACCCTTTCAAACGTTTCTTGCCAACTTTCCTCTCCCCTCTCTCCATGCCTTGCACCTCTCCCATATGTGTTCCCACATTTCCTCTTTACTTCGATATAATTTATAAACCCTTTTCCTTTCCTCCTCCCAATACCTTTCCACCCTCATTTAATTACCTAGCCTATATCTCGCTACCCTCCTCTATTTACTCTCACTCCACCCTTTCTTCAAGTAACCCGAGATACCTTCTTCCTTCACTCTTCCGTACCATACATTATATTTGGAATCTCTTATTTTTTCCTATCTCTCTGCTATTTGCAACTCTCTTTCCTTTTTTTCCACTTTTTCCTATATCTCCTCCCCTCTCTTTCTATTCACAACTTCCCATCTCCCTAACCCCCACTCCTCTTGTTCCAAAAAGTTCACTCTCCCTCTCTCAATCTGACAGCTTCCTGCTCCTTCGCACTCCACCCTCTTCCTCAATTCCTTCATGCATTCCACTGCCACCTCTCCTCATCTCCCTTCTTCTAGTCTCCTTTTGAAACCCCATGCCCTCCGCCCCACTCTACTTCTCATTTTCTATCTTTGCAACTCCTTCCTCATCATGTATCACGGTGTCCTACTTTCCACCTTCAGTACCATCTCAAAAGCCTTTCACCTCAGGATTTTTACCTTTTGTCTCTCCTTTCAACCCCATATCTCTACCCCATATCCCATCACCATTCACACCAATCTGTCAAACAGCCATAATTTCCTACTCCAACCTTTCCCAAACTTCTCTTTCCTATACTCCAAATCTGCCCCATCACCATCGCTGCTCTCTTAACCCTTTCTCTTATATGACATTCTTATCCTCCATTCAATTGAAATGTATAAATAAATATTTAAATTCCCTTACTTCTTCGATTACTTTGCCCCGCTATATCCAGCTCACCTTCTTCCTTCTCCCTCTCCTCTTCTTAAGCCTCATTACTTTAATCTTCTGTTATGTCCTGACGACTCCACGATTCCTTCCTTCCGCGACGTTGCGGCAATGATCGTCAGTTGGTGATAAGAATGAATCGTTCAATAAAAAAAGCATCTTGTGCCATACGTTTCTTTTAAACACTGTCATTTGTCAGTAACTACACCCACGAATATGGAAAAGACACAAGGAAATCGGTGATGGAAACTATGCCGGTCTCCTCGAGATACATAAAAAATAATAGCTACCTCTTGCAGTAGAACTTCCGGTGGAAGAACAAGGAGATAACAAGAACTTTTAACGAAATGTTTAATAAATGCAGCTGCATTAATACTGATAATAATTTTCTAACGGACAAGTACAACTGGATCAATAACAATAAATTCTCCTTGACGAAAGATTTAATAAACACAGCTGCATCAACGTCGACAAAAATAATTATAAGGAAGTAAAACCCTTTTCTGATCAGACCATGTGCGCGAGGGTCTCCCGGAAAAATTAATGTTTAAGCAACTTTTAAACTGATATTGAAATCACTAACCGACGATCAGCACGGGTAAAAATATGAAAATAGGTGACACCACTCACCGAATAAGGACACTGGCACGATTCTAATTCGTTAAAATCTTGAAGAATTCCTACTTTTGCATAATTTCAATTCGTTGAAGTTTTGGAAGATCCCTACTCTTAAAATTAGAATATATCTCCACAAAAGGATTATAAAAAGAGAACTTGTAAGACATTCAAGAGGTACATTTTTTTTACATTTCACAATCACACACTTATTCTCCAGTCTTCAGTCTAACGCAGTCTTACTCTGTGCTTTTGCACCGTAATTCGCGAGTTAATTACTTGTGAAACCAATGTCCTTACTTGGCATTATCTCCAGAGCAACCACGAGTCGAACATCGGACTACTGATATGAGACATAGAGTGAAACACCGCACAAATTCGTCGCCTCTCCACTTCTGAATCACTATTAAAAACGTAAGTCTAATTGAATAATTTTTCTTTTCCAATTCATTACAATTCATAACTGCAGAATGTTTCATTCTTTCAAAATCATTACCCGTTTCGGCAATAAGTCTTAGAAAGTTTAATCTTAATCTAATACATATGCGAGCGATCAATTTTATATTTTCAATTATTCTTAACATATGCATTTATTGATTTATATATTGATTTTGATTTTATTTTTCTTATCCTATAATTAAATATACTTTTATATTGTATTAACCAATCAGAACCCTAATGTTAACGATAAAATGTTTGCCTCACCACTCTGGCTCTCCTCCATATTAATGTAACACCCGCGAACTAAAACACACGCACACACACACGTACACTCATCGAGAAATTATAATCGACAATATTTTATTTTTATTTTTATTAATCATATACATCTACCATTTACTTTAAAAATATAAATAAATTTATATTTTTTAATTAAAATTAAAATAACTCCTTATTAACCGCCACCCTTAGTCAAAAGATCGCACTTGATCCCATCCCACGTAAAAGAGATTAAATTCTCTTACCAAAAAGGGACCACCGAACGAACGTCTGAATAACCAGCGTAATAGCGACTCAATCGTTTACTTGCTTTTCAAACCTGTCAGTTTGTTCCATCAGACCCGATTCCAAACGCCACGAAATGTTTAACTTTGGGATAATAAAAGATAGTTGTTGTGCCCTTCCGTTGACTCATCCTTCCCCGAGTCTGAACGTAACATTTCCCCAAATTTACTTCCAAACCGTTCCTGTTTATGTATCTCTCTAACTTTTCTATCATACTCCTTATCTACTCCTCTTCTTCTGCTATCAAGACTATAAAATCTGCGTATGAGAGAAAATCCTACTCCCTCCTATTATCACCTCTCCTCACCTCACTTTTCCCATTTCCTCTTCCATATCTGCTAATACCAGATTTAACAGCAATGGACTCAGAGGGCACCCCTGCCTTACTCCTCTTGCTCTTCAGAAACCCATCCCCACCTTCTCAACTCTCACTCTACATCTTGCTTCTACAATATTAAGATTTCGCTTACCCTTGTTACTAACCCCTTCCTCATCCCTCTTGCCTGTACTACTCCATTATAATCTTCCTGCTCACTAAGTCGAAGGCTGCCTTGAGGTCCACAAACAGTGCCACCATTTCTCTTCTTCTTCTTTCTACTTGCCTATTTATCAGGTAATTTGATAGCTATGTAGATATTGTCCATTGTCGCTTTCCTCTTTCTGAAACTCATCTGGTTTGGCGACACAATCCCTTCCCCTCGATCTCCTATCTTAATCTTTCCGCCAATGCCATCGCATATATTTTTTTATAAAATCGGCATCAACGTCACCCCCCTATATTCCCCAACTACATCCTCTTTTCTCTTCTTCATTACTGGCATTATCATCCCTTTCTTCCATTTTGTAGTGTATTTGGGTGATCGAATATGTCGTAACCCGACCAATTTCTTAATATATTAAAGAATAAAACAATAAAGTTAAACAGAAAAGTGTAAGAAAGAGCTGAGTAAAGCAAAGCATTAAAATTAGAAAAGAGATCAAGGAAAGATAATTAAGAAAGAGCAAAGTAATAAAAGGATATTAATAAAGTAAAAGTAAGATACGTGACTAAAGAGAAGGAAGTCACGGTCAAGTTCTCGGAAGCTGAGTAAGCAGCTGACGAGACAGACTGACAAGCGGAGCACGAGACATGCTCCGGTCAGGGACACCACACTCCTCCCCAATCAACGACCTAATTAATTAAGAGATATAATAAGCGCGAGATGCACCTCGCGAGCGGAAGAAAAAGAGACGACTCGCGAGAGACGACTCGCAGACTACTCGCTCGCTCAATATTATCGAAGTACCGTACGTATCGCGCCCGACTATTATAATCGCGAATAAGTGAAAGTGTATTAAATCTTGCAAAATATACTAAATTATACCTAACGTCCGGGAGTGTCTTATTTCGTGGATCCTAATCCTTTGGGCGTACAAATCCCAAAAGACCTTTTCCTTAGCGGCTAGAGGCACAACATTAATTGGTGGCAGCGGGTGGGATACGCCAGCTCTAACAAGATCAACACCGGTAAAGGTCCATAACCACGAAGCAGAAAATTCCGTGGAATCGACAGAACGAGAGACAGCGAGGATAACTCCGTCAGACAGTCGACACCTACAACCGAGGGAAAAGGAAGTCTAGCAGGAACTTCGAGACACCCGGTATATCGAGGCGACAACGAGAAGCGCAACCTGAGAAGGCGCACCGACCTATCTCAACGGCACGCGACGATCAACGCCCGACGGCCGACATCGAACGAGAGAATGCTGCTCATCGTATTATTGTAAGTCGAGAAATCAAAATTTGTAAACGCGTGAATGTCGGAAAACCGAAACGCACCACAGAAAAGCGTAGCGAATAAATCGTGGCTATTTAGCGAACCAGCGAATAGAGCCATTAGAAATAGCGCAGTAAACCCTATAAGAGTAGCAGTAGAAGCACTCCGGGATATACGCGATAACGTACGAAGAAATCTAAGCGCATTAAATTCAAGCGAGAATTTGTCCGAACCAGAACTCGGAGCAAACGTTGTAATCGAACGCGAATTTCCATTTGGCGAATTAGATAACAGTTTAATAGCGAACAATATAGAACTAGATGTTGAGGTCGAATCATCAATAAGCGCGTCTAGTAGACTAACACACCGCCGCGAATTCTCACTAACGTCATACGATTCAAGTATCTTTGACCCCGACGAAATCTATCGCATTCGAGACATGTATAACTCAAACGCTTCCGCATCGCAACTCATCACATCAGAAGATATCGATGAGGGAATTAGGCGATTACAAGAAGAAGCAATCAGAAACGCGACACAATCAAACGCGCAAGCTCAGCACAAACCGCAGAAAAAAACGGACGAAGCAGCCGACGACTTTAGGGAAATATTGCGGGAAATGAGAGAGGAAATTAGACGAGAAATTAGAAGTATGCACGCCGAGATATACGATTTGAAAATTAGAGGACCGCAATCCCGACAAAACAACGGGCATAGAACTCCGCCGGGAGAAAGAACCGAGACCGTATACGAGTTCACACCCGAGGATGTATGACATCAAAGAGGACGCGGATTTTTACAATTAAAAGAGGCTCGTGGAATGATTTCGGAATTCGACGGATCACCTAATAAATTACAAGAATTTTTGAGCGCGACCACATATGCAGTAGAACACATCGACCCGTTAGATGAAGTAACGCTATTAGGAGCAGTATTATGCACGAAATTAAAAGGCAGAGCGATGCTAGATTTCCAAACGCGAAAAATTCGAGACTTCGCACAATTAAAAAATGAATTAGAGGTCTGCTATGCGAGTAAAAAGAGTACGACACATCTACAAATTGAATTCAATACGCTAAAACAGAAAAACGGAGAAAGCGCACGAACTTACGGACTGAGAGCAGACAAATTAGCCATGGAGCTATACGAATCAATGATGGAAGGACGACATCATACAGTAGATAATAAACGCGCAATAATGGAAATAATACAACAACAAGCCTTAGAGAATTTCCAGATAGGATTGCAGGACGAAATTAAAACAATTGTTCGATCGCGAGGATATGCTACGTTGCAAGAAGCAATAGCAGCGGCCAGCGCGGAAGAAAAGGTTAAAGGACCACCTGCGACCGGTACGCGAAGCAAAATAAATTTCACACCGACCTATAAACAAGAAAATAAAATAAACGTGCAATGTCAACAATGCGGAAAAATTGGGCATTACGGCCGAGATTGTCGAACTAGCCGATATACAAATCGATTCTCATTGCCGAAACCCGATAGACAACCCCGCGTAAACACGGTCAATAAATATTGCCACTATTGCAAGAAATCCGGACATGATCGCGAGGAATGTTGGTTATTACACGGACGACCCAATAGAGATCAATCGAGCCGAATCAAACAATATAATTCGCGACCGGAAAATAAAAACCGCAAGAATAGCGAGCAAGGAAAAAAGAAATTTAACTCCACGCAAAATAGCGATGAGGAGGAAAGGAACGAAAGAAAATCGCACCGACCTGCAATGGAATATCAAGTATCACACTTCAAAAATACGCCGCATATACAGACAGGATTGGACCTCGTCACATTACCAATGCGAGAAGCGAAACGCGAAAAAATAAATTTACTATTCGATACAGGAGCCGCAATATCATTAATTAAAGTGAAACATTTAAAAGGCGAAACGTTAATAGAAGAAGAAAAAATAACGCTCACCGGCGTAACGGGACATAAGATATGTACACTTGGGAAATTTAAGGCGACAATAACTCTGAGAGAGCGCCGAATTAACCACACTATGTACGTTGTTAAGGATGATTTTCCGATAGAATATGACGGAATACTAGGAGTTGATTTCCTACGAAAGCATCAAGCCACTTGCAATTATAAAACAAAACAATTAAAGGTAGGACAGCATATCTTAAAGCTCTACCCTTATTTAAAAATGACGCTGAAACCACGTAGCGAAACTATAATACAGGTCGCTACTGACAAGAACACGATAGGCGTGATAAAGGCAGAAGAAACGATACCAGGAATATTCATAGGTAATTGTCTGGTAGAACCTACGTGCAGCCAGCATTATAAATACAACGGATAACACAATCGAAATGCTAATGCCGCAAGTAAATATAGAGGAAATCAAACGAGGCGAAACAGAAGAAATTAACGTAATACGAACGCTAAATAAAGAGGAAGTAATTCCGCGTAGTGAAAAGGTATTACGATTATTACGTACACAACATTTAAATAAAGAAGAAAAGAAAACAATAATGGAAATCTGCCAGGATTTTAGCGACGTGATGCATATCGAAGGAGAACCACTGACATGCACAGATACCGTCGCGCATAAGATTGCAACACAAGCAGATAGCTCACCGGTCAACGTACGGCCTTATCGCCTGCCGGAGAAGCATAAAGAGGAAGTAAATCGACAAGTCCGAGAAATGTTAAGAAATAAAATAATCCGACCAAGCACGAGTCAGTGGAACGCACCGTTATTGGTAGTCCCTAAGAAAGCCGATGCGTCAGGAAAACCGAAATTACGAGTAGTCGTAGATTTCAGAAAATTAAATGATCTAACTATAGGAGATTCATTTCCCCTACCGAATATAACTGATATATTAGATCAGCTGGGAAACGCCAAGTACTGTACAACACTGGATTTAGCATCCGGATACCACCAAATTCCGATGGAAGAAGGCGACAAAGGCAAAACTGCTTTTTCCACACCTCACGGGCATTACGAATACAATAGAATGCCCTTTGGATTAAAAAATGCGCCAGCCACATTTCAAAGGCTAATGAATTCAATACTGATAGGCATACAAGGAATAAAATGCTTGGTATACTTAGATGACATTGTAATCTACGGAGCGAGCTTACAAGATCATAACAAGAGACTCATCGAAGTCCTACGAAGATTGCGAGAAAATAAGCTTAAGCTACAGCCTGATAAATGCGAATTCCTACGAAAAGAAGTGACATATTTAGGTCATATAATTACGGAAAACGGAATATCGCCTAAATAATATCCATCTAAACTGGAAGCTGTGAGAAAGTTCCCGACGCCTAGAAAAGTAAAAGATATCCAAGCTTTTATAGGATTAGCCGGATATTATAGAAAATTTATTGAAAATTTCTCAAAGATTGGGAAACCACTAACGAAGCTAACGAAAAAGGAAAATAAATTCGAGTGGACTCAGGAACAACAACAAGCATTCGAAATGCTTAAAGAAAAATTAATGACGGCACCCTTATTAAAATATCCAGATTTTGGAAAGGAATTCATAGTAACAACCGATGCATCAGACTATGCAATCGGAGCGATATTATCGCAAGGAAAAATAGGCCAGGATCAACCAATAGCCTATGCCAGTCGAATACTAGCAAAAGCCGAACAAAACTACAATACGACCGAAAAGGAACTATTAGCAATAGTATGGGCCGTTAAACATTTTCGACCGTACTTATACGGGACAAAATTTACGATAGTCACAGACCATAAATCGCTCGTATGGTTATTTAATGTAACCGACCCTGGATCTCGATTAATTAGATGGAGGCTAAAATTAGAAGAATACGATTACGAGATCATACACAAGGCCGGGACAGCGAACAGAAACGCTGACGCACTAAGTCGACACGTGGCGGATATCAACAGCGTCGAGGAGGATGAGAGCCCCGACATGAAGATAACGCGAGAATACACGGAAGACGAGAAGCGACGCATCCTATACGAATATCACGATGCACCTGTGGGAGGGCATCAAGGAAAAGAACGCACTATTAATCGAATTCGCCTAATGCACAATTGGCGAGGATTGACAAAAGAGCATCTAAGAAATGAAAAAATAAAAACCAAAGAAAACTATGATAAAAAGACGAAAGAAATTAAACTTAAGGTAGGAGAAAAAGTCCTCTTGTACGACGAAACAGTTCGCCGAGGACGATCAAAGAAATTGGACTCCCTATGGACCGGACCCTACACAATAATCGGAAAGAATTCGGAAGTGAACTACACGATAAAAAGGGGAAGGAAAACCATACGCGTCCACATAAACCGACTGAAACCGTTCATCGAAAATTAAGGAAGATAAGATAAGAAAATAGGATAAGAAAAAGAAAAACGCATGAATAAAATAAAAACAAAACGGAAACGCTCAAGACAAGACGACGTCGAAAGACAGACTGAATAAAAGAATGAATAAATAGCATGGAGAGGGCTAGACAAAAGCAAAAGTAGCTGCATATGCATCCAGAGAAAAAAGGAAGTGCACCGCATGATTCTAAGAAATATTATAATATAATACAGAGTTTTCTATTACAGGAGTCTTATTACATGGAGCACCTACAAGGAAACCAAACCCGATACCCAAGGAGAAATAAAAGAATTTAGATATGAGCCGGGTATCTACTTCGAAAAAATGGGCAAGATAAGCCAAATTGAATCCACATGGAAAATGGTGATAAAACTAGACATCGCTGCAATGGACCATCGACATGAACAATTAAAAAACTATATGGCACAGACGAGAGCTCTATGCTACGATAAACCATTGCAAATAAAAATGAAAGAAACCTGTCATAACCTGCTACAGATAGCAGAAAAGGACAGAGAACAAGCAGAAAAACTGCTGAAACGTCTGAAAATCGCGTACCAAGCACCCAAGAAGACAAAACGAGGGTTAATCGACGGTCTAGGAACGATAGCCAAAACACTCTTCGGCACAATGGATGCAGACGACAAAAAAATTATAAAAGAGCAATTAAATCTCATGCAAAGAAATCAGCAAACGCTGCAACACGCGATGAAAAATCAGATTAAAATATTAAACGCAACAATTGCACATGTGGATAATGTTGAGAAAATTCTGCAAGAAAATGAAGAACAATTTCTAAATATAACAGAGAAGATGCGACAAGCCTGGATACAAGCAGAAGTCGGATATGGACAACGAGAAGATCTCGACGAACACTTTATAATATTAAATGCCATAATAAAAGACCTAACAAACGATCTTACGGACATTATCGCGCATCTGACCAACGCGAAAGGAGGAGTAATTGACATAAGATTACTACCCATAGAAAGCATCATAGAGAACCTCAAGGAAACAGCATCACAAATACCGCAGGGAGCACACTTCCCATTTCAAATATCCGCAGAAAATTGGAGAACCATCGAAAAGTTCTTAACAATTAGCGCCTATTACGATAATACAAATATATTTACGATTATAAAGATTCCGCTAATCACATACCCCGAGTATGAAATAATAAAGGCAATCCCACTACCTACGCACAAATATAACAATACATTTATATTTATAGAGGTAAATCAACCACTAATAGCGATAGACGTAGATAGCCGAACATATTTTACGCCTGACGAAACCGATAGAAATAACGTGCAAAAACGACGCAACGCGAAAAATAGAAATAAAAGGAAGCGGACAAATCACATTAAAAGAAAAATGTAAACTAACAACACAAGACGTCATAATACGGACAAAAAAGCCCGCGATAATAACGATCGTACAGACAAAGCTACCAGACTACAATCTTACGATAACACACAACGAACGAAACGAAAAAACATTTGACAAAATTAGACCGATAAAATTGCGAAAAGTTATTAGAAACCCGACAGAATTAAGGGACCTAAGCGAAAGACTTGACGACACAAACAAAGACTTAAATAACAATTATTTCCCTACTAACGGACACATTATATATCCCGTAGCTTCAAGTTGCACAGGAATAACAATAATAATAATAATTACCATAATAGCAATTACATACGCTAAGAAAAAATGTAAGACGGAAAAGAAAAAATTATCAGAAACTAACATAAATCCGATGTGCAAACCGAAAATAATTCAAGAGCACATCTACGGCATCGCAAGCGGATCGAATAGAACAGCTGAGATAGAAACCGACACCGCGATAACTAACACTGCAATGTTATATTAAAATAAAGTAAATATAAGAAACAATTGTAAAATGCGAAAAATGTATACCGAAAAAATATGTAGACGAAAATTCACGTATAGTTAATTTTCTTTTTCCAAAGGGGGAGGGATGTCGTAACCCGACCAATTTCTTAATATATTAAAGAATAAAACAATAAAGTTAAACAGAAAAGTGTAAGAAAGAGCTGAGTAAAGCAAAGCATTAAAATTAGAAAAGAGATCAAGGAAAGATAATTAAGAAAGAGCAAAGTAATAAAAGGATATTAATAAAGTAAAAGTAAGATACGTGACTAAAGAGAAGGAAGTCACGGTCAAGTTCTCGGAAGCTGAGTAAGCAGCTGACGAGACAGACTGACAAGCGGAGCACGAGACATGCTCCGGTCAGGGACACCACACTCCTCCCCAATCAACGACCTAATTAATTAAGAGATATAATAAGCGCGAGATGCACCTCGCGAGCCGAAGAAAAAGAGACGACTCGCGAGAGACGACTCGCAGACTACTCGCTCGCTCAATATTATCGAAGTACCGTACGTATCGCGCCCGACTATTATAATCGCGAATAAGTGAAAGTGTATTAAATCTTGCAAAATATACTAAATTATACCTAACGTCCGGGAGTGTCTTATTTCGAGCGTGGATCCTAATCCTTTGGGCGTACAAATCCCAAAAGACCTCTTCCTTAGCGGCTAGAGGCACAACAAATAGATCAGCTCGTCTTCAATATAATACTCTTTATTGCAGGTCATTGCTCGTTCCCCCCACACGTATCGTCTGCCGTTATCGTCATCTGCAGTGTCTCTCGATTCGCGTGCTTTTTTTGCCGGTACAATTAGTCTCGTGCATATTCATGAATATACTACATTTCTTTCTTCTTTAATAATATACAGGGTGTCCGACATGTAAGTAGCCAAACAAAAAGTGGAGATAGATCGGGTCAACCTGAAGCGAAAAGTCCTATACCATTTTGCTAAATTCGCAATAATTATTAGGTTATTAATTAAAATGTCTGAGCCAATGAGCGCGTGGGAAGCGGTAGGCCGGAATCGATAGAAATGTAAAATGGCTTACTTGTTTATGTCTCTTAGCGTCGGAAGTATCAGCTGAGCGAGAGAGGCGGAGTCACGCAGCGAGCGGCGAGCGACACCGCGCCGAAAAATAATTATCACGCATCGAGTGACGAGCGATGTCACCGCGCCGGAAAATAATTATCCTCTCAAATTGTTTTTTCGATGGCAAGACGATGATGCCCTATCATTTCCACACCACCTTGCGGTAGATAGCTTGGTGCGCTTTTTTATAGTATTGGGTTGAGTAAAAAATCATTGCGTATTTTTGCAACAGATGGCATTAGTTCAGTTTTGGCAGTACTAGAGTCATTCACACATATGTTTGTCATATATCGTTTAACAGCTGATGGTTTAAGCTTCATTCTAAAAAAAATTGAGCGATTTGGTTGAGTTTTGGAGATTTTACAACAAGTTGAAGATGGAAGACCAAACTGTGCATTTTCGCCATATTTTACTGTTTTACTTCCGTAAAGGAAAGAACGCGCGTCAAGCTTGTGAAAAATTGCGTAAAGTTTACGGTGACGATGCTCTACAAGAACGTCAGTGCCAAAACTGGTTCAAGAAATTCCGCGCTGGTGATTTTGATCTCAAAGATGCTCCTCGGTCAGGAAGGCCCACCGAGGTTGATGACGACAAAATAAAGGCATTGATCAAGTCAAACCCACGTTACACGACACGAGAGATTGCAGAAACATTGAAGATCAGTCAAAAAAGTGTTCGCGTCCACCTAAAGAAGCTGGGATACGTAAGCAAGCTCGATATTTGGATTCCTCATGAACTCAAAGAAGTTCATTTAACGGCGCGTATAAACATCTGCGATATGCTCATGAAACGTGAAAAAAACGATTCTTTTTTTAAACGAATGATAACTGGTGATGAGAAGTGGATTGTTTACAACAATGTGGAACGCAAACGGTCTTGGTCCCGACGTGATGATTCGCCTCAAACGACTTCAAAAGCAGAACTTCATCAGAGGAAGGTTATGCTCTCAGTGTGATGGGATTGAAAGGGTATGGTGTTTTTTGAGCTCCTACCAAGGAACCGAACAATCAATTCGGATGTGTACTGTCGGCAATTGGACAGTTTGAACGAATCTGTCATCCAGAAACGTCCGGAGCTCGTCGATAGTAAAGGAGTTGTGTTCCATCACGACAACGCGAGACCACACACATCTTTGGCGACCCGTCAAAAATTATTGGAGCTTGGATGGGATGTGTTGCCCCACCCAGCATACTCGCCTGACCTTGCGCCGTCAGACTTCCACTTGTTTCGCTCTTTTCAAAACTCCTTGCGTGGAATAACGTTAAATTCAGATGAGACGGTAAATCAGCACCTTGTTCAGTTTTTCGCCAATAAAGACAGGTCCTTCTACGAACGGGGAATTATGAAGCTCACCGAAAGATGGCAAAAGGTTATCGAACAAAACGGAAAATATATCATTGATTGATCTTTGTTCTTTATATAAATAAATGACTTTGAAAAACGTACAAAAAATACGCAATGACTTTTTACTCAATCCAATAGTTTCCCCTGTAGGCCTAATCCACTCTCAATATTTAATGTAAAAATTCGAAATGTCGTCCTCCTTCTCGTATGCATAGTTATCTACCGCAAGGTGGTGTGGAAATGATAGGGCATCATCGTCTTGCCATCGAAAAAACAATTCGAGAGGATAATTATTTTCCGGCGCGGTGACATCGCTCGTCACTCGATGCGTGATAATTATTTTTCGGCGCGGTGTCGCTCGCCGCTCGCTGCATGACTCCGCCTCTCTCGCTCAGCTGATACTTCCGACGCTAAGAGACAAAAACAAGTAAGCCATTTTACATTTCTATCGATTCCGGCCTACCGCTTCCCACGCGCTCATTGGCTGAGACATTTTAATTAATAACATAATAATTATTGCGAATTTAGCAAAATGGTATAGGACTTTTCGCTTCAGGTTGACCCGATCTATCTCCACTTTTTGTTTGGCTACTTACATGACACCCTGTATATCTGTTCGTCTTACGCGCGTATATAGAATCTTAACACTAATACTTAACCGCTAATTCGCAATATTACAATAAAATCTTATTGTATCGCATAAAATATCTTAATCTACTGATATGCTACAATTTCTTTTCTTTTTTTTTAACACGTATACAAAATCTGTTAATGTTAAGTTTGAATATTTAAATATATATTATTTAAATATATACTGTGTACCATATATGGTAATCTTCAAATCGCTCTGGTACTTTCCGGTTTCTCTTTGGTCTACTCTCTCACCCGCTTACTCTTATAATCCCCTTTCTTTTATATATGTTTTGTTTGTTTTCCTCGCCTTCTTTTTCTTTCTTGCGTTCAATTTTTCTGTAGATTTTACTGTATTTCTCTTTCGCTTTATAATTTTAAAACTTTCTGGATTGAATTCAGTTTATCTTTTTTTCCCCTTTTAACTAACACTTATCATCAACGCCCAAATTACTTTCTTTAACTCTGTTCTTCCTATCATAATAATTTTTATCCTTTAGTTTTTTCCAGGCAATTACTTTCCCTTACTTCTTCATCTAGATTTTTTCTGTTCTAATTCTGGTAATATAGTTCTTAATTTCTTTTAAAATAGTAATTCCGCCGGCATGACTCCGGTAACTGAATGTGGTGTAAATCTGTACATCAATAAAATTTTTGAATTTCTTCTCGCCAATTTCTATTTTCCGCATACACAATTTTTAGCCTTTTTAAAAGATTCCGGTTTTGTCTTTCTACTTCCCCGTTTGCTTCAAGTCAGTACGGCGCCGTGTGCGCGATTTTAATCCCATTAATATTTAGCCATTCCCAAATCGCCCGCTTGCGAACTGCGATTCGTTGTCACAGACTAAAGTATTCGGAAATCCGTGTCTCGCGAATATTTCAAAAAGAGATTCTACCACTTTATCTGTAGTTGTACTTTTTAATACTTGTACCTCGAAATATTGTAATAGTCCGTTACAACTAGAATATTTTCTCCTGTCAGCATCGGGCCCATTAAATCTACCGCAATCGTTTCTCAAAGACCTGTAGGCAGCTCGTTTCAATTCAACAGTGGTCGCGGTACAATATTCTGTACAAGCTGGCATCCCTTATACGCTTTTACTGTTCTTTCCGCATCTATCTCATCTCATCAGACCTTGCTTCTTAACCTATTCTTCATTGTCATTATTCTCGGATGATCCTCGTATGCTATTTGGTGTATTACTCGTTTCAACGATTCCGGAATAACTATCCGCGCTCTCCTCAGAACAGTATTATTGCATAGAACAGTGCTATAACATAATTTTTTTCTCATTATTCTAAACCTAGATTTTTCTAGCTTACGCTAATTTCTCGTTTTTATTGTCTTTTTTACATTTTTTAAAACCTGATCTTTCCCTGATTCATAATCTATCTTTTCTAGTGTCATTACCTTCGGCACGGCTTCTGTCGTCACCCAATATTCATATTGTACATCTATACCTTGATTAATAATTCCTTTCTTCTTCTCATCTATACTTAATCTTGATAATGCATCAGCTATTTTCGTTTTTCTTTTTTCATACACTATTTTAAACTGTTGCAGGCGTAACACCCACCTTTCTACTCTAGCATTTGGTTTCGTCTTTGCTGCAAATATATATTTCAATGCCTTGTGATCAGTGATTAGTTCAAATTCAATACCATATAATCAAATCTTTCGCACGCATAAATTAACGCAAGCGCTTTTTTCTCAGTCTGTGAATATTTTTTTTCGCGATCTGTTAAACTTCCGTTCGCATAACTCATTACTCGCCATCTACTCTTACGATCCATCTGCGTCAATACACAGCCTGCTACAAGGCTTGCATCCGCTATTACCCTTGTTTTCGTCTCTTTGTTACATATTTCGAGAGTTTTTGCATTAATTAATCTTTCTTTTAATGTTCTAAATGATTTTTTTGGCTCTTTTTTTCAAATGAATTTTGTATTTCTTCTCGTTAATCTGTAGTGTTTCATTTACAGTCGGTAAATCAGCAATAAATACAGCACAAAAATTTACTAGTCCCAAAATATTACGAATCTTCTCCACCGTTTTGCGAATTCTAAACTTCCGCACTGCCTCTACTTTCGACTGTAGCGATTGGTATCTTATACCTGAAATACAGAATCTCATAAATACAATTTCCTGTCTTCTAGATTTACATTTTTCCTTGTTCAAAGTTAAACCTTTTTCTTTTAATTTCTCGAACACTTGCTTTAACCTATTGTCGTATTCCTCTTTTGATTTATCGCAGACTAAAATGTCATCGGTAAAATTGATAGTTTCCTTGCATCCTTTCAACGCCGATCTGATGGTTCTCTGGAGCACAGCTAATACCAAACATTAATTGTTTGTATCTATATAATCACATATTGGTTACAAATGTTGTAATATTCCGCGATTCTTTCGCTAGCTCTATCTGGTGATATGGATTTAATATCTGATTAGTTAAACTATTTACTTCCTTTCAACGTATTCAAAATCTCGTCTAATACTGGCAACGGATATCATTCACATATTATGGATTCATTCGCTCTTCGCATGTCAATACATAACCTAAGTTCCCTATTTTTTAAATTAGTATCATCGGCGATATCCATACCGTCGGACTTTCTACTCCTTCAATTATATCTTTTTCTAGTAGCTTTTGAATCTGTTTTTGTATTTGATCTCGTAATTTAGATGGTATCTTACGTTGTGCCACCGATGGTCGCGATCTATTGATTGGTAATTCTAATTTAAAGTTTTCTAACTTTCCCATTCCTTTAAAAATCTTCTCATCTTTATACCTCATTTCCCTACTATTTATCGTCGCTTCTAATCCTATCTGCAAAATAGCTAATTCTTTTGCTGTTTCATATCCCATTATTCCTTACCCTTCATTCAACAAAAGTCGCTCACGTTTTCCTGTCCCCGATTTCGAGATTACATTTAAATTCCCCTAACTTGAATTCAAGTGTCTTATTTTGCCTGTACGCGTAAATTTTCTCCGTTATATTTCTATTGGATACACATCCAATTTTCTTTGTCTTACAATATTTCCATGTCTCTTCATCAATCGCATTACAAGACGCTCCTGAATCTATTAATAGATCTAAAACGATACCTCCTATTTTCGCGTCTATTGCCTTTCCGCATAACGCGCAAATTTTACGCGCCAGCTGCAATCCAAACGCGTGATTGTCATCTCCATCATCATCTCTCTCGTCCAGTTCTTTGACGCTCACTTGCCTCCAACCTCCTTGTCTACCAGCGCTTGCCCTGTCTCCCGTTTTGCATATTCCCGCGAAATGTCCGATTTCTCCGCATTTATTATATTTTCTTCCCTTTTCATTCTTTTCCCTTGTCATCTTTGTACATGTATTCTTTGTACCCGGATCTGAAACATGGTTTCTCGGTTCCCCGCAGTCCCCTTGTTCTGTCCTTTGCTATAGTCGGTTAACCTTGCTACCGTCTGTCGAAGTTTTTCGTCTATATTTCTATCGCTTCGATCGTCTGTGCTATATCAAGCGCTCCCTTCAACGTTATCTCACTTTTTTCTAGAATGTGACGCCGTATTTCATTCGACGTACAATATTCCACAATTTGGCTGCATATTTCGGCATCTTTTTTAAATTCACAATTCCTCGCCTGCTGACACAATCTTATAATAAATTATGCTCTTGTTTCCCCTTTTGTTTGTCTCAAACTACGGAATACATACCTGTCATACATTGTATTAATTTTTGACTTGAAAAACGCTCTTTAATGTCTCGACTGTCTTTTTGTATGGATACTCTATATCTGCGACTGCATCTGTCCCTGGAATTGTATAAAATATATTCTGTAGCTCAAAACCTCCGTCATGTTACAACATGGCTTTCTTTCTTTTGCTTTCCGTAATATTCTTGCTTTGCAAAAACGAGTTCAGGTTCCGCAGCTTGTCCACCTCGCATAGATATTCCCGCTTTCCTCGTTCGGATTAAATATTGGTTTCTTCCATACTCATCTCCATGTTTTTCTCGTATATCTCTCCTCGATTCCTCCCCGATCACTAAATGCGAGTTTAACGGCCGCGCCAGGTTGAATTTTGCGAGAACCGTACCATAGTCTCCAAAGAGGCGTGATTATTCATTATTCGTTATACTATTTTAATTTCATTTATTATTGTTTTGTATGAAAACATTTTGGGAGCCTCGTTAGAAGACGCCATTACTGAAGATCTTGGACGACCTTCAGGGGAAGATGCGCAGAACATCGGCCGAAACTAATATCGGCAAAAACTCGCGGCACGGCGTAATCATCGTGATCCGCGCGCGTGATGCGCGCCACGCAAGTTGACACGTAGATCTTCGTGCAAGGCCGCAGGATTGTGCGGAACCGGTATCCCGAGAGGCGAGAATCGAGCGCTATCGAGGAGGGACGCCGCATGCCGGAAAAGACGTTGGCTGCGGTCGCAGCAATACTTCAAATCAAGACAGCTCGGCGGGGCTCCGCGATGAGCTCACAGAGAGAGTAGAATTATCGGTAGCAGAACCGGAGGTGCGCACGCCCCCGATACGATCTTGAGCGCGCCGCCCGGCGACCGTCTCGCGCGACGGCACGTAATTTGTCGCGATAATACGCACTCCGTGTGCGCAGCCCCGGCTGGCCCGAAGGTATCGATTCTGAATCGCGACAATCCCGGGTCAGACTGGCGCGGGCGTTAGTGGCAAGTAGATGCGTGTTGAGCAGTACCCTTAGCGACGACTACATTGTTTTGAGAGCAAGCGAGAGCGGTGGCCTTGCGAGGATCCGGAGGACCCGAGGATCGTGCAAGACGGAGGAGGCGAGCGGAAGGACGTCGACTTCCCCCATAGAGGTCGCAGAGGAAGGCCCAGTGCCGATGAGATTACCCCCGATCCATCGAGTGAGACATGATCGTGCCCGAGAATTGCGTCATTTTGCCATCGTCGCCGTGAATTGGTGCATTAGCGTACGGATTAAGCCCGATTCTTTTGGTGTAAATTTTCGCGTCTCGGCCACGTCGTCAAGCATTCTAGCCCCGAGACCTTTCGAGTATCGGTTTCCGCGGATTGAGACATTATCTCGCGTTTTCTTAAACCGTGTGTCGTCTCTCTGGAGATTCGGATTGCGTGTATTATATTTGCGTTGATTTTCGCCCGTTTAGCGCCTAAGTCCCGTTCGTGTAATTTGTCGGTCGTATGAGCGTGAAGTGCGTCATATTAGTTTTGTAGCGTCGCGTTTCGAAGTCGCATGCGTGTTCGATAAGAGTTTTCTAGCGATTCTCGCGCGGATTGCGTGAGTCTGTGTCGAGCATTCGATGTGCGTCTCACATTGTGCGTAACTCAGGAATGCATGTGTCTCGCGATCTGCCTATTAGTATTAAATGTGTAATAGTTTGTAAGAAATTCTAGCGAACCATACGGCCGCCTATGGCTGTTTGATACCGTATCGAGTTATTTCCCGAATTACTGTCGGAATATTATTTATTGTCACCTTCGCGGTGCGAGTAATTTAACGCCGAGAGAGAATTCCGGCCGATATAACGGGCCGACATCGGCGCAAGTATTCCGGGGTTTGGCGCCCCGCGTCTAAGACCCAGTCTCGCTCTCGCGTTCTTACATACCTTACTTTCGCTCTGACTGTAATTCTGTATCGAATGATATAATTGCCAAAATTTTTTCAAAAACGTGTAGACATGATGCAATGGGTGAAAATAATGTAAATATTACGAATTTTTCTCTTTTTTATTTTGATTCAGAAAAGAACAATAAAAAATTTATTCTTTACGTTTTTTAAATTTTTAACTATCCTGAATTTGAAAAAAATTGTCCAAATAGCTATGAGACTTTTTTATGGTGGCTACTACGATTTTATAGGGTAAAACATACAAAAAATTTGAAATTATTTAATTTTAGTGGAAAAAATGGAAAATAAAATTCAACGTTCAATAAAATTTTAACGTTCAATTAATGGTTGGTTGTCAGATCCATATTTACTAAATTTTTTTGTTTGTTTTTATCTCTAGAATATAATATTAATGTTTAGCCGAATGTTCTTAGGAAATCCTGTATATAGTAAAGATGCATAATAAATCATGCCTCATCGATTTTATCGCCACTTATTGTTGGATACGTGTGTGCGTGTGTGTACGAGTTAAGTTATAATTTTTTAGGGTTGGAATGCGGGAGAAGAGGCACAGTCCTTTTCAATCATGTATTCAATATTTTAATATTTTTCACACCATAGATATTTAATATAGATAAATGTTTACATTAACTTACACCTCACGGATCGTTTTCATTTTTACATATATTATAGTGAGCACATTCTTAAGTAACACGCACTTTGAATTTTGTGGCACTTTCTTCTCGTTTCAAAGATATACGATTTTGAAGTATCATAATTTTCGCATTTATTTCTATGATCTTTTCACTATATCTTACTTGCGTGTTTGTGTTTTTTGTTTACATTTGCATCTCTGTCAGTATATTTTCGCTAAGAATTTTTTTTGTTTACACGTTTTTATTTAAACGTCAATTTAATTGTGATAAACGTATTGATGAATTTTTTAACATTATGGAAGATGTATATCCCCTTACAAATGATTTATAAAATAAATATCATTTAATAAGATATAAAAAAATTGTATATTATACTTTTTCACAATTGCTACTTCACGCAAAGCGAGGTTCAACGCAAACCTATATGTCTAACTTTTGATAGTGAAGCCCCCCCCCGCAAGGGGGGCGGAACATACTGTTTCCATGCATATACTTTTTAATGCGAAGTAAGGTTTATATGGGTTTATAACTTTCCACTTTATATTTACGCATTAAAAAGTATATGCATGGAGACAGTATGTTCCGCCTCCCCTGCGGTGAAGGCTCCACTATTAAGAAACTAGATACATAGGTTTGCGTTGAACTTAGCTTCTCATGGAAAATGGGAAAATTCAAAGAGCTTCGTTTCCGGACATGTAAATAAACACTTTTTCCATATCTGTTTTGTACAAATACAACGTAAATAAACATTATTTTTACTTATTTTATAACAGAAAAAGCATTGAAACTGTGAAACTTTAAAATTGCATATTTCTAAAACCAGAAAAGAGCGCCACAAAATTCAAAGTGCGTGTTACTTAGGAATGTGCCCTCTATAATATATGAAAACGATCCGTGATATAAGTTAACGTAAACATTTACCTTAATATGTCCATGAATAACTTTTCGATCAATAAGAAAGTTAGTACGACGTACACAAACTTCACTGTTCTTAATATCAATTAATAATCCTTAACAAAAAGCATTAAAATTTTCAAACTTTAATTTGTTATATCTCCTAAACCAATGCCGTCCTCCGCTTAGTTTTTACGGGGAATATTCACAAGGAAAGATATGAGTGTGTCTCCGATTTTGATGAGCTTTGAATATGTTATTAACTCAATCAAAATAATAGACACGTACATTTTATATGTACCCATATAACTATTAAAGGAATCAACTACCTTTTTAAAAAAAATCGGTTTCTATGTTTCTGAGCAAATACCGTCAAAAGAATAAAATATATAAAAAAAGTTTTATGGTTTTTAATGTACTTTATAACAATGTAATCAGATTTTTTAAAAATATAATATTTTTCAAAATCCGATGATGAAATGTAGAGGATGATAAAATATCGGATGATAAAATGTTGGACAATAAAATGTCGCGGATATAGTTATACTAAATAAGAATATAAATTATATATATATATATATATATATATATATATATATATATATCATAATAAGATGTATATATATATACATCTTATTATGTAATAAACTTATATATAGATCCTAATATTATATATATATATATATATATATATATATATATATAATTAACATATGTATTCTTCATTTTAGTGTTCTTTAACTTTATAACATAATAATAATAATAAACGTAATAACTCTGTAAACAATAAACAGAGCACGGATATATGGTACATGCGAAAGCCCCATATGATTTACAGCTAATATCGTCCCTGAGTTCGAGCGTCTTACGTCTTCGCGAGCAGCCTAGATATTATTAAACAAAAGGAGTGGGGATGGCTCCAGCCAAGATCGGCCGAAAAGTGCAAACCGGCCGCAGACCTGCTCTATATTAATCATAGATTGATGTTATAATTGATTGATATTATATAATAATATTATGGTTGCATCTCGTTTTCATCGTCATGTGAATGCAATGTTAAGTTGCTTTTTCGCTCAAGCATTGATTTTTTAAATAAATTTTTTGTTGTCTTAAGGGTTAGATGTTCATATGTCATTGCCATAATGTGATCAGTTTTATCATTAAGTCTTAAAGCATATTTTATAACGCTAATTGAAGTTAATGTTTCAATAGATATATTATTTCTTTTTCTTGTTTTTGCATCTGGAATAATGGGAAATACGCGTTCAGTTTCAGCGTTTGAATGACGAAGAGCTCTTACAATGTTTAAAAACGATCGTAATTTTGGAAAACAAATATTTTCTTTGTTCGTAAAATATAAACCGATTTAACAAATGATTAATATTGACAAAGATGAATATTTTAGAAAAATGGAGGACATCTTCAAGGACTCTCTGACGTATAACATCATTAAAAAAGATCCGACCAAAAAACTCTCTACTTGTTTACGAGACATATTATTCAGATGAAAAAATTCTGAGTTTATTTTGATGGCCACATACAGATCTCTATATTTTAGTGATAGAATATTGCCGAGAGTCTATGGTCTCCCAAAGATACACAAACCCGGTTATCCTTTAAGAATAATAGTTTCCTCGATAAATAGCCCGCTATATTACTTAGCCTCCTTTTTGCACAGAATTATGTTGAAAAGTTTTCCTAAGGCTGATAGCTATGTTGCCAATAGCTTTGAATTAGTAAAAAAACTTTCCAATTTTTAGATTAATGACAACTTCAATTTTATTTCTCTAGAAGTTATTTTTTTTACCAATATATCGATTTGGCTATAGATAGTGTTTCTCTTCATGGGATCACATTAAAATTAACTGTACAATTCCCGAATCGGAATTCATTTTAGCTATTAAACTGGTTTTAACTTTAATATATTGTGTTTCTAATTGGGTTATTTACCAGCAGACTTTCGTGACGCTCATGGGCTCTCCACTTTCATCTATAATAGCCGACATTGTTCTCTAAGACTTAGAAACGGGGGCACTATAGACATTGAGTTCCAAACCTCCGTTCTTTCTGAGATATGTTGATGACGTAGTATACTGTACCTTTTTTCTTTTTTAAACACATATTCTTTGATACTTTTAATTCTTTCCACCCCCGACTCCAGTTCACGATGGAAGTCAGTAATAATAATAGACTAAATTTTCTTGATATCACTTTAATCCTAAACAATAACTAGGTTATTTTTGACTGGTTCCAGATATCAACATTCTCTGGGAGATACTTGAACTTTTTATTTCAACATCCTCTTTGTCAAAAGAGAGGTACGGTTATTGGTCTCATAGATAGAGTTTTCCTTCTCTCTTACCCTACCTTCCATGCCAAAAATATTGACTTGGTTATTAAAATTTTATTAAATAATTATCCGTTAAAATTTTGTTCCACATTTTCCACGAATGCCTAGAAACTCTATTTAATAACATAAATTTTAATAGGGTTAACTCTAAAGAAAAACGGAATGATGAGCCGGTTTGCTATTTTACGATTCCTTGTATCCTCGGAGTGTCCGAACAATTCAGAAATATTACTAAAGATTTGAATGTTAGACTTTCCTATTTTAGTCTTAATAAAATGAAAAATTTTAATAGGGTGCATAAAGACATCGTTCATAAATCTATTCGGAACATCATAGTCTATAAATTGAACTATCTAAATTGCACCGCATCTTATGTTGGACAAACAAGAAGACAATTACATACGAGAAGAACACGATGAAATCATATAAAAAGAAACATTGTGAATCATTTTGTTATTACAAATCACAGATTGGAGTTCAATCATAATTTTAACTAGGATGAGATGGAAATTTTGGACAACAAAACGTTTCTAAATAAATGATTAATTTCTGAAATGATATATATAAAAAGGCAAAAAAATAGTGTAAATTTGCAGACAGACACTAAATGCTTGCCGGAGCATATCTATTTCTTAGCAATAGATAAATGTGGCGGATTTCCGCCACAAACCCGCCGAAAACAAGCGCGCCGCGAAACCGAGAGAGCCTGCGGACGAGCAGCGATCACGCGCCCAGCACCGTGCGGCAGATATCACGCGACAAACACGTACAAGCTAGCGGCAGCCTCAAGAAATCAGCGCGACGCGGCGTTAGCCACAAGAAAGTGCCTGTGAGTGGGATCCGATGAGACTGGAATATAAAGGTCCGCAGCGGGATCAGACGGCGAGTCGTCGCTCACAGCCAACGAGAGCATCTCGCAAGCTAGAGCCGACATTTGTATAGAGCAATCCGCCAAAAAAATTTTCTCTTTTCAGGAGTCTTGGCTCCCACAGAGAAACGAAGGAAGCAACGGTCACTACCGCCGCCCAAGTCACCGGGTAACGAGCGGACAGGAAGTTACGATACACCGAAGTTGCCGGCACAATCCTTCCAAGAGCGGCGAGTAAGCTGGAGCTTACTGCCTTGGAAGCTGATATCTCTCGGACTGCCGCCGCTAAAACAAACCACCACGACACCTCAAAACGTGGGATATTCGCGTCCGAAAGTACACCTCACCACCGAAGTCCTGGACGATACCCCCGCTGGTATCACCTCTTCCGGCCTCTCCATCAGGGCCAAAAATCAAACAGACACAGACGCTGCTACTGGCACGAGTATATCGGGGCACGCCGACCCCGGTCAAACCAAGCGTTACAGTCGGATAGTGACTACACGAAGTTCTAGCACGCAGACCGATCTCGAAGTCACCTCGCCTCACGCAACCTCGTGTAGGACGTCTCACGGGCCTGTAAGGCACGTCACGACACCACTCGTAAGAACCCGGAGTCGCCGGTAGCTTCCGGAAGCAAGTGGGGACCGCTATGCAAGACCACATCATCCATTATATAACGAGAGCGCAAGGTCTAGATTCTAAGATATTCGAAGTGGCAAGAGTTACTGGTTCACCCTGTATATGCGTTTATATTAATATACAGATATGGTGTTTTTTATTTTTGTGATGAGCATTAATGTTTTTATGCGAATATTTTATTATTTGCTTTTGTGTATATGTATATGCGTGCCTGCTGGATACATTTGTATATATACATGTTTACATTTGCGTATGTTTTGGGACATTGCTTCTCAAAGTCTTAATTTTATATATATACGTTATTGTTTTCCGACATGTCATCGAGAGTTTATCTTGATATATACATTGTTAATTAACCGTCCGACATATGGAGCATTTTCTTTTTGTGAACTATTTTATACTGCTAATTATAAGTGACCCATTTTTCAATTGTAATTTTTATTAAAGTCACTCTTGTCAATTTTTGTTTTGACTCCATCTATTGCCTTTCTAGACATCAAAAATTCTTTCTTGCTTCCCGGCCTTCCAACTGTGGAGCGTAACTGATTGAAGATGCGTATTTACAACGGAAGTTAAGCCATAATTTTATATTTGACATGAGAAACTATAAATTTATTTATTTTCTTTATTTATTTAGTTCTACCAATTTAATTTATATAACCATCTTTAACTTATTTATTAATCTATTTCTTTCGTGGAACTTGTACCGTATTTGTTAAAATTGCACTGAAAATGGCCCGAAGAATGAGACCGAAAATACTTTGTACTTTTTATTACCAGTACTATTTTATTATCAGAATAAATTATTTTTGCGCCTCAATAACTGCGCGTGGCTCGTATTACCCTATGCTTTATATATTTTTAAGGTAATTATTGTATTTCAAATAAGGCTTTTTCTGAATTTTGACAAATATAATCGGATCTCTCGGTAAAACTTTTTGTTGTGAGTCCAACAGTGATAATCAGTCGGGGGAGCACGATCCCCATCACCCTCACCCCCCAAAACACCGAAAAACCCCAAAAATTACCAAAACGGAGGTCTACCTCACAATCCAAACCAAATTCTAGTTTTAAATCAGAAATAGGTTTGGATTAGGTTATATTTTCCGGAAGTGGAGCCGCCCCCCCCCCCTAGATGAGGGGTGGAACTCACTGTGTTCACGCATACACTTTCCATCCATACAACAATTGTGAGATGGACCTCGCTTTGCTTTGTAAAGTATATGCATGGACAAGCAGTAGGTTTTGCCCCCCCCCCCCCACCATTTACGAGAAGATTTGTCTTTCGGAAGATATAACCTAACCCAAACCAAATTTTAGTTTAAAATCAGGAATAGTTTTGGGTTAGGTTATATCTTCCGGAAGTGGTGACCCCCGTAAGGGGGGGGAGGCGGAACCCACTGTGTCTCCCGGAAGATATAATCTAACCCAAATCTATTTCTAATTTAAAATTAAAATTTGGTTTAGTTGTGAAGTGGACTTTATAGTACATAATTACCTAATTTTCGGTAATATTGGGGGGGTTTTTCGTTTTTTTTTTGGGGGGGGGGCGTGGGGTCGATGAGGATTGGGTTCCCCCGACTGATTATCACTATTGGGGTCACAACAAAGAGTTTTACCGAGAGATCCGATCATATTTGTCAAAATTCAGAAAAGGCCTTAATCGATTGTTACGTCCTGGCGACTCCACGATTCCTTCCTTCCGCAACGTTGCGGCAACGATAATCGATCGGTGTTAAAAATGAGTCGTTCGGTAAATAGAGCATCTTGCGCCACGCATTTCTTTAAACATTTAGTCACTTGTTAATATCTATATCTATGAGTAACCGTGAGAAAGACGCGAGAAACCGGTGACGAAACCGCGCCGGTCGCCTAAAAAGTAAATAAAAAATCAGTAGATATCCTCGCAATAGAATTTTCCAGCAGAAGAATAAATTGATATCAAAAAGATAATAAAATTCCTTCTAAAAAAATATCTGACAAACACAACTAAATCAATAATGACGAAACTTCTGTGACGAAATATTCAGTAAACACAGCTGCGTTAATATTGATAAAAATAATCATAAGGAAGTAAGACTTTTTCTAATCAGACCACATACGCAAGGGAAATTTAATGCTCAAGAGACTTGAATTGATATCGAGATCACCAATCGACGATCACCACAGGTAAAAATTCGAAAAGTAGGAGACTCCCCGCCTAATAGGGACAATAGCACAATTTTTAATTCGTTAAGATGAAGAATCCCCACTTCTACGCAATGCCAATTCGTTGAAGTTTTTGGAAGATTCCCGCCCTTGGAATTAGAATACATCTCGAAAAGAGAATTATAAAAAGGGGACTCGAAGAGACATTGACACACTTTTTTCCCGTCTTCAACTTCACGCAGTCTTACTCTGTGCTTCGCGAGTTAGGCACTTGTACCACCACTGTCCTCACTTGGGATCATCTCCAGGTCAACCACGAATCGAACATCGGGCTGTCGATATAAAACGCAATACCGTACAAATTCATCATCCCTCCACCTCTGAATTACTATTTAAAAAAAGTAAGTTTAATTGAATGATATTTCTTTTCCTTCTAATTTTTTATTAAATCCAATATTTTTTGGACCATTTTACCCCATTTATCTGAAAAACCTGACATGATAGGCAATTTTTGTGGTTAGATTCGTGTTCAGCGCACAAAATTATGTAGGAAACTATATAAATTTTAAACAATTTTTAATATTCTAAATTCGCAAACCTGTATTATTTGTGTAAATTGCAAGTAACCGAGAAAGAGAGGGGGGAGAGAGAAAAAGAGAGAGATGCGACGAGAAATTGTGTGTCCTCGATGTCAAACAGTAATACATATACGTAACAGTTTGTTAAAACTTTTTTTGTAATGTACGGATTACTATTACAAATAAGTGCGAGGACGTAAGAGGCAAAGAATAATTCACTTGCAATTTCACAATTAGTCCTTTCCACGTTACGTGGTTTTCATGGTCACGTATGGATATGAAAAAAACATGTATTAAAATTGCATACTTTCTTATTATGCCGCCTCTACGACAACACTTTCTACAACAAGAATTACAAATGTCTTCTACATCTGTTGTCGACTGGACTAATTGTTATCGACAAGTACGTATACATTTCAATTATACAATAAATTTTATATTAATATCATTATATTATTTGGCAAATTTCATATTATTTGCAATTATTAGCTTAAGAAAATACCGGATTACCGACAAAATGCGAATATTAGTAGGAATGCAAAATCTTTTTGTTGATTATAGATATCAACAAATCCTTTTCCACAATTAAGGTACACATAATAACGGAGTGCGGAGTTTAACATTTCATGACAGGTTAAAAAAAATGATAAAATTACAGTTTTGTTATCGGCTTCTGCCGTCAACATTTACTTAATATAACAAATTTGTAATCTGTACGTGCCTAATCAGTAAACCCCGCACTCGGCATTTCATCAAAGAGTATAAGTGAACTTCGAGAAGTGAATTTAGAAGCTTTATAAAAAAGATTTTATGATGCAACACTTTCGTGCATATGTGTGTGTGCGAGATCGAGGCTCAAGAGTAAAACAGAGCAACAGATTAGTTGCGTGATGTCGTGATTGACGGAGCTGCAATCTTACATGACGAGGATAGACATAATCGTACTACCTTTGTCTCTTTCATGCGTGTGAGAGTAATATACATGTACACACTAACAATATTGCAGTATCTTTCTTCTCTCGATCATACGCTCTGTCTTTTCCTAATCACTCGCTCGCTATGTACTACGTATCGCTTAGCTTCATGCTCCTCGCATATTCACTTACGCATTCACTCGCGCTTCTCTCTCTCTCTCTCTCTCTCTCTCTCTCTCTCTCTTTCTGCTCGTTCATTATTGTATTCTTTTATTCCCATTATTATATTCTTTTATTTGCTCAACTTTTATCCTTTCTATTCTCGTCTCCCTACATGAAAATAAATAAATTTATTTATTTATGTTTATTTGATACATCATAAATGAGATACACAAGTTATTTTCTTTTTCTATTTAACTATAGTTAAATACAACACATATACATACAAAAATACACATAATTAAATACTTTTTCTATTTATGACATACACAATATCTCATTTATGTTGTATAAAATAAAGACGAATAAATTAATGTATTATTATGTAGGAAGACGAGAATATAGAAAGAATAAAAATCGAAGAAATAAAAGAATATAATAATGGGGATAAAAGAATACAATAAAGAACGAGGAGCAAGCGAGATGACTAACATCAAAGAGTTCCGAAGTCTCGTTCGCGAGGCTCTCTTTATCTATAATATCTCGGGTTACATATCGTTCGTAAAATTTCTGTTTTTCGTATTTTATCGATATCAAAATAATTCTAATAAATTAAGGCTCCTGAGTAGTCGCCGCGACCATATTGGAATGATGACGTCAGAAGCGAGAAATGACACGCTGAGAATTCTTGCGTGCCATTTTTAAATAAAAAGATATTTTAAAGAAACAAGACTACAGATCGCTTTAGTATACTCGTAAAATTGTCCGAAAACTAAGCTTTTCCTTTGACAATTAATAAATAACTATAAAATGAGTGTCAAAGTAAGCCTAGTCATACGGGAAAACATGTAGTTTGACAGCTGTCGAAAGAAGTAGAAAATGTTCTTTTTACATAATACTTAACTTGCTAAGCTTAGTTTTCGGACAATTTTATAAGTTTCACAAATACGTTACACATCACAGCATTAGCATAAAGTGAATAATTACAAAATGGCACGCAAGAATAATTTGGGCTGCCAAAACGTCACTTTTCACGCCTCATAGTTCATCGATTTGCAACGTGAGGCGCTGCATAAAAATTCTGACATATGGGTAACACGCTGGTAACTTGTAGCTAACACGTAACATATATATAGTATATATCTTTTATATATCTATTATATAGTGTAGTACTCTATTAGAAAAATACTTGAGCAAAGAAAGGGCGCAATGCTCAGCCATTTCCCAAAAAATTTGATTTTAATAATATTTAAATAATATATTTTCTTATATACTCCTTCTTATATAGCTCCGTTAGGTCGATTATTGAGAAGGCGACGTAGCTCGGGCATTAAAGCGGGTGACTACCACGCATCAGACCCGGGTTCAATTCTTGTCCCTGGCAATTTTTTTCTCATTCTTTTTTATACAATCTAGCAACGAATATTTATTCATGTAAAATAAAGTTAATTAAATTAAATTTTTTTTAATTGCACTTTCGGAAGGCAATTTTCTTTTGATTTATTCAATTTAATTTATTCAATTTTAATTTATTATTTTATACATTCTATCCGATATAAAACGAAATAAATAAAACACCACTTTTTGAACATAATTATAATTTAATACAAAATTACAACAAGTAATTACGACAAGTATATCATCCGAATAATTGTAACCGATCTGTAGAGAATGTTGATGTTAGTGATAATAAGGATGAATAAGTTTTGACACATTTGTTTGTAATTTTGTATTAAATTATAACTATGTTCAAATAGTGGCGTTTTATTTGCTTCATTTTATATCAAGTAGAATGCATAAAATAATAAGGTTGTAAGTTTAACAAAAATTATGCCCAGTTTCGTGAATAAATTAAAAGAAAATTGCCTTCCGAAAGAGCAAATTAAAAAAAATTTAATTTAATTAACTTTATTTTACATGAATAAATATTCGTTGTTAGATTGTATGAAAAAAGAATGAGAAAAAGAGTGGCAGAGACAAGAATTGAATCCGGGTTGGATGCGTGATAGTTACGCGCTTAATGCCCGAGCTACACCGCCTTTTTGCTAATTGATATAACGGAGCCAGATATATGGAAAGCCATATTGTTTAAATCATTTTCTTGGAAATGGCTGAGCATTGCGCTCTATCCCTTTGCTCAAGTATTTTTCTAATAGAGTACTACACTATAAAAGCCTTTTTCAATTCGGTGATCCCAAAGTCGCATCCTCCCCTGCTAGTCACAGGAACGTGCGCATCATAAATATAATAGCACAATACTCTAGTTAAGACTTATATGATAAGTCGTTGAACAGGGTTCTTATTCCTACCGCAGCATCTTTATTCCTATGTCGCCACCGTCAACTCGGAGTTTCACGGTGACTACTCAGGAGCCTTAATGAGATTCTTGCGATTAAAATAATACTAAACATGACATAAATCGGATAATTTTTAATCAATTATGTTATTAAAATTATGATTACTTATTTCATTTAAAATAATCGGATTTATATCGTATTTGGTGTCATTTTAATCGCAAAAATGTAATTAATCCATTACAATTATTTTCAGATATATAAAATGCGAAACACAAAAGTTTTATTTTCTATAGTAAGATGACATATATACGTGAAAGATTACAGATAAAAGGAGTCACGCAAGCGAGGCTTCGGAACTCTTACATGTTTGTCATCTCACTTACTCCTTCATTCTTTCTCGCTCTCGCTTTTGTCGACTCTTCAGCGTCGGGGATCTTTCCTTATCTACAAAATATAAACATCTTCTAAATAAAAAGTGAAACTTGTATTTTCCATTTCATCTGTATAAAAATAATTATAATGGATTAATGAGATTCTTGCGATTAAAATGACACGAAACATGACATAAATCGGATTATTTTTAATCAATTATGTTATTAAAATTATGATTACTTATTACTTATTTCATTTAAAATTATCCGATTTATGTCATATTTGGTCTTATTTTAATCGCAAGAATCTCATTAATCCATTATAATTATTTTTATACTAATAAAATACAATATGAAAGTTTCAGTTTTTATTTTATAAGATGTTTATATATAGTAGATAAGGAAAAATCCCCGCGCGATGCTGGAGAGTCGACAAAAGCGAAAGCGAGAAAGAATGAAGGAGTAAGCGAGACGACAAATATCGAAGAGTTCCGAAGTCTCGCTCGCGAGGCTTTCTTTATCTATAATCTTTCACGTTAGATTAATATATATAAATTATTATAAAATTTATATATATATATACAGGGTGTCCGGCGTCAATCGCATCACCGGTCGTGTGCAGGTAGAACAAATGAAATCGAGAAGAAAAGTCCTGTACCAATTTTTCATATAACACTTAATAAAAGAGTTATTATTGAGTAAAATCTGGCCAATCAGCGCCAACTTTTAGCCGGGCGCACGTCAGTGAGTCGCGCGGGTTGTGTACATACGCGTAACGAGAGATAACCGCAAAAGTGTGCTCAACCGTTATAATGCGTCGAATTTAAAAAACGAGTGTTGTGTTTGTGTAGTATAGTGTGATCATATAATGGGGTGAAAATGTAATGAGAAATGCTTGCCTCGCTTTGCCCGCAGACTTTCTTTAAAAAGAATAAGGGTCAAAAGGTTAGTATATTTATATACCATAATTCTAGAAGGAATTGTTTTAATGTATACTATATACTAATATGTCGCTAGATAGAATTGAATTTTTTTTCCGTGCAGTTTACACAAAAATATAAGTATGATAATGTAATATTATATAAAAATGTAATATTTCAAGTTTCTTTTTTTATTTTTTTATTATATCTTTAAAGCAATTCCTGAATAGAAAACAACATAAAGACATTTGTATAAAAAAATTGTAACCTAAAATTAATCTTTAAATAGAATTTAGAATTACTACAATACATGAACATACACATTATATGTATATATGATGCACATAATATTTAGTACTCATATAGTATTTTTGTTATAAAGAAATAGACAGACATGGGCAAAAAAAAGAAAGAGAGAGAGAGAGAGAGAGAATAGAAATGAGTAAGCGAGGGAATGGCCGTACAACGATATATCGATTAATAATTCACATCAGTCGCTAAACATTAGTGAGCATAAAGTATTGCTACGGAGAAAGATCCAACTATTTCCTTTTTTTCTTACTTTTGGCACTTGTATAGACATTTGCTCACTTACACTCATATCCTCTTTCTCTATGCCCATTCTTCTCTGTCCATCTCTTTCTGATCCGAGCATACTATATGTGTGTTATATATTATGCGATCTATTCGTGAACTGGTTGTAAATATTTCATACCAGATGCGGTTTGCATGTGCGCTTTAAATATTGCCGAAATATTTGATCCCAGAAGCGATCTTTTCGTGAACTGGTTGTAAATATTTCATACCAGATGCGGTTTGCATGTGCGCTCTAAATATTGCCGAAATATTTGATCCCAGAAGCGATCTTTTCGTGAACTGGTTGTAAATATTTCATACCAGATGCGGTTTTGCATAATATATTTTGCATTATTATTTGCTTTCCATTATATCTATTTAGCAAACAAGTCATAAATTGTGACTTGTAGAAAATTATACACAAATATTGCTAATATCCTTTATATATATATAATAAATATCGTTGGAAAGAAACGCCTAAATGCAAATTTAAATCGGAGAGATGAAAAAAAATATATATATGGTTGCGTTCTCACGGGAATGGGCGATGGAGGGGCCCATTCTATCCTCGATACAAATATATATATATATATATATATGCACATCATGACAAAATCAAAAGAGTCAATATGAGTAATATTATATTATTGTGTTCAAAATATGTATGCGACACATACATCTGTGCTCTAAAGTTGCTTGTACGAGATAGAGCAGTAGAAATACAACATTTTTTCTTTCTCCACATATTTAACACAACGCGAAAAAATTGGGTTTTATTGCTCTGTGTAAAATATGCAAATGTCCCTGACTCTAATTATTCTACGTAATACTGTCGATAACGTAACTATAAAGCGTTGGTAATATACCGACACTTTTAGTTACGTTTAGATGAGGGCGCTAACCGTCGGAGTTCGCCCGTCGCTCCGGGATCCTCTTAATGTTTAGACAATGAAAATAATCAATTTGGTTGACTATTGCAACGCCGGTTCCAGAGTTATAGTAGAGATTGATGAAGCAAAAATTAGTAAAGAAAGTATAACTATGGGCGAGTAATTCGCGGTCAATCGGTTTTTAGTGCTATCGAATGGAACAGTCCTCGCTGTATTTTACTTCCTATCGAAAATCATTCGATGGAGACACTGAATAAAATTATTCAAAAACGTATTGTACCTATAATTGTAATTTATAGTGATGCTTGAAAAGGATACAATAGTCTGAGTGATTTAAATTATGAACACTATATGGTTAATCATTCAAATAACTTTATGGATCCTGTGACAGGTATACACACAAAATATTGAACGATTATGGCGAGATATGTGTTCAGCTTTGCCTCTGCTATAGAATGTTAGAAAAACATCATAAACATTACTTAGCTGAACTTTTTTTTTAAAAGACAATATAATTTCGATAAACAAATACTATAATTTTTCAAAATGTACTAATGGCTTCTTTATATCCATTAACTAATTCTATGCCACTTATTGATGAATAAATTGTTCATTTTATTATTCGGAATATTTTTATAATGCATTTGCATTTCTTGAAATGTGATAATTTAAATGTGCGGGCGGAAAATGTGTCTCTCGTGCCTCTCAGAAAAAGATTGGGTTAGGTTAGGTTTTTTTGGAGAAGGAGGTTCAGGGGAAGAGCAGAGTTCCTCTCCTGCCCACGCATTCGATTTACTGCATGTAAATAAATGAATCTGCTAAGAGCGAGTTCTATTAAATGTACATAATGTCCAAAAATTATGTGTAATTCGTGAAACATTTTTTGTTTATAACTTTTTAATAAACAACGGCGACGGTTAAAATTTTTTGATGTTTATTCAGGATAGTGACCTTGATAACATCAACAATCTTTGACGAGATGTTCAATGTTAATAGATAATGATTCAATATAATAAATAAACAGATGCGCTTATGCAACCGCGTAATCTGTAAAGTGACATTGACGCAATAGTATAATTTTATTTATAACTGCATGCAACACGTATGCATTATCATATATTGAATTGAATAAACAATTCAGTGTATGATTTTGTACACGATTTTGGTACACATTCTTCTGTCACGGTTCAGTGCAAATAAGTGTATATGGGCTTATATTACATAGGTATAAATTTTAAAAAATTTTATTATTGTTTATGCTTTTACATATTTACGCTTTTTAAGAATTAAAGTATTTGTTCTTTTCATTAAATTATCATAAATCGAATAAGAAAACAGTGTGCTATTTTTTATAAAACTTGGAGAATATTTGACAAAAATGTTTAATATGTTACAAATACGTCGCATATTTTTTTCCGCTCCATAAATTTCTTATGAAAATAACACTGTTATTGATTTAAGAAGTACATTAAATGTGATATATACATATGTTCTATTAGATATAATAAAATTATTTTTCGTTGCTAATATAACTGCAATTTATATTATTTGTAAAAAAAATATTAATAATTTAAAATTATCATTATATTTCCGGTAATTATTTACATTAACGGACACCTTGCCAATGATCTTAATCTTGATATATATTATCAAGGACATGACCCTAAGAAACTTTTTCTTATAACTTAATCAGCGATCTCTTATAATTTCTGAGATATTTAAAGTTAAAGCTTGAAGCTTCGAAATGAAAATTTGGTTTTAGTTATATAACGTAATCAATAATAAGAATCAAATTTTAGTTTTATATCAGAAATAGATTTGGATTAGGTTATATCTGCCGGAACCCCCCTGTAGGGGGGACGGAACCCACTGTGTCCACGCATATACTTTACAACGCGAAGCGAGATTCGCCTCACGATTGTTGTGTGAATGGGAAAGTGTATGCGTGAACGCAGTGGGTTCCGCCCTCTCCCCTACAGGAGGGTTCCACTTCCGGAAGATATAACCTAACCCAAACTTATTTCTGAAAATTTGATTTGAATTATACAACGTCTTGATGCGGATGGACCTCGCTTCTTGCGTGGAAATTATAAACTCATGTTAAAATTACGTTTTATTTCTCAAACTTTAATTGTTATTAACTTTTTAATAAACAATGATCACCGATTAAGTTATGAGGAACAGTTACTCAGGATTATGTCTTTGACAACATATGTTAAGGTCAAGGTTATCGGTGAGGTGTCCGTTAATGTAAATAATAATTACCATATTTTCTTTTAATAATGATATACGTGAAGTTGTGATACAAAATTTTGTTTTAAAATTGTTTGTTTTAAATGTGTAATGGAAGGGACGCTTGACAGTGCGCCAACATTAAATTCTGTTTTAAATTAGAGAAATTGCCAAAAAAATGTTACAAATATCCAATATAGTCACCACCTAACTCGACACACTTAGTTCAACGTCTCCATCATTGCTCAAAGCAGCTTTAATAGTCTGTTGAAGCAAGCCCTTTCAAAATTTGATTCACATTTCTTTTTTTTATATCATCTGTATCTTTGAAACGTTACTCTTATGCTGATTCTCCGTAGGCTTGTTGAATCATTTGTAACGTTTCTGTTCGCGACCTCTTTAACGCAGAATTTGATGTTGGCGCGTTGTCAAGCGTTTTTTCCATTACACCGATTTTTAAACAAAATTTTGTAACACAACTACGCGTGAGTATATCTCATTAACTATTAAACCAAATAATTTAAAACTCACATCACGTGTTGAGTATTGAGTTGTTAATAATCCCCTAACATGGCGGCACAAATGGATCAAATGTTCGGAAATACGAAGCAAGTCTCGAAACTTAATTGTTCGACGGTGTATGTACCGGCGGTTAAGCTCTGTCGCTAAAGTTGAATCGGTAAATATTTAAAACACTCGTTATTTTCAAAGAAACAATATATATTATGACATTTGTCTCGCGCGCGTCCGTCGGATCCCTTTCCGATCGCAAAACGCGAACTGAACGGCCGCGTCAGACGAAAAATTACGAGAGCCATACCGTAATCTCCAGAGAGGTGTTATTAATTGCAACTCTTTTTTTTAATTTTGTGTATCATTCTTTTTGTATGAATACGGATTTTAGAAGCCTCATCGGAGGAACAATCAGGAAAGTAACATCAAGAAACAGCTATCGGAAATCTCGGATGATCCTCAAGGAAAGGGGCCAGTCGTCAAAACAACCAACGGCAAATCCTTTGGCACGATGTAATCAGGACCTGCGTGCGTCATGCGCGACACATGAAACGGCGAGTAGATCTTCGTGCAAGGATTTAGGACCTTGCGAAACCGCCCCCCTTGAAGACATTGCAGGAATGCTGCAGCCGCAGTGCGCGGCACGCAGAAAAAGATATCGGCGAGGGTCACAGCAATACTTCCGATCAAGACGGACAGTTTGGACCCCTTTACGAGAAATGGCTTTCGACAATAATAGAAACTCAATCCAAAAGAAAAGCAATATGAAGATAGTCCTACTTTTATTGTATCCTTTGAAAGATAGAAAGAACTAGAACTAGGATTCGAAAAGAACAGATTATTGATTGATTATTTCAAGATTAAATTAAGAAAGAAATTAAGACTTGGATTAAGATTTTTGAACGAATCTTGGATGCTTTCATGTTTCTAGCCAAGCAAAATCTAACTCTCCGTAGTCATCGAGAAAGCGTTGACAATATTAATAACAGTGCTGATAATTTCCTAGAACTAATAAAATTTATAGAAAAGTATGATTTTGTCATGAAAGAACATCTGGTATATATTCGTCTAACTAGCGAAAGATAACGCTTGGCAATTTCTTGTCACTAGATATTCAGAATGAGTTTATTATTCTTTTGTACGTTGTGTGAAAGATAAAATTTTAAGCAAAATACGTGAAACAAAGTACTGTGTCATTCTTTTTGACAGTACACCAGATATTACACATATTGATTAAATGATAGAAATAATCCGATTAATAAAGATTGACAGTGGCAAAATAAAAATCAAGGAGATTTTTGGGATTTCTTTCCATGAAAAAAAATTTCTGAGAAAATTGCAGAAATAATTTTAAAATCACTGGATGAGAGCAAGCTGCTAAAATGCTCGAAAATTGTCGCGGCCAAGGCTATGATAATGCTATCACAATGTCAGATATTCACCATGAAGTGCAACAGAGAATAAAAAATATAAAAGCTAAATTCATTGCTTGTATTAATCATAGTCTTAACTTAGCTAGCGTTCATGCTGCCGGACAGGGCGTACATTCGACTACTTTTTTCAGAACAACAGAGATAATTTATACGTTCTTTTCCGCATCTACTCATCACTGGAATGTGTTAAAACAAACAGTACCTGTAATTCTAAAAAGAGTCGAGACATTGAAGGGCAAAGCATGACACAGTTCGGGTCATCAGTTCTCATTATACAAATGTATTAGATACTTTGGAAATTCTTATGGATTAATCGGAAAATGTTGGTACACACGGTGATGTAGATATTGTATATGTCAGTATAATTATCTTTCCTTTTTTGTGCTATCTGCACTTGTAGAGCAAGATACTGTTTAAAATAGACAGAATCCAGAAATATCTCCAAACAAATGGTTTGGATCTCGACCAGTCGGTGATCGCTATTAATACTTTAACATATTTTTTCATCGAAAATAGAGATAGTGGTAAAACTTCGGAAAACCCACCTATATAAAATAATAGGTAAGAATATGCAATTCTTATGTATTTTGCCTCCTAAACATGAATATGAAACTTAAAAATGGCGGTCAGACTTGCAAGTCGAAGAAAAACGCAAAAATCCAACCAAACGCGAAAATCCAACCCATGTCCGAAGGATGCATTTTTTTTTAGTAATAATTTACGTCGGGGATATAGGTTTGGGTTAGGTTATATCTTTCGGAAGTTCTTTCTTTTCGACTTGCGAGTTGCGAGTCTGACCTCCATTTTTAAGTTTCACATTTATATTCAGAAGGCAAAAATGCATAAGAATTGGGTATTCTTACCCATTATTTCATAGAGGTTGGTTTTCCGAAGTTTTACCCGCGTTTGGTTGGATTTTTGCGTTTTTCTTCGATTTGCGAGTCCGACCGCCGATCTTCTAGCAAGAAGACCTTCAAGATTTTCGAAACGCGGAGAAAAGCAAGTCATAGACGGACCTTAAGAAGATTTCTGATCTTAAATGCGGGATACGTGTCGTCGCTTGCTCCCCAGGTTTTCGAATAAACGTTCTTTAAAACCTACGCTCACGTGAGTAATTTCTTTAACTCATATTCCTCCAGCGAATCCACGTATTCGCGTTACACACTGCTTCTCGCTCAAGTCTGAGCGTCTCTATCAGTTTTGGGCGATCTCGAGGTCGACTCCTGAATAATGGTTTTCCCGAAGGTTTATCGACATAGCTTTGTCAACAAGATATTGGCTGATGTAATATGTGAGCAAAAGAAAATCTCCATTCAAAACGCATATGACAAAAGAAAAGAATGGCAGGAGAAAAAGAAGATGATGCTGGCTTGTTGCCGCAGGAGGTACGTCGGGAAATGTTAGAATTTATTGATGAAATAATAAATTACACAACGTTTCCAGCAACTCACTTTGTTAAACGGACATTTTGGATTTTTGAGCTTAAAAATATTGCTTTATGCATGTAACGATAAATATATATAGCAAAAAATTGATGGGCTACGCAACATCTATGACTATATTGATTCCGATAAGCTTAAATCTTAAGTAAAAAGGCTGCGACGACTTATAAACAATTGTTCCAATGGTCAAGAGGAAACAGTTGTACCAGCAGTCGAGTGGTAAGCAGCAACATTGCATGGATTGTTCAATGAGGTTTCACAGAAATACTCCCAAATATGATGATGGCCTTAAAAATTTTTCTTACCATGGGTATGAGTGTTGCCAGCTGTGAACGAAGCTTTACGAAGTTAAAACTAATTAAAACTTACCTTCGTTCAACCATGAGTCAGATACGATTAAATAGGCTAGCGTTGCTTTCTATTAAACGAGACGCAACAAATATGATACAGATTTTTTCAGATGTTATTAAAGAATTTGCAAACATTAAAGCCCGCAGAATTAAAATTTAAACTTTGTTAAATTTAAGACTTATTTTATTGAAACTATTTATTAAATTATTTATTGAAACTGTTTATTTAAACAATTTTTATGTAAAATGCAAAATAAAGATGTTGCTTATTAATAAATTGCTATTTTTTAATTAGTTTGTTGGCTACTATCAGTAGCGTAAGGAGGGAGACCGCCCCGAGCGTTGTCTTTCTTACTGCGCCACTGCGCGAGTGTTTGTGTGAAAGTGATGAGATTGATCGATATCGATTTGCACACATAAGATTTTGGGGCTTGTCCAGGATAGAACAGACAATGAATCATGGGTATAGAAACTAAACAGCAGGATACGACGACTAAAGTTCTGTTGTGAAAAAAATACAAGCTGCGATCTCGCTTTATACCATTGATATACCGACGAAGACTATGGCCCTTCAAGCTGCGCTGTGAAAAATTCAACAGTTACGCAAGGAGCAATTGCAACTGCAAGCCGAGTTCGAGGCACAGTTGCATCAACGCGAGGTGCTAACAATAAGTAATTCCAATAATAGAGTAATGTAATAGAAATAATAGTATCTCACACAGAACAAAATATAGAATAGATATCTAGTGAATATCTACATATCTATCTGATGTCCATGTCTATTATGGATACTAGTAAATATGTAATAGATAAATAAAACATTTATATCTCTCGAATAACTAGCAAGAATATCTAATGGATGTGTACACATTATCCATATATCCATGTCCACCAAGAAGCTACCAAAGATATCCAATAGATATACACGTATTATCCATATATCCATATCCACCAAAAAGCTATCAAAAATATTTATTAGAGATCAACGTATTATCCACATGTCTACCCAGAAGCTACCAAAGATATTTATTAGAGATCTACGTGTTATCCATAAATCCATGTCCAGCAAGTAGCTATCAAAGATATTCATTACCATTCACTATTATAGATATTTATGTGTATCTATATATTTAAGTAACAGCGTGATTTCAAAAAACAACATAATAACGTCTATTTTTGGTCTATGACGTCGACGACTAATAATTGATGTTTAAAAGATGTCATTTCTTAGACCAGCCAAAGATGTCATTTTGAAGACATCCTATGGTCATCTAAATAAAGTCATTTTGTAACTTGTATTGGGATTCTAGTTCATTCGCTTATCGCTATGCGCGCGCGCGGCACGCTATTCACTATCTATACCCGTATTCCATTTTTTGTCTTGAGCGTGTATAAAACCTGCAAAATGCGACTAATAATATTGTAATTATATCTATCAGTTTAATTTCTAATACAATTCGGTACAGGGAAATTTTAAATATTGAACTCATTTATAGAAATCAGACAGACAAATGTCCAATTTTCATTTGTTCGAACAGAAATTATCCAAATAAGTAAAAATTGTGCGTTATTATCTACTTAAGATACAAATTCACTTCCATATAAATAAAATTTTTAATTTGATAAATTAAATTATTTTAATTTATCTATAATATACCTATATATATATATATATATATATATATATATATATATATATATATATATACATTAATATGTATTGTTATGTATTATTACTGTAATTGGTTTTGACGTCAAACAAACGTCAGAAAATCGTCGCATGGATGTGACATATCGACGTTATTTTTCGGTCTCATATGAGACCTAACTTAGGACGTTTAAATAGTCATCTTATGACTAAAATTTAACAAACATACCATAAATATTTACATAAATATCCATTAAACTCTAACGTGGATGTTCAGTGAATATTGGCTTACATATCCTATGGATATTTATGAGATCTCGTATTGCGGACATTTGGATATTTAAAGCATGTGTAATAGCTATTTCCTATATATTTATGGATATCCTTAATACTCATCGAGAATATCCACTAGATATCTAATACACATTATTTTCTGCATGATTTCTGTGAGTTGCATCTCGCTCCTCGTTGACTTGCGATATCTCGTCCGATGGATATAGTATGCACAATTACAATGGTCCCTATCATCCAAAACCATAAAAATGTGTCTACTTTTGTGGTGGGTATTGGAAGGAGGTTGAATGCGCTTGTCTGTCGGGGGAGTTACTAAGTGTCCTTGACATGTGCATGCATGGTTGATTTTATTTCTAATGCTGAAGATGGTATAAAATATTGGACCGAAACGTTCGAATAAAAATCGTTAATTCAAGAAATTTGCACATTGCCTATGATTTTAAAGTTTTTTTTTAATTTCGAAATTGAATAGACTATAAATATTTTCTGGGTAAATTTTGATTATGGTCCAAATTAAAAATGGTGGATCCAATAAAAATAAAATGCATAAAATATCAAAACTGTACGATTGCGAATGAATTCGTAACAAACGGCGGACCGCTATCGTAAATATATTGCTTTTGAGAGATTCAGAGATACATATCGATACATTTTCCTATATATAAATTTATGTATTGTATTAGCTAAGGACGTGTCATAAATATATGGTGAAAATAAGATTAATTTTAGTAGTATGAAATATATGAGTCATTATCTTACACAACACGCGCGTAACGGACAATTATTATGTGATTGATAATATAACATGTTTCTCCAGATTTTAAAACATTAGAATTTTCTAAATATTTTTGGAATGAAAAAAGAATAGATATTTTCATTTTATTTAGATTTTGCAACTCTTAGACATGTAAAACTCTCTGTACTCACAATATTTCTGGATACACCGAAAAAATATCCTGGATACGATGATAACGACGATTTAGAACTACCTTTATAGGCAAGGATTGCTAATTGATATATTCCTGCATTCCTTTCTGCACATTCTCCAAGTCCTCGTACGTGTATCCAGTAATAACCCGCAGTTTGATTCGCATTCAAAATAAAATCAACACGTTCACCTACATATAATTATAAATAATAAATATATTTGCATACATGCAGAATATAAAAAATATTACAGTGGAACCCCATTATAGCGCATCCCAAAATAGAAGAAGAATAGAATCCCTTTCATACGTGCTAGGTTACTCCCGACTAGCGTGAGTGGGAGTAGCAATCCAAGCGGGTAGATTTGTGGGCGTAATATCTTCTTCCGGCGATATGGTTGAAAAGACATATTCGTGCGCAAATCTTACGTGACTGCTATAGCTCTGAATTTGGAGAGAGTGGAGATATCCTGCTATAGCATTCCAGATCCTATTGTAGTACGCTATTATGAGATTCCACTGTTACATATATTTAAAAAGTCTATTCCACTTTTATATACGTGTATATTAAAAGAAGTTCAGAATTATATTATTCTCCTAGCACATAATTTATACATTTATATAAACTATATCTTTCTTACATTAATAACAGAAAAAATAGTTAAAAGAAAGAATATAAAGTTAATATTTTATGATATTACTATTTAATTATACACTTGTAATATTCAATTGCATTTTTTTATATGAGATCATACATCTTTATTGCATAATTTGAGTTGTATCAGTTTTTTGAATGCATTCTAATGGTCTTCTCTCTATCGTCTATTCTGGAACTTACTTTGCAAGATTTTGAAAATTGCGCAATCCAAAGGCTTCCATTTTTTTTACTTACTCATATATTATATTTTAGATATATCAATGATTCGGTATGGTCGGTATGGTCACAAAAATAACGGTCATAAAGATGGTCATAAACAAAGGTTAAAAAACAAAAAACAACGAAATAAAGGCTAATGCAGGAAATTAAGTTAATCTTTATATCCAATTCGAACTTTAAAATTAAATTCAAAAGTTTCTTAATCGATTAATTTTAGAATTTTTGGCAAGTTCTCCATTATAAAGAAAATACAAGTCACAAAAACGAGTCAATAAACAAAATCACAAAACCGAACACAATAGGAAAAGACAAATGTGACAAGATTAATTAATTTTTAATTCAAATTTTCAAATCTAAATTTAAACTCAAATTTCCAAATCAATCTTTTTTTTTTTTAATTTTTAACAAGTTCTCTACTATTGTCGCAAATGCATGGTGTAAACTTTTCGTATCACTCTGCAAGTTCAAGTCATTCTTTTGCCGTTTAATGAACAGCATTTCGGAGACCAGTTTTTTACCGAACAAAGTTTTACTATCCAAAATTTCGATTCCATCCCAGTCAAATTCATGATTGGCCTTAAATCTGTGATTTGTAATGAGAGTAAGAATGAAGTGAGAAAGGGATTTAAGGCGACAGGAGGCACGTACCAAGTAATCATCCATCCGCAGCAGCAGCACTGTCGTATCTGTATAGGGCATTTACATACTTCTTCAGCCCGACAAATAATTAGAAAATAATATTTGTGGACTTGAAAAAATATGCAAGGTACAAGTGGCTGTATCGAGAATCGTAACAGTCTTTTGCGTTCCGGGCAACTATTCTTACTACTAAGCTATTCAGACCTCACATCTTATGCCACTTTAACATAATATATACAACTCCAGAGCGTATACTGGAATCTCGTTCAATTGATGCAATGTCGACTGCCACAGAGAGACAATACATCCAGCACGTCTCCAGAGCGGTCCAATCATACTAGACTACTAGACGATTGAAAATTTGCGCCTGTAATCACTCAGCGATGAGTTTTGACTGATCGCCAATATACATGGAAGTCTCTTCAAGTAGCCCATCCTAAACTACCATCCTAAACAGTCCCCTCTTCTGCTCCTAATTAATAATCTGATCTTCCACTGTCGCCATGGAGCGGTCTTTAGTGGATAGATTACCAGCATCCGCGGTGGCACAGATGTTTGCCGCAGAATGAAATAAGGACGTAATGTGTTTCTATGTATATGATTTCGGTATTCGAAAATCCTTTTCTTTAGCTATCTGCAAGTTTGTCCGACATAAGCATTGCAATTCTTATATAAAATTTTATATTCTGAGTCGTTTTGCATGAATCTTTAGAGATTGAGTCTTTTCTTTTTGTATTTTGACAAAACCATGAAGCTTGTCAAGACCGGCATATAATAATCTCGTGTCAAGATCGTATAAAACTTGTTCAAATTGTTCTGAAAAGATTGGAATATAAGGTACCGTAAAGAATGAATGCGGTTTCTCCGGTTGATCGTTCTTTCTGGTCATATTTCTCGGTTGATTTTTTGTAAATAAGAATTTTATACGTTCACGAATCGTACTGAAAATGAAGGCCAAGGAGTAACTATTGTCTAGGAGGATGTTGATTATCAATTTTAACTTTTTCTTGTGGAATATCGGGTGTGACAATGAAAAGGCCCGATCTATTAAACCAATAATTGTTCCTCTCTTATAACATAGTGGGTCGTTAGATTTATAATTCAATTCATTTCTCAGAGAAAGTGAAACAAATTGAAGATAGTTAGGACCTCAGTAAACATAGAGGAAGGAATCGTTAAAGCTGTATCATACACATACCTATAATAAAAAGGCAAATTGAAAGAAACATATCTAATGTTCTGTTTTTCAAGTCTTACAAAATGATATCCGCAATAATGGGACAGGAAAAAGCCTATGGGGGCTCCAAACATTTGTTGATATATTTTTTTATTGAAAATGAAATACATTGAATTAAATACAAATCAAACCGCTGTCAAGAACTTGTCCCGAGGGATATTACATTTTTTTTCCAATGAAACATCACCTTTCCAAAATATCCGAAGCTAAATCTAATGGAATGTTTGTAAAAAGAGAGATGACATCCAACGATAGTAATTTAAATTGGTCATCAATGTATGTGCCTGATAGTTTTTGACCCAATTCGAAGCTATTGGAGATGTGGCTATGTGCTCTGGGAATAGTATTGTAAATAATGTTATGCAGAAATGTAGTTAAGGGATGTAGAAGAGTATTCATCGAGGAGATCATGATCCTGAACGGGCAGTCCGATTTGTGAATTTTCGGCAATCCATAGGTTCTCGGTAAAATGCCATCCGTATAATTCAATCGCTTGTTATATCCGAAATGTAATTGTGACTTTTCCATCTCGTCAACAACTCATGCAGATCATTGATCAATTGCCTCGTCGGATTTTTATTTACAGCTGCGTAGGTACTTTCATTACTTAAAATATCCGTTATTTTATTTAAATAAATATCTTTATCAAGATAAGAGAACAACTGTGACATTTCTATCGCACACTGATACCCGCGCCTTGGCTCTTATGCAGTTTCCTCGCAGTTTTCCCACCTAATTGTTAATTTTAGATTTTAGACACTTTCGATTCATTCCACTGGAGGTTGAGATTCACATTGGAGTTTGGCACTAAGAATATACTATGACGAATATACTATGTGACAATTATTTTATCCAATAGCCGTTTTGACAGATTTTTAAATTTCTTTTCTTAACATTCTTTTACACAGAAAAGAAGCATTATTATCAATCTAATTGATCGTGCTTTCTTATTTTTACATCCGCGGTATTAAAGAAATTTTGAGATATTGAACGATATTTTATTAGAGAATATTTACCCTCTTATTTTTATTTTTATAACAACAAAATCATGGATTAAAATTTTGATAAACTCAAAACGTACCAAGGGAATGAAAATGACAAACGTTAAGACTTCTCCATCTTTCATCTCCTTTTTTATTGTTTTGATTATGTTAGTGTTTTCAGTAAATTTAAGTCTGCTACTCATTTATACAATAAATGCTTATCGGTTTTTAGTCTTAATAAACTCAATAAGAAGTTATCCAAGCACACAAGGACTTTCTTCCATCTTGAAAGGGTCATCATATTATTTATAGAATCGATTGCCATGATTGCGGTTTTATATATATATATATATATATATATATATATATATATATATATATATATATCGATATATAACCCAGAGCAGGCAATTAAAAATTAGAATTTCAAAACGTCGTAGCCACATCAGTTGCAATAGCGTCCGGCATTTAGTCATTACAGACCATTATATTAATTTTAATTACTATTTCGACTGGAATAACGTTCCTATTTTGGATGAGGAACCTTATTGCTACCGTCGTGAAATTTCAGAAATAATCCACATTAAGCTATAACATTAATCTGATGGTTTGCATTTGCAGAGTGAAATGGAGCTTCTTAAAGATTGTTATGCAGCCATTCTTAAAAAATTCCCGGATTTAAATCTTTCACCGGTCGACTCATTTATTACTCTTCTGTATTTTCTGTGTGTATGTGTAGTCATCAGTTTTCCCTTTCCTTTTCTTTCCACTCCCTCCACTCATTATCTCCTTTATTCCCTTATTTCATTCTTTCTATAAGCCTTGTCTTATTCGATATGTTAAAAGACGGCTGAATTCTTTTTGTACTTATTCATTGTCCGACAAAATCTTACTGTATTAATCTATGATTGTAATGAACTTACTTTTAGCTTTTATAATTTTAACATGTGATTTCTCAGTATTTTCTTTTAGTATCAACCTTTATTTATTTATTTTCTTTATTTAATTATTTATCTTTTATTATTGATACAAAGAAAATAAAAGGCAATCAAGAGCCAGCGCAGTAATTTGTGCGTATATGTTTTATTACAATCAAATTACATTAATATTTTGATTACATGATACACAAAATCACAAAAAGCGTACGTTTCGGTCTCTTTTTTTGGACCAGCGTAATTACAAAGTATATGGAATATACTATATCAAAAATAAGACAATAATAATACACGGAACAAGAGTGAGTCACCCATGTTGTCAGATGGTAAATGTTATGTAATTTATGTTATGTACGTAATGTACTACACTCACTCTTGTTCCGTGTATTATTATTGTCACATTTTTGAAATAATATATTCTATATACTTTGTAATTACGCTGAAAATGGTCCAAAAAAAGAGACCGGAACGTACGCTTTTTGTGATTTTGTCTATCACGTAATCAAAATATCAATGTAATTTGATTGTAATTAAACATTGCGCACAAATTACCGCGCTGACTCATGATAACCTTTTATTTTTTTTGTATAATATATTCATAAGAGCCTTTATTAGTTAATTTGATTTTAATATTGACTTTTATTTTCTATTTATTATTTTATTTGTATTTAATTTTTAATATATATATATATATATATATATATATATATTTATATATATATATATTAAAAATTATATATATATATATATATATATATATATATATTCCTAACGATACACCTTCTCCGGTATCAAACATCCTCTGGATAACCTCTGTATGGTCTCTGGATGTCCTCTGGACATGTGTGCTGTTAGGGATATATCTTTTAATAAAATTGACTTTTATTTATTTAATTATTTACTTTTCCCAGTTTTTGAGTTGTATATCTGAAGTATCTTTTCTTTTCATTCTTTACGTCCTTCACCTCTTGGTGTGTTGCTTCATGATGGATTTTCTTCCAGCAGCGATTAGTCATCAATCTTTTCTTTTTCGAAATGTGTCTAGTAATACTGATCGGGGAAATATCTAATAACATTATCTCGAAGGATGTAGTGTTGGAGAATAATTTCTTTTGTGTGAAACTAGACTAATAAAGCAGTAGCTGTGTGAAATTAAGATATGTGAGATGTTCTTTCGTAGAATCCGATATTAGTTGCGCTTATAACGTATGCTCGCATATATAGGCACACTTTGACATGTTATGCTTTCGGTTATAACTTTCTGTTTTACCGATAAAATGCAATTATTAATTAATAATTAAGTTATAATATTTGAATATTAAATAAATTAAAAGAGAAAATATTTTTGTTGATTATACAGATTGATAAAGCCTTTTCCACAATTAACCCTCCGACTGAATACGATTTTTTGACACCTTTCCAGTGAATACATGAGTCTTTTGAGTTCGACACTATTTTCTTTATCTTAAAATATTTTTAAAAATCTGAAAAAAATCATGAAACATCTATCTACATTGTAGTTGATGATTTCATTTTGATAAAAATTATTTATTGAATATTTTATTTTTAATAAATTTTGAATACAAACGAAAGAAAGAGATGAGTTTCTTTAAAAATATGTAACTTTTTTTCTATACGGAAGAGAAAAAAATCCTTTTAAGATTTTTCATTTTAAGGCTCAATGTTCAAGAAACAAAATAGTGCTGATCAATATCCGCAAAGAAGTTAAATTATTCAAGAGGGTCAAACTGGACAACTTTTTTTAATAGCGAAAATCAATAAATCAGCGTTAAAGGTAAAATAATATATAAATTTGAATATATTTAACTATAATTTGCTGATAAAAGTGTTGTGCCTCTAGCCGCTAAGAAAAAGATTTTTTTGGATTTGTACGCCCAAAGCCCAAAGGATTAGAATCCACGCTCGAAATAAGACACTTCCGGATATTGGGTATAAATTTGTATATTTCACAAGATTTGTACACTGTTCACTTATTCGCGGTTATAAAAATTGGACGCGATACGTATAATATTTTCGAAGATGCAGTTGAGCGAGCGAGCGAGTGATGTTAATGAGCGAATGTCAATGCATCTCGCGCTCAATATATATTAATTAATTAATTGATTAGGAAGGAGTGTGGTGACCCTGGCCGGAGCCATCTTATTTTTATTTTATTAATATTCTTTTTTTACTTTATTCTTTCTCAATTACTTTTCCTTGGGCTCTTTTCCTAATTTTAATGCTTTGCTTTACTCAGCTCTTTCTTAATCTTTTCTGTGCTACTTTATTGTTTTATATTTTACTATTGAGAAATTGGTCAGGTTACGACAAAAGTAAATGTTATTTTGGCTCAAACGCCAATAACCCATATATTCAGTTGAAGAGTTAAAGTACACATAATAACAAAGTGGTAATTTCATATCAGATAAAAAAAGGAAAAGAAGTTAAAAATTTACAGTTTTACAGCTCAGATATGCGATACTTTCTTTATCGGATAATTACAAAATCGAATGGGATATCGACATAGAATCCGAGCGCGAATCCGAGCCGCGCTCAAGAGTATATCTTAATATCACTGTTCTGAAGAAATCGATAATTGTACTTCCTTGTGCTAGGTTAGCATAACTCAGATATGCAATTATATGGCATTTGGATAACTGATGTAAATATAAACGTTAGTTATATATAATATTATCCAAAATTATTTTTTATAATTTCTTTCCTTACTATTTTTTAAAGTAATATTTTAGCACATTATTGGCACAACTTATTGTTAGCACAATTTAGTGCAATTGAGAAAATGGAAAAAAATTAAAACTGGGGGCTGAACTAAAAAATCATTTTTTTCTATTTTTACCGCATTTTTTATATTATTTTTTAATATTCAAACACAATGTAGCACAAACTTAACACAATTCAGCACAACTTTCGAAATTTAGTTAATTCTAAAAGTGGAGGGCTAACTTTGAACAGATAAAATAAAAAGATCTTTTTTTGTAACATAGGAAATCAATTGCACATAAATAACTTTTAGATTAAATTTCTCAATTAAGATAATACAAATTAATATCCACACATATATATATATATATATATAATACACTATTTATATACATATATGTAAAGTAAATTACCTGAAGCCATAGTAATTCCATCTATCCCTTGTATTGGTTTCACATTTTCACCATCTGTGGCTATTATCTGCACAGGATGCTTTTCAATTTTTACTTCAATCAAACAAACTGTACTGCATGCATTAATCATACGAAATCTATATCGTTTGCCCTTTTCAACCATAAACATTGAAAGTGCAACGTTTGTGCTTACTCCAGATGAAGGATTCTACAAAAATAAGTTTTAAATACACTCAAAAAAAGCTGAAGTATATGTTGATAGTGTTAACTTAAAAACTTGGACTGTTTTTTTTTGAAAATTTTATAGTATTTATTCAAATAAAGTATATTTTGTTTGCTGCATTTGCATCATAAATTCTCTTGAGCATTTAAAATGTGATTTTTACCCGTTTATTTGATGCTACAAAGTATTCTAACAGCAATATATAAATAATAACAAAGTGTTTTGTAGGAACTTAAGAAAAAGCATTTTTGGAAGATTTAAAAATATCAAATAGATCATACTTATAAATACAAAACGATTACACAAAACATAATCTAAGTAAGGAGACTGGCAAATAAGAGCCGAGGCGCGGTTATTAGTACGTAAACTTTTTGTTGTTTAATTTCATTGGCAAGTATGCAATAAGTGTGCGTCTGAGTTAGTGCGGTTTGGACCACTGATAGAAACACACGTGACGATGACATTGTCGACTAGCTTGCACAGACTCTACTCGGGTTTTGATAAGTCGTTCTTCAGTGTCGCTTGTCATTTAACAATTCCAATTTTGATTTTTGATTGTAACAACTAATATTGCGCATGTTAAAATTTAAATATGAATTTAATCTTTATATATTGTTATCTATGCTGAAGATAGATAAAAAAACGGTCCGAAATATTCATATTTAATACATACTTGTCGATGAAATTAAACAACAAAAAGTGTACGCATTAATAATCGCGCCTCGGCTCTTATATGTCAATTTCCTCATCTAGAGATATCGTTAGTGAATCTATTTCTATTATTAAAGTATAATCTATCTTCCATTTTCCGTTTTGAAAATGTCTTTGGTTTGCTTACATAACGATAAAATGAGAGAGATAATAGAATTTCTCTCTCTCTCTCTCTCTCTCAAATGAGATAGAGATGCGCAACGTATGATTCCTTACAAGCAGGAGCCATTCAACCTCTCTTATTCAATTTCTAACCTCCCAGCGCTGAGCCCCGGTAATCTGAATAAGCTTGTTGAAGATCGGGTAACCAATCTCGGGGGAAAGCAAAGAAGGCAAACGAGGAAGGAAGAAATGGCCCTCCGATAAGGGGGTATGGGCTAACAACCCATTCCCTGAAAAAAGAAAGCTGTTTCTAAATCTTCAGAGAAGCTTCGGATACTAAGACGAACCAACGGGAAACGAATTATGCAAAAACACCGGCGGAAAGAGATTTGATTTGACAAGGAATGTAGAAAAATGATAGACATTAGAAACAACTTACATAGAAAATATGTACAAAGGAGAACCAAAGAGAGGAAAGAGAAATTCGACAAAGCAAGAAAGAAGGTTGACAAGATATGCAAGAAGAAAAAAACGGAAATATGAAAACGAACAGCTGAAGCAAATGGAAGAACAATTTAAAAACCTCAATACTAGAGAAACATATAGAAATGCAAAGGGACTAAAAGAAGGATGTATACCCCACATAAGCAGGGAAATAATGGCCGAATCATTAGCGACACAACAGGCGTCAAACAAAACTGGAAAAGTTATTTACAGGAGCTCCTGGGAGGACAGGAGCACATTGCATCTAATCACTCAGACCACCAGGCACAACAAGAAGAAAACACAGATGAACTCCATAACAATCCACAAATAGACGCACTATCATTTGAAGAAATCAATAAAGCAATTAAAGCCTTGAAAAATAACAAAGCACTCGGTTTTGATAAAATTCCATCCAAACTATACAAATTAGGAGGCATCAGCATAAGGGAAATATGGATGGGAATATAGCGAAAATATAGATGGAAGAAACCATGCCCGAGAACTGGAAGAAAAACATCATATGCCCAATTCACAAAAAGAGAGGCAGACTACAATGTAAGAATTACCGAGATGTATCGCTCATGTGCACTACATACAAAGTATTCACATATATCCTGAATCAAAAACTACTAAAAAAACCGGAAAACACCATTGGAGAATACCCGACAGGTTCCAGGCCAGATAGATCGACGATAGATCAATTTTTTAGCGTCAAAGAGATCCTCAAAAAAGCATGGGAATATAATATTGACATCCATCAAATCTTCGTGGATTTTAGACAGGCTTATGACAGGCTCTATCAATACACAAAAACTGTACGAAATATTAGAGGAAATTGGTATATACAACAAACTAATTAAATTAATAAAGCCCACAATGGATGACGCACAGGCGCAGGTACAGATACAAAACCAATTGACCAATCTATTTAAAATCACACAAGAATTAAAGCGAGGAGACGGACTGGCTCTGGCACTATTCAATATTGCCTTAGAATATATCATCAGAAAAAATTCAATAAATCCGACAAACATATTAACAAATAAATTAGTACAAATAGCAGCATACGCGGACGACATCATCATAATGGGCAAGTCAATGGTGGCAGCGAAAGAAACATATATTGATCTAAACAATCGATCTGAAGAGATAGATCTGATGTAAACATCTAGAAGATAAAATAGACCAGAACAAGAAGGCAACTACAGAATGTAACAATAGGGGAGGATAATTTAGAGGTTGTAAAACACTTCTTCAACACTTCAAATATTTGGAGATAAACTTGACTAGCGATGTGGATAAGAAAGTAAAAATTAATGGGAGAATTAGTCAGGCCAACAAAGCCTATTTCTCCCTTTCACGTACCTTCCGCTCACGAGACATGCACAGGAATAACAAATTCCGAATATACAAAATCATAATCAGACCTATAGCCACTTATGAGTGTGAAACATGGACTCTAATACAAAAAGAACATCGATGCATTTGAGCGGAAGATGCTACGGAAATAGAATCTACGGCTCTACCAATGAAAATGGATTGTGGAGAATTAAATACAACCCTGAGATCTATGAACTATACAAAGACTCACTACTGACAGAGTTTATCAAATTTCAACTGTGATGGGCAAGGCATATGGTCAGGATGGAAGAGCAGAGAACCCCTAAAAGAGTATTCATGGAAAGGATGGATGGAGTCCAACAGGAAAATCTAGAAAGAGATGGCAAGATGAAATTAACAAGGATGCAAAGGAACTGTTGAAGTTGCGCAACTGGAAACATGCGGCAATGGACAGAGATGGATGGGATGAAAAATTGAAGGAAACCAGGGCCAGAAACGGGCTGCAGTGCCATTGGATGAATGAATGGAGAATATAATTTATTAGTAAAATCTGTATCACACTTGCAACTTCAGCTGTCAAAGCTGTCGATCAATGTTACCATGAAGGTGTCTACTATTTCACCGTGCCTGAGCGCGCGAAATCTCAGGCCTATCATTCGTAAAATATAATCGCTTTCCGTTTAAAAACTATTATATCCTCGACATTTTTGTATTAGGATTTTTGTCTTGAAATGTTCTAAGGAATCTGCCATTAAGAGGAAGTCCGGTAGTTTTAGGACTACCTCACTGCCTATGCCGCATTGACATACCGTCAAATATGTAGACAAAGACGCGTATTGATATGCGGCGTATATAGCGCTATTGTATTCTGTATGGATTGTCTCATCTTGTTGTCATTCGTACAGTAAGAGCTAGTAGGTAACAGCTCCATGTGTCATCATTGTATGTACATACCTCGTTATACGCAATCGCGAAAGTTATTAAAAAATGTCTGAAACTCGATCTCTATTACAATTAATCATTAACGATTCACAAGCGATTGCTATTTATCAAAGCAGATATTAATTTCATTAATATATTAATATACTAATATAAATAATAAATTATATACTAATATAAATTAAGAATAATTACAAAAAACAGTGATATCCCATTAAAAATACCTCACAAAGGTAAAAAAAAAATACGCCACGTATATATCTAAAAACTAATTTATAAAAAATTTTCCCCTAGGAAAATAAAAAAACACTAGAAATAGAAATAAAATATATGAACGGAGGGCGGTCTTCGAAGTTAGCAAAGCTCCACCTACGGCACGCAGATAAAGTTCATTATGTTTCTCCGATAAGCGGCCTCTCAATTCAAACCTGTTTTCCTCCAAAAGAGAAGGACAACCCTGACCGAGAGATTGCCTATCTATTGGGGCATCAGAAAAACTGAGCCCAACAGTTCAAACCTCGCCCTAGCATTTGCTGCATAAGCACAACACATGCAGGCTAGTTTCCTTCGTATACCACATTTCCTGCAGTTAAGCCTCGTACTGAGACTCAGTTTATACAGACGATAGTTGAGGTTGCCGTGCCCTATGAATATGCGAGTCACTAGCCCAGTCTCTCGTTTGCTTAAAGTTTTGATACAGATGGCGAGGCCCTTCTTCAAAAAATCCCCGAGGAGAACCCTGCCTGCACCCGACTATGCTTCCCCAAGCAGCCAAATATTGATCTCGCAGACAACGGTTGATCTCCCCCCTGCCCACGCAGCAGGGGACACCGATCGTCGGCTCCGGTTCCACCAAATCAATCTCCGAACCAGCCTTAGCAAGTTGGTCGGCCGCCTCGTTGCCCCTAATGCCAGAATGCCCAGGCACTCACACCACAGCAACCTTGTTGTCTCTTGCAAGTTTTCCCAGAGCGCATCTGCAGTCCCAAATAAATTTGAAGACAAAAAAAGAACTATTTTTTTAATTAAAATTTTTTTATATTTTTTTATTTGTATTCAACTTATTTTTAAAATAAAATTTCCGTTAATAAAAATAAAATGCGTTTTAATTTTATGGAGAGAATTCGTATATAACATTTCTATAAATACAAATTTGATTTTATGACAAATACTATTTCAAATTACAAATTCTCACAAACTAAATTGCTTTTAAGTATTTAGCTAGTTAACTATTGATTCCATATTTAATTTTTATTTTTTATTTTTCTAAGAGAAAATTTTTTATAAGTTATTTGTTAGATATGTCTTTGGCGTATTTTTTTACCTTTATGAGGTATTTTTAATAGGATATTATTATTAGGAAAAATAGGATTTTAAACAATTCTATACCAATGCCGTTCTTCACTTGCAACTTCGACCAGATTTTGTGATTCACGCCCACTGCTTCCTCCCTTCCCTCTTCCTTAACTACTTCTTGTTCACACTAATAATGAAACACAGGATGCATGTGAGTCCATTGCAGCATTATTGTTCGGGCTTGGTTTTTTTGCGTATATGCGATGGAGTAGTAGATAAAATAACAGTTTATATAAAAGATGTTAAAGTGCTTACATGGCAGCATCGAGCATCGAGCGTTTGCACAGAAAATCATTGCGCAGGATTCTAAACGAGATAGATTCCAGCTTCTTGCGGCTAATAATATGATGAGTCACACGAATTTGGTCGAAATAAAAAAGATTATGTTTTGATATACATTACTAATACTGATATAATTAATATTAATTAGGATCGATTGCGCACATTACCGATCGGACACGACAATATTTCCCGTTCGGACAAATGTCCGATCGGACACAGGCTTGATCGGACACAGACTTTTGCAGTCGGACATAATCCCAATCGGACACAGGCTCGATCGGGCATAGATCTAATCTGACATGGATCCGATCGGACACATCAGTTGCAATCGGACACCATCCCGATTGAACACAGGCCCGATTGGACACAGACTCGATCGGACACAAACTCGATTGGATACAGACGCTATCGGATACAGTCCTAATCGAACATAAACCTTGTTGAAAATATTTAGTTTCATTATTTGAAATAAGGCCTTTTCTGAATTTTGATAAATATGATCGGATCTTTCGGTCAGTATATACTTTACAAAGCAAAGCAGGGTCCACCCTATAATTATTGTATAGATGGGAAAATCTATGCGTGGACGCAGTGTGTTCTGCCATACGAGGAGGCTCCACTTCCAGAACATATAATCTAACCTATACCAAATTTTAGTTTTAAATCAGAAATAAGTTTGGGTTAGGTTATATCTTCCGAAAGTGGAGCTCTCCTCCCCCGTAGGGGGGGAGGGCGGAACTCACTGCGTCTATGCATACATTTTCCCATCCATACAATAATTGTGTGGTGGACTTCGCTTTGCTTTGGTAATTTGGGGTTTTTTTATTTTTTGGTGGGATGGGGGTGATGGGGGATGGGCTCCCCGAGAGAGGCATAAAAATAAACAAAACAATTGTTATCTTGAGTTAAAAGTGAAGTGCGATTCTTGTCACAAGTTTTTCTTTCCTCTACCATACCTCCAATCAGAACTCCACCTGGTTCCTTCTCAAATAAACTTATAAAATAAAACATGTAGCCGCGCCTTCGATTTACACGTCCACATTAACAGAATTTATTTGTTTCGCCGATCGGAGAGATAGGACGTAATTGAGTTGTCCGGGTTTAGTTTGTTGAACAGTATTTATTCTTTTCGACACCAACTCCCGGACCGTCTTAGGTAATCGCACGCGACAGCAAGATATGAGCGGACACGCGAATTATCGTTTAATTATAACTTTATGAGCGTTAGGCGTTCGGTGTGCTCCCGGTGAAGGCTTGCGACGAAGTGTCTTAACGAAAAACCTTCTCTTCGATCCACGTACAATAGTCCTGGTTGATACGGGTACTACAAAAAATGAGGAATTTCGATCGTTCGATTCCGAGAGCCAATCGGCTATCGACAACGAGGTGTTTGTCAGAATCGAACGATACGAAGAAACCGCAAAAACGGAATGAAAACAAGGCTTCGCACGTAACGTCTCGCTTTAGAACGTTCGAGAAACAAAATTAATAATATACTTTATAAAACGCTTACTTTCTTGAACATCCCGCTCGCCTCGTATACCGGGTAGGTTACGAAATAACTGGTTAAATCCTACCAACATAATCGATACACGGCATCTTAATGATAATTCTCGATCAGACGGTCCGAAGAGCTCTACAGCAAATTTTTCAACATACAATAATAGGAAAAGAGTACAGATAAAGATCATCGAAATACATGAATTAACTTAATCAGTAAATCTTAGCATAGGGTTATTTACATGGGCGTTCTTAGCATAGATATATGTACATATACAGCGTGACGAAAATTAAAGTCAAACTTAATTATTAACGCATAAAGAAAACGCAAGTTAATTTAAGAGCCAGTGTCACTTGATATCGGTAGCTGACAGATCTGCGTTATTGGTCGCTTTAGAGTGGTTTTGGCAGTACGCAATGTAACTACTCGGACATGCCCATCCGTTCCCGGATGTACGTCTAATATTCGGGCAAGTTCCCATTTCGAAGGAGGTGCCAAATTATTTTTCAACAATACCAGCTCGTTAATTTTGAGCTTCGGTTTGTTTTCTTGCCATTTACGCCTTTGTTGCAATGTATGCAAATAATCAGAAGACCAAGAACGCCAGATCTGCTCTAAAATCGTACGCACTTGCTGCCATCGAGACAGCCGATTCGAATCGATATCTAAAACAGATTCTTCAGGCGGACTTACTAACGGGCGACCGACTAAAAAATGACCCGGAGTTAACGCGGAAAAGTCATTCGGATCATCATGTAACGCGGAAATCGGGCGGGAATTTAGGCAAGCCTCGATTTGACACAGCAGCGTAGCGAACTCGATCTGCGATAATGTTCGGGAACCAATCGCTCGTTTCAAATGAAACTTTAATCCTTTGACACCGGCTTCCCAAAGTCCGCCGAAATGCGGAGCAGAGGGAGGTATAAAATGCCATTTTACGTTATCATTAGCTATAGCGTCTTGTATTTGAGGGTCGGCGACAAGTCGCTGAAAGGTAGTGTTTAATTCGCGGTCCGCGCCTTGAAAATTAGTGCCGTTATCACTGTACATGTCGGATGGGAGACCGCGACGGCTTGCAAATCTCCGAAAGGCGGAGAGAAAACCGTTAGTAGCGTAATTATCTACGTATTCTAAATGGACGGCCTTTGTCGAGAGACAAATAAAAACGGCAACATAATATTTTTTGGATCGTTGACCGCGGCCGACTGACGGAATTATATTCATCGGCCCGGCGTAATCGACGCCTGTGTGCGAGAACGGAGCCGAAGGCGTGACGCGGGGCTGGGGGAGATTCCCCATCAGCTGTTGCGAGGTACATGCGCGTTCGCGTACGCACTTTACACAACTACGTATAAGAGATTTTACACTGGTGCGCGCTGAAATTATCCAATAATTTTGGCGTAAAATTCTTAACATCAATTGAGTGCCTCCATGAAGAGAGGCTTTATGAGCTTGAGCGATTAATAAATCCGAAATTCGATGTTTCGGTAAAATTATAGGGTGCCGTTCATCATAACTGAGTGACGAATGGTCAATCCGCCCGCCAAGGCGAATTAATTTATCTTTCCCGAGAAAGGGGTAAAGCGATAACAAAGAACTGGATCTTGGCAGTAAACTTTTATCGTTTAACGCTTGAATTTGGATGGAAAATGACGTTGTTGCACGTAACGGAGCCAAAACAAGGAAGCTTCTTTGAGTTCGGCAGCGGACAAGCACGTCGTATTCACGTTCGTATTGGTCGCGCGACATTTTAGATTATTAATAAAACGTTGCACGCGTGCCGTGACTCGAATTAACCTCCTCCATGTAGAGACTTCGTTCGGTAATTGCCACTCCAGATTATGTTGAGCATGACAAACGATCGTATTTCGCGTTTCGGTTTCGATTATCTGACGATCGGCTTCAAGTTGATCTTTTAATTTATCATGGATCGGCCACGCGGTAGAAGGGGAACTCAACCAGGCAGGGCCGGCCCACCAAAGTTTGAAATCGCGGAGTTCAGCGGGTGACAAACCTCGCGACGCGCAATCCGCTGGATTTTCTTTAGATGGGACGTGATTCCATTTAATCGACGGCAGCCGAGTTTGTACTTCCGATACGCGATTCGCCACATAAGTAGTCCATCTGCGTAAATGAAAACCGCCTCGCGCCATCAATTTCGTAAGCTGATCGCGACTTTCCTTTAGCGACGGAACTTCATCGGCGCCAAATAGAACGTCGTCGACGTAAATAGAATCTTGTACTATTGTTTGTGCTTTTGGAAAGGAATGACCTTCGTCGATAGCTAATTGATTGATAACGCGCATGGCTAAATACGGAGCTGGAGCAGTACCGTATGTAACTGTAAGCAATCGATAAGATTGTATCGGAGAATTAATATTAGATCGCCAAAAAATCCGCAAAAAATCGACATCGTCTCGATGAACGCGGATCTGTCGAAACATCTTTTCGATATCGGCGGTGTACACATAACGAAATTGACGCCAACGAAGGATAATTGAGGACAAATCGCGTTGTAATTTAGGCCCGGTCATTAAATGATTATTTAATGTAGAACCATTGCTCGTTTTGCACGACGCGTTAAATACTACGCGAAGTTTCGTCGTGCTGCTAGACTCGCGTAGTACCGGATGATGCGGTATATACACCGCTTGGTTAAGCGTCGGATTTTCGTCGGAGACAGATTCCATATGACCCATAGATTTATATTCATTTAAGAAAGAATGATAGGGTTTCGCGAGATCCGGATTTTTTCGTAGGCGTTGTTCTAATTTCGAATAAAGAAGCGCGGCAGTTTCGCGCGAAGCTCCTATATCGAGCGGAGGGTTGGTTTTAAATGGTAACCGTATTATATAGCGGCCGTCTTCGGCACGCTGATGTGTTTCGATAAAATGTTGTTCGCATTTTTTATCTTCTTCCGACAGCGGAAGTTCGGAAGAAATTTCCTCGATCTCCCAAAATTTTTGAAGGAGAGAATCGAGCGAAGGAATTGTTACGCAATTTAATGAAGTCGCGGAACCGGTAATTGAATTAGAAGTGCCGGTAGGACCGGATAATATCCATCCTAAAGCAGTAAGCTGGGCCGTCGGAGTGCCGGTCGGACCATGTTTTACCTTTTGCTTTAATAACGATCCATATAAATCTGATCCGATGAGCAGATGGATCGGATGATTGCTAAACGGATCCGGATCCGCGAGAGATAATTTCCGTAAATGCGGCCAATAATCTACGGTTTTAGTCTTTGAGCCAGCGTATGACGTAATTTTTTGATATACGAAAGCAGTCAAAGAAAAGGTGGAGGAACCTCGCCCATTACAAGACTCGAGAGTAAGAGACACCTGAGATTTCGCTACGCCACTGTATCGTTCGCCGAAACACTGTACGTGGAGGCTCGCGCGGGAACGTTTCGTGCGCATAGTTTGACACAACGATTCCGAAATAAAGCTAACAGCCGAGCCTTGATCTAACAACGCACGAACTTTAAATTTACGTCCTTCGATGGTACGCAGTATTACCCATGCGGTGGCTAGTAACACGTTCGGCGGATTTTTCAGCGGCGAATGAATCGTTTGAACGGAAGCGACGGCGGTCTCGTTCTTTATCTCAGGGGTGGCCGAGCCGCTCGGTTGAGCGTTAAGAGTTTTGTTTTCCAAAACAGAATTTTCACTAATCTTCTGTACTGGTATATTTGATGCACGATGCAAGAGCGTATGATGTGCTCGTCGGCACAAATTACAGCGTTTTTTACTCTTGCAAGAGATCGGGAAATGGCCGACTTTTAAACAATTAAAGCAACATTTGTGTGATTTGAGAAACTGAGTTCTCTGTTCGACGGATTTACGCTTAAACTCGTCGCATAACATCAAATTATGATTGCCGGAACAATTCAAGCATTTTTCGGTGGCTACGTTATTCACCGAGGCCCGATTAGAGCCTTTATTTTTATGAGACGAAGTATCGGCATTTAACTTAGAATGATCGGTTAGTCCTCGAATTCGCAACGTCATAAAATCTCGAATCTCTTCATACGTCGGAGATGCGGTTGATTTACCGCGTTGCAGATTCCACTCATTACGTGTGCGTGGACTAAATTTTTGCGAAACAATATAGACTAATAAGTCATCCCATTTTTCAACAGGTCTGCCTAAATTTGTTAACGCGGCTAATGACGCGGCAACGGTATCGCGTAAACTTTTGAGTTCGACAGCGGATTCCGTTTTCATAATAGGCAAATCAGCGAAAGCATGAATATGCGCATGAATAATCGCGTTTTGATTATCGTACTCTTCAATAAGTAATTTCCACGCACCATCGTAATTTGCGTCTGCAATCTTAACATGATTAATTAATACAGCAGCTTCGCCCGTGACACTGGCTTTTAAATAATGTAATTTCTGCGTATTCGACAGCGATTCTTTCGAGGCGACGAGCGATTCGAATATTCCGCGGAAGTTTTCCCATTCCGCGAAATTACCGGAAAATTTCGGCAACGGGATGCGTGGTAATTGCAATGAAACCGCACCAGACAATTCGCGGGAAGAAATGTCGCTTACCGTTGATGCCGCATTTGGGTCGCACCGGGAGAATTTACCTATCACGTCTGCGAGGTAGTCCGCCGCTTCGTGGTAGACGTCCTCGGCCGTAAAGAATTCCTCCTCGGTGAAGTATGGGACTGTACGCTGTTCGTCGGCCGTTGCTATTTGCTGAAGCTGGACGTTGAGACGTTGACACCTTTCCCATAATGTCTCCAAGGCGTCCAGTCGACTCTTCGCCTTGTATTGCGTGACGTTGGCCTTGCCCATTTTCTTAAAGTTGGGGAACACTCGTTTCATCGAGCTTATTGTAATAGATTGCTCGATGAGGAGGCCCTGCAGCGAGTCCGTCATGATGGTAGGCCGATAAGATGAAGCCTTTCAGCAACAATTCACCACCTTTGGGTTGTAGAGATGCTGAAGCGTGACGACTGGTCCGTCGCACGCGGATGTGCGAAGACGCACTATAATTTTCACTTAACAGTGCCGCGCGCTAAAGCGTGCGACAACTATGTGTAACTGCGGATTACGCAGGACGCACTCTGAGGTGCGGAGTGCTAAAGAGCACAAAGATTGCACTTAAGCTGTGCAAAGCGCTAAGAAGCGCGAGATTTGCGCGGCACTGCGGATTACGCAGGACGCACTTTGAGGCGAGGAGTGCTAAAGAGCACAAAGATTGCACTTAAGCTGTGCAAAGCGCTAAGAAGCGCGAGATTTGCGCGGCACTGCGGATTACGCAGGACGCACTTTGAGGTGCGGAGTGCTAAAGAGCACAAAGATTGCACTTAAGCTGTGCAAAGCGCTAAGAAGCGCGAGATTTGCGCGGCACTGCGGATTACGCAGGGCGCAAATAATAATGATATGTTGTGCTTAAGAGCACAACTTTAATAATGCAAAGGGATGCAAGGTTGACTTCGCGCACTTTATTTTCCCGGAAGTCCTTTCAATGCACTCGCGTTATTATTTACGGCAGCGGAATGCGGATAGATGTTTTGATATCGCGCACCGTCTCCGTCTCGCGATAGTTTTTATAAGTGCTGTTACCTTAGCGTGTCAGCGTTCTCACTCGCACTCCGCGAACTGATTACCGAATCACTATCTGTTTTTCCAAAATCCGGCTCGAAGGACCATTTAATGTAGCCGCGCCTTCGATTTACACGTCCACATTAACAGAATTTATTTGTTTCGCCGATCGGAGAGATAGGACGTAATTGAGTTGTCCGGGTTTAGTTTGTTGAACAGTATTTATTCTTTTCGACACCAACTCCCGGACCGTCTTAGGTAATCGCACGCGACAGCAAGATATGAGCGGACACGCGAATTATCGTTTAATTATAACTTTATGAGCGTTAGGCGTTCGGTGTGCTCCCGGTGAAGGCTTGCGACGAAGTGTCTTAACGAAAAACCTTCTCTTCGATCCACGTACAATAGTCCTGGTTGATACGGGTACTACAAAAAATGAGGAATTTCGATCGTTCGATTCCGAGAGCCAATCGGCTATCGACAACGAGGTGTTTGTCAGAATCGAACGATACGAAGAAACCGCAAAAACGGAATGAAAACAAGGCTTCGCACGTAACGTCTCGCTTTAGAACGTTCGAGAAACAAAATTAATAATATACTTTATAAAACGCTTACTTTCTTGAACAAAACATTTTAGCAAAATATTTTTTAATTTTAATCTTTTTTTATAGGAAAATTTAAAAAATTTTCCATTTAGCCAGATAATTAAAATTTGAATATCTGGGAAACTAGACTTTCCGTATATTTGCACTTGCGGCATTCGACTATATTTAATAAGTACTGCATTCCTGTAAAATTTCATCAAAAGCGGGCCAGGGTCAGATACGGAGTGATGGCCAGTAGGCGCAGCATAATATTGCTTAGCCGAACATTCCGGAGAGTGGCCATCAAGGTCATCCGCGGGTACAGGACTGTATCGCACACGGCAGCCATAGTGTTAGGATTGCCGCCGATCGAACGCTACGCCAAAATGTATGCTGAGATGTATAAATGTATAGACGCGATGTATGTACGCGACAGCGCGGTGGGCTAGGCATAAAGCTGATCGCCAGGGTCAGGGCTACCGTGAAGCTCCAAGCTCGGAGACGAATGCTGGAGAGGTGAGACAAACACCTCTCCAATTTCCGAGACAACACGGGAAGGCGCGTCATCGAGGCCATTCGGCTCCGTTTAGTAAAGTGGGTAGAACAGGCCAATGGCAAGATGTCATATCGTATGACACAGATATTTACAGGCCATGCCTGCTTTGGGGCCTATCTGTGTCGCATCGGGCGCGAGAGCGACGCACGTTGCCATCATTGCGATGGGGACGAGGACACGGCGCAACACATGCTGGAGTTTTGCCAAGCGTGGGCAGAAGAGTGCCGTGTCCTTGTCCAAAGAATTGGTGAACATGACCTCTCGCTCCCGAGCGTCATAGCAGCGATGCTCGAGAGCGAGGGGTCCTGGAGGGTGGTCTCCTCCTTTTGTGAGATAGTAATGCTGCGAAAGGACAGAGAGGGAGAGAGAGGAAGCGACTCCCCGACAGGATAGTGCGGTGAGGGGCAGAGGGGGCTTATGGGCCGGATCCGGAAACCCCCAATGCCACGTAACTGCAACGGCGCGGGTAATCGCTCCAACGGACATTCGGGGGAGATGGGGGGCAATGGGAAACATAAGTCCCACAGACCCCTCCCCAGCAACGGGGAGGGGGCGTATGCGGAGTAATGAGGCCGGAAGCTAGTCGTACCCGGTCCCAGCCAATCCCACCCGCAATCGCGCAGGGCCCGAGCATAAGGGGTACACGCTCCATAGTTTGTCTGGAGCGTTTCTCGCCGAGTCGGGCTTGGTAGCCCCGGTATGTCCGAATGAGGCACTCGGGCCCGGCCACACCTTCCCGACAACAACCACGGGAGGTCTCCCCTCACCAAAACAAGCAGCAGAAGTCCCGATACCAACGGCCGGGATACTGGGGCCAGAGCTTTAAATTCCGGCCTCAGTGGGATGGGGCCTCACCCATGCTCGCGGGTGAGGGTCCTCTCTGGGGAAGAGGTCACCTGGAGGGATTTTAGCGGATAATCCCCGGACCGATTGTTTAGGTTCGGGGTGAGCCACACATAACCCCGCCTCGAGCTTTATCGAGGCGGGGTTATGTGTGGCTCACCCAAAAAAAGATAATCAGATATAGATGTCTTACCGAAGAACTAATTCATTAATGATGCATCGCTCAAGCACGAACATCGTCTGGTTTTTGTGTATTTTAATTTCTAAAAGAAGCATTCGCATAAATATGTGAATCCAAACATTAGAAAATTTCGAGAACTGAAATTTATAAGTTTTGAATAATTAAATATATTTAATATTTTGGTAAATATGCATAAAAGATCACACCGATTTAATCGGTTTATTTAAATATAGTGTAGAGAAAAGTGTTCTGAATAATTTCCCGCAAGAATCAAGTGGCAGACGGCATTGGTTTAAGAGACATAACAAATTAAAGTTTCACAGTTTTAATGTTTTTTCTCAGATATTATAAAGTAACATTGGGAAAAGTGAAGTTTGTGTACATTGTATTTATTGTAAAATAGACATGAAAAAAGTGTTTGTTTACATTTACGGGATAGATATATGGTCATTCTTTTCGACAGTGCGCCATCTCACCGTGGTGAAAAGGCCCTACTCTGAAACTCTTTGGAGTGGCAGGGTCGCTAAGAACGCACCAGCCAAGGCTACTTCGTTAAAAAACTCTGGTAGGATGGACTCGACAAGTGCGGAGAAACAACCGTCCTGCGAAAAGGTCACTCCGAAATCACACCGAGTGGCCTTCACTTGGACACAACACAATTGGACACGTTACAAATGGACACAATATTTTGCACACAGTTCAATTGGACACAGTGCATTTGGACACAGTAATTTTGGATACAGTAGCTTTTGGACACATAAGAAAATGCACATCATTCACTTAGACACCGTTCACTTAGACACTGTTTATTTGGACAGTGTTGTACATTTTCTTACGTTTCCAAAAACTGTATCCAAAATTATTGTATTCCAATGCATCATGTCCAATTGAATCATGTGCAAAATATCGTGTCCATTGCAATGTGTCCATTTGCAACGTATCCGTTTGCAACGTGTTCAATTGTACTGTGACTAAGTACACTGCTCCCATCACACCACCTCTTATTTCAACTTATAGAATCAAAACAATGGGTGTTTTTCCAAATGGGGCACCTCTCCGATTGGGATGAAACTTTACAGGTAGCTTCAAGATATATTATAATTATATTCAAGATATTATTATAATTGTCAAGGTTGTATATATGGATTTTGCATGGTTCAAAAGCTATAAATAAAAATATCACTGAAAATCGTAAAAATCGACAAAAGAAAATCCAAGTCCAATGACTTTGACCTTGACATATGTGCATAGAGGGGATTGAACCAATAGTTGATTATTCCTCTCATTCGCAAAGGTCAAATTTGTATGAACTGATGACTAAGCGGGGTCGCCATGGGCGAGGTAGAAGAATGGAGGATTGTCCTAGAGTTGTTCCGCGCTCGTCCCATTTAGTGCTACACCGCTGCCTGGCATTTGGACATGTCAAGTACCCAGATAGCAATTTGTTAACAAATTGTCGCCAAATTGGCATCAAATTCGCTCAAAACTTGGTAACAAATCCAGTGCCATCTGTGTCCGCATTAAGCTTGTGTTTTGGTGACAAAGCTTGTTGACATAACCTGACAGCAAATTGACGGCAAAAACCGAGCAAAGCTTGACATGATTTGACGCCAAATTGATGGCAAAAATCGACCAAGATCTGCGCAAGACAATCTGATAGCAGATTGTCAGCAAAAACCGAACAAATTCTGCAGCTTTTGGCCATTCATATAAAAGTATATATTTAAATAGATTTAAAGCCTTAACCCTAAGTAACAAAATGATGATAAGTTTTGGTCATAAAATGACCATTAGATAATTTGACATTATATAAAATCATATATTAATATGTTAAAACATATAAGTAAATTCAAATAACTTAATTTATAAAATTAAGGATCTTTTTGGACAGAAATTGTTTTGAATAAGTGAAAATCAAACAATTATCTGTCCGATTTGCCAAAAATCAATTCAATATCTGAATTTCCTGTATAAGAATTATGTCAAAAATTGAACTGATAGAAATATATATATTATAATATTATTAGCATTTTGTAGGCTTTATATACACTCATGACAAGAATTTGAATACGGGTATAGATAATGAATAACGCGCCGCATAGCGATAAGCGACTGAACTATTTTATAATACTTTGTAATAAGCTGCAGATTTTGTTCGGTTTTTGCTGCCAATTTGCCATCAAATTGCGCACTCTAGATCCTGCTCAGTTTTTGCCGACAATCTGATGTCAGTCATGTCAGCAAGCTTTGCTCGGTTACTGCTGCCAATTTGCTGTGTAGTTATGTTAGCAAGCTTTGCTTGATTTTTGCCGGCAATCTGCCAGCTTAATCGGTAATAACAACTCTTGTACCAAATTTGTAGCCTTTTTGCTGACAATAATTTGTAGCAAGCACTTGGCAATATCTGTTAGAACAGACCTGGCTGACTGGGTAGCGATGCACCGTGGCGACGGATCGTTTGGGGCTTTGCTTCCGCTGCGGAGACTCCATCAGACGGTCCAGTGCGCGACCGTGGCAAAATGTTTGTTGTGTTCGGACCTTGGCCGGCTGGCTGAACATAATCTAGGGGCAAGGGGTTATGCCCCTTCCCAAACCCGGAGGGAAAAAGGAAATGCGAGACCCCCAGCATCGAAGGGGCCCCGGGAGCCGGCATAGGAACCGACCTCTCCCAATATCGATATTTCGGAAGCACGAGTTGTCGCTAATGAGGCGCGTGAAGTAATAGAGGTGGCTTAGCTCTTACCATCATTTTTTCTCCTAAAATAGAATATACGCCACCATAGGTGCATGAAAGGACGCTTAGGGAGGATGAGCGCAATAAAACGCAGATGGGTCACATCATCGATTGAAAAACATTTATATCTTGGGACATGACCGCATCATCAGAGGCAATTGCATTTGAGGGAGAAGTTTTTAATGAGTGCGAGCCCACAGGCCGGCCCGTGGGTATGCGAAAGCCATTTTCTCCCACCGCACCAGGCAAAACAAAAAAAAAGATGGATTGGGTTAGGTTAGTTTTTTTCGGGATGAGGGTGTAGGGGGAAAGGTGGAGCCCATACATATATGTATATTGTTTTTACATATACATATATCAGCAAATTATATTGCATACTAATTGAAGTATCATATGTAGCAATATACAGGGTGGCCCCGAACGTTCCAGCCAGGCTTTGAGATCTTATAGGAAATTTAAATCTGAACAAAAAATTCCCTATAAACATGGGTCGAAGAATGCTTCCTTAAGAAGTTATCGCTCAAAAACGTCTGATGCAGAGAAAGAGCAAAAAATGAAAAGAAAATAAAACCTAATAAATTTTTTGAAAAAATGATAAAAATAAGTCTTTCTTTTATAAAAATAAAATTAATTTTTTTAAACTAAAATAGCATGTAATAGTAGAAAATGAATAAGACGTGAAAAAACTGACTGTTCTCAAAATGTCCTCCCCCCCCCCCTAGCTCCAATACACTTTCGATATTGAGAAATAACCGATCTAGTCGCTTTACGAATTTCCTCCTGATTCAACTTTAATCAGTCTAACAATAAATAACAAAAGCACTTTTTGTACGTTTGAAACTGATTATATCAAAATCTATAGAACGTACAACAATCATTTTGATATTATTTGAAAAATAATTTAATTTTCTACAACTTTTATTTCGGTTCTTTTTGTTAAAAAACGTACATTTTCTATGATATTTGGAAAAATGTGTAAAATAATCGCGATTTCAGAGGTTTTCCAGCGATAACTTCTTAAGAAAGAATTCTTCGACCCATATTTATAGGAAATTTTTTGTTCAGAATTAAATTTCCTATAAGATCTCAAAGTCTGGCTGGAACATTCAAGGTCACCCTGTATATACAATTATTATACTTTTACCATTTTTTCTTAAAAAATGACTTTTTTATTGGAGTGGCCAAAATTCCCTTTATAGGCTTCTATTTTAATCTGAAAGAAAGCTTTTCACAAAGTTTCATCGAAATCGGAAGTAAACTCTTTTCGGAACTTTATCCGAGGATTCTTAACAAGAATTAGATTTTTTCTAAGCATTCTAAAATCACTAAAATTACGTATCAAACTAAATTATTGACGAATCGAGATAAAGTGGAGATGTTTTTCAAAATCATATGTTTATCGTATTTTTCAAAGAGAATCTTGCGGTAGATAAATAAAAATAAAAAACATCTTGATAATTATGCAGTTTAGGGGCAATCTCATAAATTTCAATATGCTTTGATATCAAGAACACCATCCTGAATAACTTTCGGAAGCCGTCGCTTCTTGTTTATTAAAAAGTTATTAGCAGAATAAGTTTAATAAATAGAACGTAATTTTCTGTCATCATATACATTTAAGAAGTTTGTGTGTGTGTATGTATGCGTGCGTGCGGGCACGCGCGCATTTTTGTGTGCGTGTGTATGCTTATTCACATTAGATTTATTTTGTTAAAAATTTTTAATAAACAACGAGCGACGGTTGAAATCTTTTGAAAGTTATTCAGGACCGTGTTCTTGATAATGAATATCAAGACTATTGAAATCTGTGTGGTCGCTCTTAAACTGCATAATTGCTAATATATTTTTCTAGATAATGATGATGTGATCTTTTATTAATATTATTTTCCTACGGAATGAGTCGATACGAGCAACTATTATAATATAGTATGGTTGGTCTTTGCCAGCTTCAAATTTAAATTATTTAAAGGAGAGAGAGAGAGAGAAAGATGTTTAATCTATAATAAGATCAAGTTCACAATATATATATATATATATATATATATATATATATATATATATATATATATATAAATCTTCGAAGAAGGATATAAAATCATAAATCATCACAATTCTCCTGCATTGAGCCATCGAACTTGAGTATAGAGACATATCTGTATAAATTGAATTATCCTCTTTGAGAAAGTATTGGAATTTCTGGGATCATTTCCTGTGATTAACAAAATTATGATCGCCTTTTATTTTATTAATATTTTTATTATAATCTGTATTACGGTACACAGTTTAACTACTTTCCTATATTGATAAATGATGTAATAAATAAAGGGGAATATATTAAATCTTGCTACTTTATTTGGCCGAAGAAATTTTTAAAGTTATTGACTTCGCGCTATCAGTTACAATAACCAAGCATTTAGAAAAATCAGTGTTTAATTTTTTTAGAGTTTGTTCAATAGTCCTAAATATGTTTACACCGGTTGTGTGCCATAATATGAAATCTGAAAACTCTTTGATACATGAAAAATCGTTTTGTATTATTCAAATAAAAATACTTAATTGATTCAATTGATATTGGATTATCGGTGTTTTTGTCCAGATACATTGAAAAATATGAGGACATTGCCAATAATTTTATAATATAGTAATATATATTATGTTCATCTTAATAGACATGTATGTGTCAATTATTTTTCATAATTGTATAAACAGTTACGCAAGTTTGGTTGTGGATAAACTTTTAAAATATTACAACTGCCGAATTTTCGAATTGGTATCTTATATCTTATCACGTTTCCAATAAGCTGAGATTTTTCTTACCGTCCAATTTCCTCTACCATTGATTAAAAAATTTTCCGGAATTTGCCCAAGATTGTTTCTATATCGACCAGGAAAACGTTCTAACGATAATTCATGAAACCAGTCGCTGATAACCATCACGTGTTCTGGACGATCTATATCGTACAAATTATAAAACGGATTCGATAGTGGCGGATCGCGTACGATAAAAGATCCATACTGTCCATCTATCATGTGCACCGATATATGTGAATGATAAAAATGTGTACCTGCATTTTTTACCACAAATTGATACCTGTAGACAAAAATTGTAAAAATCATATTAAGGAATATTTTTAAAAAATCTGAAAAAGAGATAAAAGTATTAAGAGCTTTAAAAATTTTACATCTGTTCCATTGCTTAACATTACTCATAAAATATCATTCAGAGACGTCTAGAAAGACATGTGCAGATTGTGACACGTCTCCCCGATTGTGTAATTTAAATATATACAACTCTTGTTCTTGTAATTGCCTATCATACAATATTATTTCTTATTTTAATGTCATATCGCATGTAGATTTTAATTTTATATCACATTGAAATTAATCAAGATTATTTTATCCCCTCTTCCTCCCCTCTCTCCCTCCCTCCTCTCTTTCTCCTCTTTGTATATAGATGTGTATATGTGTACATACTATAGAATTTTTATTGTACATAGAGAGTGTTATATTTCGAAGTATATACTTATAAACGATTGGAGTATATTTCATAAACTTTCAGTTACATTTTGACACTACCCAAGTAGCACATGAAGCTTTAAAACGTCTGCGATAACGTTGTCGCAGCTTAAACTGCAGTATTTTTGTCTATCACAGCTACTGCCACAACGTCATTGTGACGTTCTAATCAAGTTGTGACAGCAAAAGTGGGACAACATTTTTAGGCTTTGAAAACGATGTCACAGCCATTTGGCTGCGCAATTATTTTGCTATAAAGACGTCATAGCCATTTGGCTGCACAACTATATTGCTATAAAGACGTTGTCATAGCCATTTGGCTGCACAACTATTTTGCTATAAAGACGTTGTCATAGCCATTTGGCTGCACAACTATTTTGCTATAAAGACGTTGTCATAGCCATTTGGCTGCACAACTATTTTGCTATAAAGACGTTGTCATAGCCATTTGGCTGCACAACTATTTTGCCGTAAAGATGTTGTCATAGCCACATTACGGCAATGATAGTAATAAAGATAAACAAACTAATAAACGGATAATGTTTTTCATATGTAAATTTATATTCAATGAAAGTTAAATTTTAATTTTAAAATTATGTGAAAAGATTGAAAAGAGTATTAAAAAAAAATTTTGGCTTCAACTGGTATTGAACCTTTGACAACCCGAAACCTTTGCCTTACTAAACTTAAATCAAATTTAAAGATTAAATAATCATTGCAAATTATTACAATTTATAACATACATATAAAGTATACTAGAGCGGACGCAAATTTATATAAGTATGTGGCGAGACGTTATGGCCCCTAGGGATAATCACTAGCGCCACATGGAGGCGACACCTCCGCCCGATTCCAGAGAGAACGCGAGAGACGACTCTAGTGATCTTATCTTCTTCTCCTTCTTCTCGGAGACAGGGTACTACAGGGATCATCTCGTTCTTGTCCGGCGTAGTATCGCATAAATACCAAAGAATATATCCTACTTCGATTCGTGTATTAAAGTACAAATAAAGTATTGTTACTGTTATACGTAACTTGTGTAAATCGATAACCACTACACAAGTACAGTGATTACAGAACTACACACAGATCCTTAAATAATAATTTTAGAGCCGCATAAATGAACGCATGGGTCCGCTGACCATTGCTGACATATGCTAAATTTAATATAAAACTGATAGTCACGTTATTCTTGATTTTCGCTGTGACATACAAATTACAGCCAGATTACAGCTATTTTGGCTATATTTTCTATCCATGCGCATGCGACTTACGGTGCATGTGCATGATAAACTTATTGCACATGGTGCATGGCGCACCGCGCACATGTACCATATATACAACGCCGATTGATGTGATCGACGTGATCGATGACAGCCATAACCTAAAAACTGACTACCGTTTCGTGCTGTGTGGTGAAAAGATTAAAAATGTTTATCATCATAGAAACGATTGAAGATGGCCAAGTTAATTTATGTGTTGTGCCCGAGAGTTGGGAGGAAAATGGAATTATTTTGGCCACCAAAACGAAAAGGACTGAACCTTCGAAAAGATGACAGCATTTTACCAGATTTTAATAATTGGTCAAAACAAAAATGCACCGTGAAGAGGAAGAATTTTATTACATTTCAAGCTGCTATCAAAGCAGAAAAATATTTAAGTCGGTTTGATGATACCGAAGACGAAGAATGTAAGTTAGTATGTGTATAAAACTGTACCTTCAGACGAAATTCATTTGACTATATATTCCTGAAAAATAGATCGAAATCAAATTTAAAAATTACTTAAAACAATATTTGTTTACAGTTATTTGGCGCAGAATTCTTTGAAACAAATACAGCGTTCCCAGAATAAGGATAATATCGATTTTAATAATTTAATAACAAAAAATAATATTATAAATAATAACATAAGCGTGATTGAAAATATAGAAAATTATTCAGTCGATAGTGTCCCAACCTTTGTTCAAATTCCAAAAAGTTCACAGGAATTGGAAACTACGATGGGATTTACAGATGCAATTGTGATTGAGGATGATGGAATTTCTACATTGCCCTTGAATAATTCTCAGAAACCGTTAGACGCTGTGCAAAGTACGCTCAAATATTTATTTATTTGATGTTGTATAATACATTGAAAAATAATATGTTTTGACGTTTTCTTCTTCAGTACAAGAAAAATTTGACACAATAAATTCAAACCTGGAAAATTTGAAAAATCATATTCGTCGAGATATATCTGCGCTACATGTCAAATTTGACAAATTAATCGATCTTCTGATTAAAAATCAAACCAACAGCGTCATTGAGAAATCTGAAAATGATCCATTGAAAAGCGAAATCCTTGAAAGGGATATAGAACAAATGAAATCACTAGCAATAGAATCGAATATTAATAATTTAGAAAAAAATCTGTGTAATCAAGAATTCGAATTGGCATTTGTAAGCTTCTTATTTGTATACTTTCAATATTTCGTAAATAAGTATTTTCAATATTTTGTAAATAAGTACTAATACTAATGCTTATTTAGATAAAAGTGATGAGTGAAATCGGAGGCACGACTGGTAAGAAAGATGGAAACAAAATAGCGTACTTATTGATGGATCGATTATTTGAAAGACAATTGTTAACCATGTGTTCATGGACTGGTTCTACAAAAAAGAAAGTAGAAAAAATGAAGAAAATTGCTTTCTTTAAATACAATCGAATAACTAAAGCAATTTATAAAATTATACACTTAGCCGACTCACGTTATACGATTGACGATAACATTGGTTTTTTGAAACGGATTCTTAAAAACAGTGTTAGCTGAAGTAAGCAGCTTCAAAAACAACGGAGGTGAGTAGGAGTTAGAAATACAATTTTTACAAGAATATATATATTACTTATAATTATTTTTAGTAAACAAAATGAAAATTCTGAAGAAGCTAATGATAGCCTTGAATGCGATGACAATCACTATGAAAATGTAGAGGAAAAAACAGCTGAAAATACTGGTGGAATTATTGTTGTTACTGAAGTGAATAATGGTAATGATAATGAAAAATTCTGATTTGTTATAAGATGAATGTTTATTTATATAATATATACACTGTGCATTTTTAGTAAAAGCTATGTTTTATTATTAAATTATAAAAATGTTTTACTTTTTACATTTTATTTAAAGCGTTTTTTATTTAAAGTGATTAGAAAAAGTTTATTTAATGTTTATTTATGTTTATTACGATAATTCTGAAATATTGTTGTATAATAATGATAATATAAAAAAAGAAATTATTCAATTTTGTTCAGCGTTTAATTACATCATATATTTGATTTGCTGCATAAATCTAAAGTGTGTATCAGCGGGAAAAATACAGTATCTTTATGATATTCTACTGCCACTAATTTACATTTGATATCCTTTATATCATACCATTTGGGCAAATATTCCTTGCAGTTTGCATAAAATATATTTAAATAAGATGATGCAATTGGCGTTTCAAAAAAATTACCTACTTCTTTCAAACATGAACCGAATATATAAATTTTATTTTCAAAGATCGTTGCATTTTTCATACCAATAATTTCATTTTTTTTTTTTTTGTTAAGAACCATTTGTTTCTCTCTTCATTTGTTAGTGTTAATCCGTCCATTAATTCGACTTTGTAAAAAAAATGCTTATATTTACTTTGATCACAATTGTTGCCAGAATTTTTATTTTTTAAAATAGGAAATTATTATTATTATAATTTTTAGTTTGTTTTAAATTAATAATTTCAAAAATTCGTCGAGCTATTTGCGGCAATGGCTTGTTTCCCGTTCGGAGTAACTTTTTTATTTTTTGTAAACAATTTTCAAATGGATATGCATTGAAGGTAGATAAATCGCCGAAAACCTTTACTTCATCAACTAAATGACAAATATTATGTATGTTGCTGCTAATAGAATTAATACCGTAAATTTTAATATAACGTTCTATAAAAGTTTTAAATAACTGGTCTGCTACATGTAAATAGTTTGAGTACGAGCAGCTATAACAGATTACAACACCACAAAAAAATAACATAAAATGTTGGTATATTTCTTTGGATAGATAATTTTTCAATATAACAGGCCCTAAGTACAAACCAAAGGTTCGATACTCTGTCCCTTTCCAAAATTTTAAACAATCAAGTGCTCTAACAACTCGATGAATTTCGCTTGGCATTCTACACCGAAGGAGAAAATCAGACACCAATTTAGTTACATTTGCAGACCACTTAGTTTTCAAGCTTAAGGTTCCATATACGTAGCCAGTTAATAACCGTTTTATTATACCTAGGTCTAATAAATGCAATGAATCGGATACTGGAATACTTTTTATCATGTCAATTGGAAGTTTTTCCAAAGGTGTATCCATTTTATGATGATCTGGATCGGTTCTGTTGCGGAAAGTTGCATCAGTTCTTCTAGGCATATCTATGCGTGGAAAACTAATTCGATGTTCTTTATGATAATATTCACCTGTAGTCATACACTTTAGACACGAACTATAACCATTAAAATTAACAGTACCTGTAAAAAAAGATTATAATCAATAAATATCTAAATATAATTATTTAAAAGAAAATAATGCACATTAAAAATAATTTAAAAATATTCAGTGCACATAATTATTCTAATAATAAATATTTTTATTCATTTTATTTCATTGTCTAAATAAATCTATTTTCTATGTACCTTATTACCTTTAATAAAAGACCTGGCAGGAGTATCACATATAAAGCATCGAATATGTATATTAATTTTATATCCATTGACGATAATGCCATTATTTAAAATGGTTAACAATTCATCGACAAAAGGGGTTAAAAACTCATCAGGAGTTGGAGGTTTATTTTCTCCGCAATAAATTCCAATAATCATAAGTTCAATATTCGAATCATGTATCGAAAACAATATTGGCCAGAACTGCATCTTTGAACTATTGTGAATTGGCAATCCATCGATGTTAAAATTAAGTGCAATGTCCATCGGGTTCTCTACATGAGATAAACACTTTTCAAGACAAGTCTTTAGTCCATTGTGCCAATATTGTCCGCTTCCCATCTTTATAGTAGCTACTGTTCTTGGTGTTTCCAATAGTGTCCTCGGATCTTGAGGCATATTTGGTATTTTTGAAAGAATCAAAATATCCAGTAATGCTTTTATTGCATTATGGCATATATAAAATGTCACTGCCCATTCTTTTAGTGCCTCTCGTATATTGATACACTCGGCCTTCAAATTTTCAAATACATCATCATTGTCTGATGATTCAGCATCACAATTGCTCCAACAGTCAAAATTTACATTTTCGTGCTTCGATAAATCTTTAAACAAAATAGAGTCCAATGCTCCTGTTGATTTTTCAATATTCCGCGGTAAGTTTGATGTTGAGGTGATATATTTTTCATCCAACGTTGTAGCTTTTTCAAAATTAGATTTCATAATATCAGCTTTCTTTATACGATGTTCAATTTTCCTGTAAAACGTACTATTTTTTTGAATTTTCTAAACTTTTGCAAGTCGGTTAATAATGTTCTTTTCATCTTGAAGACTTGTCAACTATTCACTTTCTCAAAAGTACTATCTCAAAAGTAGCAAAATGCCTGAGACTAGTTTTGACTTACAATCATTAATACAGCTAAAATAGCTGAATTTTGACTTTTGATATTATTGTCATAGTGACTTCATATCCATTAATGCAGCTAAAATCGCTGCAGCTAATTTTAATTTTTCTAATCGCTATTACGGCAACTTTACAGCTATTAATACAGCTAAAATAGATGTGGCTAAATTTTGGGTTTTGTTATTGCTGTCATAGCGACTTCATACCAATTAATGCAGCTAAAATCGCTACGGCTAGTTTTGATTTTTCTGATCGCTATCACAGCAACTTTACAGCTATTAATACAGCTAAAATAGCTGTGGCTAAATTTTGGCTTTTGTTATTGCTGTCACAGCGACTTCATACCAATTAATGCAGCTAAAATCGCTGCGGCTAGTTTTGGTTTTTCTGATCGCTATCACAGCAACTTTATAGCTATTAATACAGCTAAAATAGCTGTGCCTAAATTTTGGCTTTTGTTATTGCTGTCACAGCGACTTCATACCAATTAATGCAGATAAAATCGCTGCGGCTAGTTTTGGTTTTTTTGATTGCTGTCACAATGATTTTATAGCTATTAATACAACTAAAATAGCTGTGGCTGCGTTTTTGACTTTTTATTAACTGTCACAGCGCTTTTGCAGTCAAAAGTCCAGCAAAATAACATTTATTGCCAAATAGCTGTAATTAAGGCTGACAGGACGTTATATTAGCCACATTTTTACTGTCGCAGCAAATATAACCAGATTGTGTTAGGGTAGTACCTACTATCATTTATTATTGTAATTGTTCATTGTTCATAATTTGTCTCATTCATAATTATATGAAGTTTTTTATAATTACATTTAATACATATGTTTTTTATAAACTATTCCTTTCAATAGAATGAAATCTAATTACTAAATTGAACTGAGATTCATGAATATGTATTGAACTTGATCCCATTCCATTCAAGATATTAATCATACGTGCCTTTATTTAGAAGACGCGTACTCTTAATCACTCTTATTCTAATTACAATTACAATTACAATTACATTGAATCAATTAACAATTATGTATTTGTTATTTGTACACAATTACTATTCGCAATTACTTCATTTAATCGTTTGCAATAATTAACGATTATAAAATATAATTATTAATTGCATTAAGAATTACATTGTAATTGTAATTTGTATTTGTCAATTAGATTGAATTTTTGCTCAACTCTTATGTCATTACATAAATAATTTAATTAACTAATCAAAACTCTTATGAATATATCATATGAGGAAATGAAGGCAATCAAGACCCAGCGCAGTAATTTGTGCGCATATGTTATTTTATTATAATCAAATTACATTGATATTTTGATTACGTGATAGACAAAATCACAGAAAGCATACGTTTTGGTCCCCTTTTTTGACCATCCTTAGCGCAATTACAAAGTATATGGAATATATTATACATCAAAAATGTGGCAGTAATAATACTGTCCATACTATCCATTTAGAATAATAGTTTCTTCTCTAAACAGTCCATTATACCATCTAGCTTCTTATTTACACCAGATTATGTTTAAAAGTTTTCCAACAGCCCATAGTAACGTTTTAAATAGCTTTAAATTGGTAGAAAGACTTTCGGAGATTCATATTGATGATAACTTTAGTCTAATCTTGCTAGACATCTTTCTCTTTATACTTATTGAAATGACAGTGTTTCGGATAGATGGAATTATATTTCCGATAATTGTAAAACTTCTAAATCAGAATTTCTCATAGCACTTAGATTTACTTTGAATTCAACTTTCTTCACATTTAATGGTATTATTTACCAACAAATCTTTGGTATATCCATGGGCTCCTCTCTGTTCCCTATTATCGCGAATATTGTACTGCAAGATTTAGAGAAAAAAGCGCTTGGGTTATCAAAGTTCACTCCTCTATTTTATTTTAGATATGTGGATGATGTTGCTGTCCCGTCTTCTTTAATCGATTATACATTGAATATTTTCAATTCATTTAACTCCAAGTTAAAATTCACATTGGAAATAAGAACAAACAGATTAAATTTTCTAGATATCACTATGATTTTAAATAACAATTATATAATATATGATTGGTCTCATAAACCAACTTTTTCGGGGAATCTCCGAAAGTCTTTCTACCAATTTGAAGCTATTTGAAATATTACTATGAGCTGTTGGAAAAGTTTTAAACATAATCTGGTATAAGTAAGAAGCTAAATGATATAATGGACTGTTTAGAGAAGAAACTATTATTCTAAATGGACAGTATGGACAGTATTATTACTGCTACATTTTTGATATATAATATATTCCATATACTTTGCAATTGCGCTGAGTATGGTTAAAAAAAGGGGACTGAAACGTATGCTTCTGTGATTTTGTCTATCACATAATCAAAATATCAATGTAATTTGATTATCTGAATTTCTTCTCTCAACATCCTATTTGTCAGAAAAGAGGCACAATTATTGGCCTCATTGACACAGCATTTTTACTTTCACATCCAAAGTTTCACTCCAAAAATATTGAGTTGGTTATAAGAATTCTTCTTGACAATGGTTCTCCATTGAAGCTTATTTTTCAAATCTTTCACGCACGTCTCAAAAGGTATAATTATATTGCTAGTTATTTTTTAATGTAGTATATTTTATCGGACAGTCTCTCTCTTTCTGTCTCGAAATTACATTATATAACATTTACCATCTGACAATATGGGTGATTCACTCTTGTTCTGCGTCTTATTACTGCCACATTCTTGATATAATATATTCCATATACTTTGTAATCGCGCTAAAGACGGTCCAAGAAAAGGGACCGAAACGTATGCTTTCTGTGATTTTTTCTATCACGTAGTCAAAATATCAATGTAATTTGATTGTAATAAAACATATGCGCGCAAATTACCGCTCTTGATTGCCTTTTATTTCCTTGCATGATAAATAATTTAAATTATATAAATGAGCCATTTCATAACTTTTAATAATATATCAGCAATTTGCTTTATAAGTATGCATAAAATCACTTTGCAACTAAAAAAGTGCTTGAATAACAAATAAACATTAAATTTTATATTTTGCAACCAAACTAACCAAAAACACAAAAGAAACATACTGCAACAAGCATGTAATGATAGCACAATTAAAAATTTCAGGTTTATGAAAGCGGGAACATAATATAATACTGTAACATTATTCCGAAAAATAGAAAGAGAGAAACGGCTTTTATAAAAAAGTTTTTAAGAACTTTGAAAAACTGTATATGTAGTCATTGGTAAAAATGTAATTATAGTTTAGAAGAAAAAATTAAAATAACTTTCGTGCGTTTATAAATAGATCATTTGGAATTGACCGTTTTTACGACGGTATTTAGCGAACTTATTTACGTTTTAGGAATTGTCACATGAATCGTTGAAAACAAAATTTGAATATTGGCATGTCGGTCAGATAATATGGTAATATAGTAAATATTGTATAGTACATCCGCTCGCTCAGGAATTGGAGACGATAACTCGCTTATTTATAACAGAGTCAAAAGACTTGTTAACCAATAGTTATTATATTTTGAAAAAAACATAGTTCAAACAGAATTTAATCGATTAAAATCACAGACTTCTATATAATATACTAGACTGCGAGCTTCTTATATACTAGTCGTATATTCGTGTCCCGAAAAAGTATGTACTAAAGTGCTGTATTGCGCATGCGCCAAATAAGCTTACAAAGAATGTTGTTTACATTCACGTATACGGCCGCATATGACAAGAGAGAAATTTAAGAGAAGAGAGAGAAATAGAAGAGTAAGTATGCATATAATACATTAAAATTTATATTAAAATTAAAAAATATCTTCTTTATATAAAAGATTAATCAAAAGATTAGGTATATATTTTTTTAACTTAACTAAAGCAGCATTTTTTGAAGTAAAAGAATTATATAACCTAATGTTAAAAAGCAAACGAATAAAATTGCAGCGCATCAAAATATTGGAGATGAACCTAGGTCAACATGCCGCAAAAATGTATAATAAACGAGTGCCAAAGTGTACAAAGAAAGAATTGTGGAATTTCTTTTTTTAAGTAAGTATATTGAGATATATATGTTGTAATGTTTTATATAGAATTGTAATATATACATATAAATATAATATTTAAAAATGTTTTAGATTTCCATTAAATGACAAAATTTTATTAGAAAAATGGACTGTAGCTATTCATAAAACACACTGCTCTGTAACTGCTTGTAGCAGAATTTGTGAACGGCATTTCAAGAAAGAATTTCTTTCTGGAAAAGAAAGAAAAAGATTAAAAATAAATGCAATACCAACAGAACTTTTAACGCTGCAAGTAGATCCATTGCAAGAATTAAATGCTCTAATAAATTTATATAAGTGTATGAACTTATGATATAAATATTATATTTTATTAAATACAAATAATCTTTATTAATATATATTTTCAAATTTCCAATTTTGAAATAATGTTAATAGATGGACAAGGCAAGACTGGTTGCAAAGAAAGTATGTGTACACATATATATTTACTACAAATATATTTTGTAACGAAAATGTTAACGAAGTACTTGTTTTGACAGAAATGGCTGCAAGAAGAGATACAAGTTCCAGCATTTGCAACATGGATGCACACGTTGCACCTGACCCTGTAGAAGGTATGTACTTTGTACGCATATTAATATGCTACGAATTTTATAATGAAAATATTAACGAAGTACTTGTTTTGACAGAAATGGCTGCAAGAAGAGATACAAGTTCCAGCATTTGCAACATGGATGCACACGTTGCGCCTGACCCCGTAGAAGGTATGTACTTTGTACGCATATTAATATGCTACGAATTTTATAATGAAAATATTAACGAAGTACTTGTTTTGACAGAAATGGCTGCAAGAAGAGATACAAGTTCCAGCATTTGCAACATGGATGCACACGTTGCACTTGACCTCGTAGAAGGTATGTACTCTGTACATATGCCTACAATTTTGGTTTAAAAAATCCTAAAATATTATTTGTTTGTGTAGAGATTATGTATATAAATAAATGTGCTCCTACAAATGAGGCAGATGATTCCGAATCACAAATTAAAACTCTCAAAGTAGAAAATAAACGTTTGACAGCTCTTGTGCAATCGCTAAGAGATAACCATATAAAGCAATTACAAAATCAGGCAGATATGTTTCAGCATTTGTTACGAAAGCAAAAGGATTTTATGAAAAATAAATTAACAGCTGCTTTAACTAAAGTAAAATTATTGAATCGACAAAAACAAAGATTAAATGTAAAAATGATCGACTTATTAAAAGAGGCCAAGAGCAAGAAAATATTACATGAGGAATCTTATGACATTTTAAGTAGTGAGTTTGAAGCTACATTTAAATATATTATACAAAATGAAAAATTAAACAAAAATAAAGCATGTTACGGCAGACGTTACAACGAAGAGGTAAAGAAATTTGCAATAACGTTATATTACCATTCTCCTAAAGCCTATGATTTTTGTAGGTATGTATGCATGTTTCTTTCCTTTCCCCATGAGCATTTTTAGACTCTTCTAGTAAAAGGTCTGCATTTTTTCTAATAGCGAATTCGCATTTGCATTACATCACCCTAATGCATATTAAAGGCTGCTATTTATGAAGTATTTGAATGCAATGATATAATATATAAATACTTTGATGATGAAATAATAACATATGTTCTATTAAATAAAATGACAATTTATCATGATTGGATTTTAATTACTCAAAATATTTATATCATTCTTTTTTTAGATAACTTCACATGTATAGCAGTATTTAATATGCACTAATGCGTTGTAGTGCAGGTGACCAAATTTGCTATAACATTCCAGACAACATGTACGTCTGAAAGATGTATATTTTTAGACATCTTTAAGACTCATAATGTTGTCTGAAATGTTACCTACTGTTATTAATGAGATGGTTTCTTTCTTTTTATGTCTTCCATATTAACGTTTATGTTTGCACTGTTTTTTCAAAGATATTAATCGTATTACGTGAAATATAATATAATGTCAAATGTCATTAGTATTATGAACTTGTACATATGTATATGTATACACATATTGCATGTATATTTCTATCTCTATAACGTGCAGGTTTGAATGTGTGATGTAGATGAACATAAATATGCACATATTTCCTAATATATTCCCAGTAAGCAATTTGATAACAAATTGTTGCCAAATTGGCATCAAATTCGCTCAAAACTTGGTAACAAATCCAGTGCCATCTGTGTCCGCATTAAGCTTGTGTTTTGGTGACAAAGCTTGTTGACATAACCTGACAGCAAATTGACGGCAAAAACCGAGCAAAGCTTGACATGATTTGACGTCAAATTGATGGCAAAAATCGACCAAGATCTGCGCAAGACAATCTGATAGCAGATTGTCAGCAAAAACCGAACAAATTCTGCAGCTTTTGGCCATTCATATAAAAGTATATATTTAAATAGATTTAAAGCCTTAACCCTAAATAACAAAATGATGATAAGTTTTGGTCATAAAATGACCATTAGATAATTAGACATTATATAAAATCATATGTTAATATGTTAAAACATATAGGTAAATTCAAGTAACTTAATTTATAAAATTAAAGATCTTTTTGGACAGAAATTGTTTGAATAAGTGAAAATCGAACAATTATCTGTCCAATTTGCAAAAAATCAATTCAATATCTGAATTTCCTGTATAAGAATTGTGTCAAAAATTGAACTGATAGAAATATATATATTATAATATTATTAGCATTTTGTAGGCTTTATATACACTCGTGACAAGAATTTGAATACGGGTATAGATAATGGATAACGCGCCGCATAGCGATAAGCGACTGAACTATTTTATAATACTTTGTAATAAGCTGCAGATTTTGTTCGGTTTTTGCTGCCAATTTGCCATCAGATTGCGCACTCTAGATCCTGCTCAGTTTTTGCCGACAATCTGATGTCAATCATGTCAGCAAGCTTTGCTCGGTTTCTGCCGCCAATTTGCTGTGTAGTTATGTTAGCAAGCTTTGCTTGATTCTTGCAGGCAATCTGCCAGCTTAATCGGTAATAACAACTTTTGTACCAAATTTGTAGCCTTTTTGCTGACAATAATTTGTAGCAAGCACTTGGCAATATCTGTTAGAACAGACCTGGCTGACTGGGTTGTTAACCAGATTCACAATTGCTGTATATAACATCAATACCCAGGCATGTCCTCCGACCTTTCTTCTTAACATTTTGTATACAAGCACTAATAGAATTTATTATCACATTAATATTTCATGTTTAAAATGAAATAAAAAGGTTTGAATTTGAATTTTTAATCACTGTAATCACATGTTATATTATTTGACATTATTACTGTGTATTATTATTGTTAGTTACATTTGAAATATTGGTAAGTATTAATTTGTTAGTATGTTTTTAACATGTGATTCATGTCATAAAGAATAACGTCAAGTGGAAAAGTGTATTATTTTATGATTCAAATCATTTTATATAGTTCATTATTTAATGTGCAGTACTTTTACTAGAATCATGCAATATTGTTTATATTAATATTATCAGGGTTGGGAAAGTTATTTTATAAAAGTAACTCGTTACCGTTACCGTTATTTTTTCTAAAAAGTAACTCGTTACCGTTACTCGTTACTAATTTTAAAAAGTAACTCGTTACCGTTACAGTTACTAAAAAGTAACGAGTCGTTACAATTTCCGTTACTTTTTTACAATACAAACTAATAAATTATTTTGCATAAGAAAAACTTTTAAAAAATTGTAAGCAAGATTTCATTCAAGGTTTATTACAAAATAAATGATTAAATTTTATCGAAATTCTTTATTAAATTTTAATAAAATTTGTTGCTCCATAATATCATCATTTAAATGCCCTCTTTGTGGTGTTAATACAGAGCCACCGATGCTAAACATTCCTTCTACAGATGCACTGCTTGGTAGAGCTGTATTATATTTAATAAAAAGTTTTTTAAGTTTTGGATAGTCGTTTAACATTTCTATATTACAATTATTTGATTTTAAAAACCGTTGCAATTCTTCTTGTTCAGATTCATTTTGCACCGTTTTTTGCTCAAAAATGAAAAAATCATCGTGATCGTCAGATTTTCCAGTATTTGAAGAATTTTCAGTTGATCGGATTCCCAATAAATCCTCCAAGTAATTTTCAGCACGTTTTCTTTTTTCTCCGGTTAACCAATTTAACTTAAATTTTGGATGTAAACATGCTGCTATTATTAATTCTTTTGTTTCAAATATTGTAAGAAATTTAAAATCAAATATAGTAAATTAAGCGACATTGTTTGTTTTATTGAAATTAATACTTTTGAAACAATAGTTTAAAATAAAATAATATTTTTCAATTAAATCCTTATTTAAAATTAAATAACATATGTATTAATCAAATTAATAAGTTACCTTTTATTTAAACCTTGCTGAATAGCTTCAACTAATGAATGGCAATCTATAAGGTCAGATTTATTGAGATTTTCTAATTTTCGTTGCAAGGTACTTAGAACTGATAGTAAATGAGAGCTCTGCTTTTCCGAAAAGATAAAGCTCTCATTGGATATCGCGCGTCGCGTCATCGCACTGGTCTGCAAGAGCCATAAGTTGATCAATCACATTCAAGCATTTTTACAACATTTTAAGAATGCTAATTGGTCGATTTGCTTACGGCTTTACGGTTAAGATAAAAATTTTACCACGCACAATAGCAAGAATAATATCTTAAATAAATCAAAAAATTTGAAAAAAGTAACGATAAAAGTAACTGTTAAATTCGTTACTCGTTACCGAAAAATGTAATGAAGTTACTTTTTCCGTTACAAATAAAATTTGTAACGCCATTACCGTTACAGTTACCGAAAAAAAGTAACTGTAATGGTAACGGCGTTACAAGTAACGCGTTACTTCCCAACCCTGAATATTACTATTATTTCTTTACAGAAAACACTTTACATTACCTCATCCAAGTTCACTTAGGGCTTGGACTTCTACAGTAAATGCAGAGCCTGGTTTCCACAAAGAAATTTTAGAAATATTAAAGAACAGTACTCCAAAAGAAGATACAGATTGCAGCTTAATTTTTGATAGTATGTCAATTCGAAAACAGCTGTTATGGAATGAGCAGCAGAAAAAGTTTGTTGGATATTGCGATTATGGACATGACATCCACATGGAGAGGAATGACATCGAAGCTAAAGAAGTACTTGTGTTTCTATTGGTAAGTCTGAAAGAAACATGGAAATGGCCAATAGGGTATTTCCTTAAATGTCGAATGAGTTCCTTTGTATTAGCAGAATTAATAAAAGTAGCATTAACTTTAACATCACAAGCAAATGTAAAGGTACGTTCAATAACTTGTGATGGGGAAAGCACTAACTGTGGTGCGTTACGGGAACTTGGCTGTAACATTTTTGCTGATACTTGCGATAATATTATAAATTCTTTTCAACATCCAATAGATAAATATAAAGTCCGAGTAATTTTAGATGCATGTCACATGTTAAAATTAGCGCGCAATGCATTGGCAGACTATAAAGAATTTATAAGCAATGAAGGTAATATAAAATAGCAATATTTTATAAATTTATATAATATGCAAAATAAACTAACTTTTAAGTTTAAAAACAAACTTAGTTCGCAGTGTATAAATTATATGCAAAATAAAATGAAAGTCAAGTACGCAGCACACACATTAAGTGCATCAGTTGCTAATGCAATTGACTTTTTGAGAACAGAGAATATTCCAGAATTCCAAGGTAGTAAAGCTACCATAAAATTTATTCACGTTATTGATAGATTGTTTGATTTTATGAATTCTAGAAACCCCTTCGGAAAAAGTTTTAAAAAACCTATCGTGCGTGCAGATTTAGAATTTTTACATTCGATGATAAAGCAACATACAGAATATTTGTTTAGCTTAAAAACGAAGGATGGAAACTGTCTCATAAAAAGCGGTCGAAAGACTTTTATTTATGGATTGGCAATCACATTTTGGAGATTGCTTTTGATATTTTTAATGAAAATGATACGTATAAATATCTATTAACATATAAATTTTCCCAGGATCATCTGGAGATTCTATTTGGAAAAATTAGAAGTCGTTATGGATTTAATAACAATCCAAATGTTTTACAATTTAAATACGCTATGCGACACATATTATTGCGTAATAATATCAAATGCAGTGACAATATTAATTGTTTTGCAATAGACAATGATGCCAGTGGCTCAATACTTCCTTTTAGATGGAAAAAAAAGAGACAGGATTCATTCTTCAATAATATAGAACATGATAATGACTGTGATGAATATAATGATGTGGAAGTTTCTACAAACATACCAGAAAATTTGAAAATTTTGCAAGATAATATTATCTATTATATAGGCGGATATATTGTTAAAAAATTACAAAATATTAAATGTTACATATGTGCAGTCAATTTGATTGCAGTTCCAATACATCATAATTATGCACATAGCAGTGAATTTTCAAAATTCTTAGACTTTAGTAACAATGGTGGATTAATTAAACCTTCCTCAAGTGTATATAAAATTATAATAACCACCGAACGTTTAATACAAATATATACGATTAATTTAACTAATTTATGTATTGATAATTTAAATATGAAAATTTTAAATAAAGTAAAAAGTATATTAGCTTTAGATGCAACTATTTTTCCAAATTTAACATGTGATGATACTGATTTGCTGGAAGTTCCACATAAACTTTTATTAATTACTTTGATAGCATCAAAATATATAAATATAAAGCTACATTCATTTGCAAAATTTTATATACAAGAAATTATAAAACCTATTAGAAAGAGACATTGTTTAACAAAATTAATATTATTTTCAAGTGAATAGTATAATACATATTGATGTATAGAATGACATTTACATTTATTGCATTACTTAATGTATATGATACTATTTATTTAGAAATAAGAGTAACTTTTTAGTTTCATATTGTCAATATTTTTACTATTCCAATGATGTATGTTCATTTTTTTAAATTAACTATTTATGTATAGTAATATTGTTCGAAATAAAATAAACATGCATTTTAACATAAATAATAATTTGTTTATTTTGTCTGCTTATACTTTTTTAAATAAATTTTCTTCGTCAACCTGTCAAATACTACCCATAAATATATGAAATATGAAAGAAAAATGTTCCTATTATTGATAAAGCATTCCATAATTATCATTTCTTATTGTTTTTATTTATTATTAACGTAATTTGCTTATATTATTATAGTCTTTATGATATAAACATTATTTAGCATTCATAATAAATATAATGCATAATATTTATAATAAAGAATTATAATTATATATATATATATATCAATGTTATAATAGAATATGTATATATATATATATATATATATATATATATATATATATATATATCAATGTTATAATTTCTCACTCAATAATGTTACTGTTATATGTGTATAAAGAATTATAATTATATATATATATATATATATATATATATATATATATATATATGTTATAATAGAATATGTATATATATATATATATATCAATGTTATAATTTCTCACTCAATAATGTTACTGTTATATGTGTAACATGTGTTATATTACACTACTATTGCTGACTGGAAAGTTACTGATGTTGATTGGTGTTTTACTGGAATAACATTTAAAATAAAAATTCTAATAATTTCACAAAGTCCCATATATCCTATATATGTAACTGGAATTTAGAAATAAACATACTTATTTTTAGCAAATGCTTTCTCTATTACAGCAGAAATATTTTTCATCATCTTTACATCAAATTATATTTATAATAGAGATTATATGAATATTAAAAAAAAACAAATTGTTTTAATATTGTTGTATTTATTGTGATTTTATCAATTTTTCATCGAATTTATTTTACATTAGTTCAATTCATCCACAAACATTTTATAATTTAACTTGACATGCTAGCAGAAAGCCACATTCCATCAACTTATTCGGCGCATGCGCTCTAACCTATATACAAGTTTTGTACATAAAAGTTGGGTACATCTCACAGCAGGAGTTCACAGTCTAGTATATTATATAGAAGTCTGTGATTAAAATCGAATTTCATATTTTTTAAGACCGAGCATTTCTTCTGTTTTAAACTTTCTCAATCTTCACTCTTATCCTAATAGCATATAGATATTGAATAGCATGAAAATATATTGTATGATTATATATATAATTTAGATTAAGATTCGACGAATAAGACTTTTTGGAGAGTGGCTAAATTACAAATTTATAATTTTTATTTTAAAATCGAGAGTCCAAAATAAGGAAAGAATTGCATCATAATTGTGAAATTTATAGTCGGTAGAATAGTTTGCGAAACGGTACAGCATCTTTGGGAAAACAATCAAAATAAATATTTATCAATTGATAAATAATGTGCAATTGGTAAAAATATAACTTGTCCGAAGCAGTCATAGATAGATTTTGTACAACGTTTACTACAAATTTTGTCGACAAAATGATTCCAGTTCGGTTCTTAGCAAATGATGGCAGAAATCAAGAAAATCTTCATATATTTGCAACACAATTTGACGCAAATTGGCAATACAGTAAATTAGAATTAGAAATCGAACAGAATCTGCATTTCGATACTTCTTGTTAAATCTCTTTCATCAATCTGCGTCACATTATGTTAGCAGGCTCTGCCAATAAAACACAAACTTGTAACGATGCACCCCCATCGTTACACGGCAAGTAGACCAGCCGGAAGTCTGTCGCCCGGCGAACACCAGCCGGGCATTGGCAGAGGCGCCTAGCGCCCTTTTTAATACTCGAATTACCGCCGTTGCGATAAACAACCGTACGGCCGTTATACAGCCGCCGTTGCGCCGTTATACGGAAAACCGAGCACAGCCGAATGCTGCCGGAAGATCCCGAGCGTCACCCGCCGAAATGCCGTGTCGTTTCGCCCAGGTGAAGCGACGCGTTTACCGTAATAATTACCCGCCGAAAACAACGCATCGTTATCCCCACCCGGGGGCGAACGACGCAATTACCGCTAGACGCTCGGGGATAAAAAGGCAGCATTTCGGCATCTCAGGACCAGAACGATTCTTGAATCCTCTCGAGCAGTACGCTCCGAGCCGGTACCAGAACCGATCCTAGAAAGTCGCATACAAACGAAGGAGCGTGAGATTGACGCGTTCGCAGTATCGCAGTCTCCGCTGAGCATTCTCGGTCTCCTCGCCGCCTGCGAAATCCTCGATAGTCCGATTATCAAACGAAAGCGGAGAGTTCGCCGCTATCTAAGATTCGGTCTAACAAGGGGAGGGCCAGACGTGCCCATCTCAGATTCAAGCGGTAATTTTTCTATGAATAGTCCTTAATGAGAAAGAAATTGTGTTAAAGTCTTAGCGCGCGCTTTTCACGCATTCGTCAAAAAAAAATTATGAAAGATTTTCCAGCACGACTTAACCGCTTCGCGATAGACGATAATCGAAGCGACCGTGTGGCTGAGCGGGTAGCGCTCAGGTCTTGTAAACGCGGGATCACTGGTTAGAATCCCCGAGTGTAATTTTTTTTTGTATAATTTTATTTTTTTCGTTCCCAGCAACATTTTAGCATTAAATAAATAAATATTGCGCGAGTTTTTCATAATAACATAAATTGCTGTCTATAAAAAAACAGAAGGGAATGAACAATGTTTAATTTAATCGTAAGAAATATGTTAATTAGTAAAATAATAATTATATAAACAACAAATTTACAATGTCCTATAAATAAAAATATTTCGTTTGAATTTCATGCGTTAGAGGTTCACAATTTTAATATTTTTATTATTTAGTTTCGGATTGCTTTTTGTATACCTGACCTTGTGAGCAACGAAAATAAATGAAACAAATTTGTATAATATAAATTTTTTATTGTCAATATTGACATATTACAAAATTGTTATACATTAATCGGTGGAATCAATAACACCCGTGCAAGATGCCGGATGGTACTGATCGTAAAAACAGGGCGATCGGTTCCCTATATCGCCTATTCGAAACTTATAGCTGCTGTTGCTCACAAGGTATACGAAAAACAATCCGAAACGGAATAATAAAAATATCAAAATTGTGAACCTCTAACGCATGAAATCCAAACGAAATATTTTTATTTATAGGGCATTGTGAATTTGTTGTTTATATTGTAATAAACCGCTTTCGCGAGGCGGTCGTGGATAACTCGGTCGGGATCCGGGGCTCGTGAAAGGGTATCGAGAGACGAACGATAGATGCGTTAGGTAGAATATAATTTATTGCGTTTAAATATATGTGTGTATACAGAGTGAGTGCGTGTGTGTGTGATTATTGTGTGTGTCGGTGTGTATGCGCTTGCATGTGAGTGAGTGATAAGCGAGCGAGTGCGTGTGCGAGCGAGTAATATCTGCGTGGGATTTACAATGTATATCGCAAGTATGTGTGTGTGATCGGGTGTATGCAGCCAAACGCCCTCGCGTATGTGTGAATGTCGGAATCGTCTAGTGGCGGTCGCGTCGGTCGCTGTGCGTCCGAATTATATGCACGGTACGGAATGTGATTTCGGCGGATTCGCGAATATATCGATTACGTTGCGCGGATCTGGATTTCGGCAGGAGCCGCTAGCTACCGGGCGGTAATTTCGGTCGGGTCGGTGGGCGGTCCTTAGACGCGTCGGTATCGATCTGATTGCGTCGATCGATGTCGCGGCCGGTTAGATCCTCCCCTTTTAAGCGGGACTTAGCGCGCCGTATTAATGGTGATTCCGATCGCGGTAATGGCGGTCGCGGAATTACTACAAGTTCGCGGGTATCGCGGTATTGTTCCGTCGGGGATGATTTTCCCGTAGAATGCAGGAGTGCAACGGCCGACGGGAACACCCGTCAACGGCAGGGAACTCCCTACCGCTGGATAATTGCCGTTGCACACAGGTGGACGGATGCGGGTGAGGTGTCGAGAACTCTCGACGGAGGCTGAGTACGCCCAACCCCGTTTTCCTCTCTTGGCAATAAATCGGAAGGATCGCTCGTGGAGATGCCGCAAACTCTCGGCGGAGGCTGGGTACTCCCAACCCCGTTTTCTCTCTCTTTGAGCGGTTATAGGATCGTAGCGGATTTCCAGGCGTCTTACAGACTCTGGCGGTTGCGGAAGATCTGGTCTCGATATGGAGAATGTGCCCTTATTTATACCGCTTTCTCCGGCGGGTGCGCGTAATATGCCTGATTGTTTTAAGGCATATTGTTTAAGATTGAACCGCCGCGCGCGACTCGGGCGGTTTCGGGAACGGTCGGTACGGTTACCCGAGCGCGGCGACGGTTCCCGGTAAACAAACGCGTCTTGACGGCGGTTATAAATTTGAACGCTTTTCTTTATATCTTAAAAATGGGCGCTCGGCGCCTCCGCATTATGCCCGACCGGTGTTTGTCGGGCGGCGGACTTCCGGCGGATCGACGGCCGGGTAACGGTGGAGGGATGCATCGTTACAATATAATTATTATTTTACTAATTAACATATTTCTTACGATTAAATTAAACATTGTTCATTTCCTTCTGTTTTTTTATAGAAAGCAATTTATGTTATTATGAAAAACTCGCGCAATATTTATTTATTTAATGCTAAAATGTTGCTGAGAACGAAAAAAATAAAATTATACAAAAAAAAATTACACTCGGGGATTCTAACCAGCGATCCCGCGCTTACAAGACCTGAGCGCTACCCGCTCAGCCACACGGTCGCTTCGATTATCGTCTATCGCGAAGCGGTTAAGTCGTGCTGGAAAATCTTTCATAATTTTTTTTTAGCGAATGCGTGAAAAGCGCGCGCTAAAACTTTAACACAATTTCTTTCTCATTAAGGACTATTCATAGAAAAATCACCGCTTGAATCTGAAATGGGCACGTCTGGCCCTCCCCTTGTAAGATCCGACCGCTACCGCTAAACGGACCGTGGGCCGGCGAGTTCGCCGCTCCGTCGAGGCTTCTCGACTCCCGCTAGTCATCCTCTATCCGCATACGGAAGCAGGGACGGAAAGTTCTCCGCCCGATCGAGGATCCTCGATCTCCGGCCGCCTCCTTCCGCCCACCAGGGAATACGCGGATAAGAACACGCGAACGCACCGACACGGTTGTACCGTGATCCAGCAATTATGATCGCGCCGAGATACGTAATCACATCACCCGATATAATTCCACGCGCCGTCAAAATAAACACGTTCTTGCCGTACACGCGCCGACCGACCGTGCCCTGTTTCTTGCGCATTTCGCGCGCCGTCAAAATAAACACGGCCTCGCCGTACACGCGCCGACCGACCGCGCCCTGTTTCTTGCGCATTTCGCGCGCCGTCAACATAAACACGGCTTTGCCGTACGCCGCCGAATATCTTAAGCGGTTCGATACATCGAACATCGCGCACCGACTAACGAACGCGAATTGCATCTAACGCGTTACATCATCCGCCGCGCGCTGGCTTCACGACACATATTGTAAATAGACCATTGCCGAAAGAGGCGAATAAATACGCTATATTATACTCAAGCTTTTCGTGTGTCTCACCTTTTCACGAGCCCTGATCCCGACCGAGTTCATCCGCGCGCGCGCTCGCGAAAAATAACCCCGTTACAAGCTTAATGTTAATATTAAACAATGATATATGTACAGGGTGTCACAAAACCTCAGAATTTCTCTCTAAAGGCGGATTCTCCAGCCAATTTGGAGATGATCTTTCCTCAGTGAAAATGTCGAGAGAAGTCATCATTTCTTGCAGGCTTCCAATTCTTGCCACATATATTATATATCATTGTAATTAAGCCTTAAATTAAAATTCTATTAAAATAAACTCTATATAAAATTAATTGAAGAATGTAGATGTGTTAATCTTTTAACTCTCAAATTTAGTTTGCAAAAAACCCTTCTTTGTCAATCGTTTATAACTCGAATATTATTGATGTCGCAACATCAATAATTTTCGCTGAAAAAAAATTGTCTCCAAATTGACCAGCGAATCTATCCAGAAAATAAGAAGAATAAAGTAAAACTGACCATGAAAACTCCAGCATTTTTTGGAGGGTTTTTCTAGCTATATGACCATATATGGTCAATCATTGTCGTGTAGCAAAATTACATTGTTGCGACTGATGATGACTGATTGTTTTTCTTGTACTCGCTTGTACTTGTAAAAGATATACTCTTAATTACTTGCAATAGATGAAATAATTAGATATTGTAAATAATGTTGGTTTCTCAAAAAAAGTGATTCATTAAAAGTGATTCATAATCTATAGCGGAATTTATTTATGAATTAATTTAATATATTAAAGTCTATTGTAGAATGTACAATCAAACGTTTCAAAGGATTATCTTGTTAAGAATCGATTATAATTGCCGCGGCAAGAATTCCAAATAAGTATCTCTTACTTTCCACTTTTTCGTTGAAAAGTCTCACACTTATTCATAAAACCGTTCAATGATATTGAGAGAATGTCAATTTACAAAAGTTTTATGAAAAACAAAGGTAAATATGCATATTAGCGCCGACCTTACCGATTTCAATGACCTTGACATATGTTGTCTAGGACATGACTCTAAGTCACTTGCAAAAAATATTAGCCGTCGCTCGTTGTTTATTACAAAGTTATTAACAATCAAAGATAGTGACAGATCGATACTTGCGACATAAAATTGTATATATTTCGGCATGAATTACCAAGTTTATATTTCAAAGATAGAGAAAAAATGATACAAAACTTCTTCCGGAAGTGGAGCCCTCTCGTAGAGGACGGAACATACTGCCTCCACGCATATACTTTTTAATGAGAAGTGAAATTCCATATGGGTTTACAACTTTTCACACAAAGCGAGGTTCAATTCATGTATAAACCCATCATGTAGAATCTCACTTTGCTTTAAAAAGTATAGGCATGGAAACAGTGGGTTCCGCCTCTCCCCTACGGGGCGGGGGCTCTACTATCAAAAAACTAGACAGGTTCGTGTTGAACCTCGCTTCGCGTGGAAAGCTGTAAATCCATGTGAAATCCATGTCTTTCTTTGCATTAAAAAGTGTACGTAAAGAACAGTGGGTTCCGTCCCCCTACGGAGAGGTTCCACTTCCAGAAGAAATAACCTAATCCAAACCTATTCCTGATTTAAAACTAAAATTTGGTTTGGGTTAAGTTATATCTTCCGAAACTCCCTCGTAAGAGGGGGGGGGGGGCGGATAATAACTGCCACTTTTTTCGCAATATGAATTGAACCTCGCTTTGCACTCAAAGTTGCAAATCCATTAAAAATCGTATCTCGCTTCGCATAAACAGTCATAAACTTAAATTGTTAATAACTTTGTAATAAACAACGAGCAATGGCTAAAATTTCTTGCAAGTTACTTAGAGTCATGTCCTTGATAACATATGTCAAGATCATTGAAATCGGTGAAGTCGGCGATAATATGCATATTTACCAAATCACACAAAATTGTAAATTTTTATGCTAAAAACAACTAAATGAAGCTTAAGAGGATGCCGGATTACCGACAGAACGCGAATATTAGTTATTTTGCAAAGTCTTTTTGTTGATTATAGATATCAACAAATCCTTTTCCATAATTAAAGTATACATAATAACGAAGTGCGGAGTTCACGATTTCATATGAAAAGTGAAAAAAAAAGAGAAAATTACAGTTTTGTTATCGGCTTCTGCGTCAACATTTACTTAATATAACAAATTTGTAATCTACACGTGCCTAATCAGTAAACTCCGCACTCGGCATTTCATCAAAGAGTATAAGTGAGCTTAGAGAAGTGAGTTTAGAAGCTTTATAAAAAAGATTTTACGATGAAACACTTTCGTGCATATGTGTGTGTGCGAAATCGAGGCTCAAAAGTAAAACAGAGCAGTAGATTAGTTGCGTGATGTCGCAGTAGACGGAACTGCAATCTTATATGACAAGGACAAAAACATAATCCTACTATCTTTGTTTCTTTCATGAGTATGAGAGTAATATACATGTACACACTAACATTATTGCAGTATCTTTTCTCTCTCGATCATACGCTCTGTCTTTTTCTAATCGCTCGCTCGCTATCTACTCCGTATCGCGTATCGCTTAGCTTCATGCTTCTCGCATATTTACTTACGCGTTCACTCGCCCCTCTCTCTCTCTCTCTCTCTCTCTCTCTCTCTCTCTCTCTCTCTCTTAGCTCGTTCATTATTATATTCTTTTATTCATTTATTCCCATTATTATATTCTTTTATTTGCTCAACTTTTATTCTTTCTATTCTTGTCTCCCTATATGATAAATTTATTTATTTATTTTTATTTTACAAAGCATAAATGAGATACACAACAATAAGTTATTTTCTTTTTCTATTTAACTATAATTAAATACAACACATGTACATACAAAAATACACATAATTAACTACTTTTTCTATTTATAATACACAGTATCTCATTTATATTCTATAAAATAAAGATGAATAAATTAATGATTAAACTAATGATTATTATTATGTAGGAAGACGAGAATAAAAAGAATAAAAGTCGAATAAATAAGAGAATATACTAATGGAAAAGAGAGAATACAATAAAAAGAACGAGCAAAGAAAGAGAGAGAGAGAGAGAGAGAGAGAGAGAGAGAGAGAGGGAGAGAGCAGCGTGAATGAACGTGTAAACGAATGTGCGAGGAGCATGATATACATATATACATATAATCTTTATGATAATTTATTATTATTCATAGTTATATTTAGTAATATATAAATGAAAAAAGAAAATTTGATATATTTTATCTTCTTATGTTACCAAACATTTGCATATTTATATAAGTTTGCCTATATTTATAGAAAATGAACTTTTTTTAAAGCAAAAATTTAGAAATTTAATTTTTGTCGTAAAATATTTATGAACAATGATTTTATATATCGAATTAATTTTAATCAATATGAAAGTAATTTTTTTATTTGGTTAAAGAATATTTGTTCATAAAGATGCGCATTTGTTTTTATTATTCCGCGATATTGTAGCATGCATGTATGTAAGTATGTATGTATATATCGGGGAATAAATCGACTGTACCATGCACACACACATGCAGGCAGGCACACGCGATCATATCAGTGCGCGGCCGATACTCAATCGTGCGTGTTGTGTACATACGCGTAACAAGAGGTCACCGCAAAAGTACGCTCAACTGTTATAACGCATTATAACGCGTTGAATTTAAAAACGAGTGTTATGTTTTTGTAGTGTGTTTTAATAGTGTGTCCCCCCACATACTGGGACGAAAATATAACTTTCGAGAGACGCTTGCCCGCAGACATTACTTAAAAAGAATAAGGGTCAAAAAGTTAGTATATTTATATACCATAATTTTAGAAGGAATTGTTTTAATGTATACTATATACTAATATGTTGCAGATATTATTTAATTTTATTTCCATGCAGTCTACACAAATATAAATATAATGTAATATTATGTAAAAATATAATATCCCAAATTTCTTTTTTTTAAATTATATCTTTAAAGCAATTCCTAAATAGAAAACAACATAACAATTTTTATATAAAAAATTGTAATATAAAATTGATCTTCAAATGGAATTTAGAATGACTGTATACACATAAACATACATGATGCATATATGATGCACATAATATTTAATACTCATATAGTATTTTTGTTATAAATAAATGGACAAAAAAGATATGGCCAAAAAAAGAAAAATAAAGACAGAGAGAGAGAGAGACAGAGAGACAAAGAGAATAGGAATGAGTAAGCAAGGGAATGGCTGTAAAATGATGTATCGATAGATAATTCACATCAGTCACTAGACATTAGTGAGCATAAAGTATTGCTACAGAAAAAGATATAACTATTTCCTTTTTTTTTCTTACTTTTAGCACTTATACAGATACTTGCTCAGTTACACTCATATTTTTTTTCTCTCTGTCCATTTCTTTTTTATCCGAGTATACTATACAGAGTGATTCAAAACAACCTTCTGTCCTTACAATGTCATATACTTGACACTATTCTAAGACGACTTTTCCTTTGCCAAAATTTTTTCCGAGGCTTAGTTTTTAAATTATAAGCCAAAATAGTTAACGAATTACGGGCCGCGTACACAAGGCAGGCAGGAGCGGAGCAACTCACCGTCCCATACTGGTGATTACGTGAGGCGCTCGCTGCGATTAACTGTTTACTACATGGGGTGTATGTGTGAGAGAGAACGTATACGCGTATACACACAAATACACATTCTCTCTTTCTCACTTTCTCTCTCTCACTCACTGACTCTTACCTTATATGTAGAGATTCGTTGCCCTCATACGACTCAATAAGTAATATTTCCGTGTGATACAACGAGTAACTAGCAAACTTTTTTTCACTCACAAATTGTACCTCTTATCGAACTTTTACGTATTAATCCACGCACTTTATCGATAAACTGAATTTATTAAAAAAAAAACGATGTTATTATACGTCATTATATTTTCATATTTTATAGTTTTATGTTTTCGAAACTATCGAATTTACAATGTCGGAGGCTTTAGCCGATCACGGGACACATGATGACACGCGTCCGCGTCGATCACGCGTAATGTGATACATTCAGTTGTTCGGCAGCCGGCAACGCTAGTACCGATATAACTTGCTTGTTGTCGTCGCGCAGTTTCCGCATCGAATAACGCGTTTCTTTCTTCGAGATATTTTAATAATTAATCGGTAGTAATCGATAGATTGTGATTAACCGTTATAATCGTTAATAAATTCAATTTATCGATAAAGTGCGTAGATTAATTCGTAAAAGTTCAATAAGTGGTACAATTTATGAGTGAAAAAAGTTTGCTAGTTACTCGTTCTAGCATACGGAAGTATTACTTATTGAGTCGTATGAGGGCAACGAATTACTACATAAAAGGTAAGAATCAGTGTGAGAGAGAGAGAGAGAGACAGAGTGCATGTGCGCGATCAACTGTTTGCTACACGCGATAGGTGTAAAAGAGAAAGACAGAGAGAGAGAGAAAGAGAGTGCGTGTGTGCAATCAGCTGTTTGCTATACGCGATGGATATAAAAGAGAAAGATAAAGAAGAGAGAAAGAGAGTACGTGTGTGCGATCAGCTGTTTGCTACATACGATGGGTGTAAAAGAGACAAGGGAGAGAGAGAGAGAGAGAGAGAGAAAGAGAGAATGTGTATGTGTGTATATACGCGTATACGTTGTCTCTCACACATACACTCCATCGTATGTAGCAAACAGTTGATCGCAGCGAGCGCCTCACGTAATCACCAGCATCGGACGGTGAGTTGCGCCACCCCTGCCTGCCTCGCGTACGCGGCCCGTAATTCGTTAACTATTTTGGCTTATAATTTAAAAACTAAGCCTCGACAAAAATTTTGGCAAAGGAAAAATCGTCTTAGAATAGTGTCAAGTATATGACATTGTAAGGACAGAAGGTTGTTTTGCATCACCCTGTATATAAAATTGATTATATATATATATCGTATATACCATATATTGTATATTGAAGTTTATATTTAAATCGGGCACGAACTTATGCAATCACCCATATGCTCATATATTATCTCTTTTGATTTTATCATAGTATATATATATATATATATATACATACATACATACATACATACATACATACATACATACATACACACACACACATATATATATATATATATATATATATATATATATACTATGATAAAATCAAAAGAGATAATATATGAGCATATGGGTGATTGCATAAGTTCGTGCCCGATTTAAATATAAACTTCAATAGATTATATTTTAGAGATAACACTTTTATTAAACAATTATATAGTCTCCATTCTTTTCTACAATGGTTTTCCAACGATCTATAAGCTTGTCGATTCCATTTTTGAAGAAAGAACTTGATTTTTCTTGAAAAAAGTTTGTAAGGTGGTTTTCGACAGCTTCCTCGGAATTGAGATTCTTGCCATTTAAACTATTCTGCAAAGACCGGAACAGATAAAATTCTGAAGGCGCAATATCTGGAGAATATGGCGGTTGCTGCAGAATTTCCCATTGCAACTCCTGCAGTTTTCGCAGCGTCTGTTGAGCGACGTATGGCCTAGCATTGTTGTGGTGGAAGATGACGCCTTTTCGATTGGCCAAAATCGGACGTTTTTCTCGAATAGCTGCAGCGAGTCTAGTTAGTTGCTCACAGTACTTGTCCGCCGTGATTATTTCGCCGCGTCGGAGCAGCTCAAAGTAAATAATTCCCTTGCGATTCCACCAAACACACAGCAACACCTTCATCGGATGCAAGCCAGCCTTTGCTACGGATTCTGCTCCTTCAGCTGCTGTTTTCCATGTCCTCTTTCGCTGTACGTTTTTGTAGAGAATTCACTTTTCATCGCCTGTTACCATTCGATCTAAAAAAGGCTCTTTTTTGTTACGCTCGAGAAGAAAAAGAGCCACAGTCATGCGGTTTAGCTTATTCCTTTCAGTCAGGAGATGCGGCACCCACGTATCAAGCTTGGAAATGTATCCAAGCTTTTTTAAATGACGAAAAGCGGTTGAATTATCGATGTTCAGCCTCTCAGCAATATCCTCAGTTGTAATCCTTGGGTTTCTTTCCACTAAGGCATGCACAATGTCATCATCAATGCCAGAAGGCCGTCCAGAGCGGGGTTGATCCTCCATGTTGAAATCACCATTTCGAAATCTGCCAAACCACTTTTTGACTGTTCGGAGAGCAGGAGCGCGGTCCAAATAAACGCTTTGAATATTTTTTTATGCAATCCCAACACTCACGCCTTTTCGAAATTCATATAGCATTACATGCCGCAAATGCACCTTTTCGTTCTCCATTTTTAATGATTTCTCTTATGCACAAATGGACTTATCTGAACAATATCTGACGCTAAATTGACATAAGACAACGTCATCTATTCGGTGTAAGCAACAATTACCACACGAAAACAATAGAACTCCGCCATGCAGTAACTTAATGCCATCTATGAAAATCGGGCACGAATTTATGCAATCATCCAATATTATAGATTTGTATTCAAAATATTTATGCGACACAAACAGATATCTATGTAAAGTCGTTGCTTCTACGAGACAATAGAACAGAAATAGAGTAGAAATTCAACATATTTTCTGTCTATACATATTTAACACAATGCGAAAAGCTTATATTTTATTGTTCTTTCCAAAGTATGCACATATCTTTGACTCCATTACTCTACATAATGATATTGATAATGTAACCATAAAACGTTGGTAATATACCGACACTTTTAGTTACATTTAGATGAGGGCGTTCACCCGTCGGAGTTCGCCCGTCGCTCCGGCATCCTCTTAAAGGGATCCTAAAGCGACGGGCGAACTCCGACGGGTTAGCGCCCTCATCCAAACGTAACTAAAAATATCGATAATACCGACGTTTTTAGTTCCGCCATTACCGATACATTATTATTAGAAACATATGCATAATAGAAAAAGTAATCTTTTGCATTGTGTTCAATATATTGAATTGAGACAATATCGCGTATTTTTATTGCTGTATCGTCTCGCAGATATCGAAGCATATCTAAGCGTGTCGATGATAGTAAAAGATAAATGTGTCTTTATTGCATAGTTTGAACACAAAATTTCAACATCGCTCATATTGTGACATGTACTTTTCCATTTATTTTTCAAGAGAAATATCACTTGATCATTTGTGTATGTGTATATATTTATATACAGGGTGACCCATTTTAACTTAGGCAGCCAAATAACTCGAAAAATAAGCACACTACGAAAAAATGTTTAGAATAAAAATTTTGTCATTTCGAGGGGGACGTACAATGACGTTAAAATGAGCCCCCCCACCCCTTCCCCTGGGCGGTGAGGGGGGGCAAGTTTGAAATCTTAAATGGGAACCCCTATTTTTTATTGCATATTCGGAATCTTTGGCTAAAAACACATACAATTTGTCTGAAACATTTTTCTCGATTCATGATAGATGGCGCTGTAATCGACGAAATTCAATTTCTTCGATTTCTCTTACTGAGAACCCATGCTTACGATTCTGCAATAAATTAACAATAAAAATACCACGTTTTCATTGTTAATACTCGAAATTAGTCTTAAAACAAACTTCTCATTATTTTTTATTACTCATTAATTACTTCTCAAGAAACTGCTTTTAGCGAATCGCTCCGCATAAGTACGAGCAGTAAGTCTGTAATTTCTACCACATTCGCCAAAGGTTATAAGAATATCGACTACTTCTGTAGGCGTATAATTTGCCATTTTACCAGAATTTTATCAGAGTACAAATGTTAAAAAAATACATAAACACTTGTGACTTTGGCACTAAATGGACAAAATTTTGGAGGGATACTTAGAGGAACTCCATCAGATGGAAAGTCCAAAATGTCTCGGTACTTTGCACCATTCAAGTTGCCTAAAGGGCAGGTTACGCTAAAAGCAGTTTCTTGAGAAGTAATTAATGAGTAATAAAAAATAATGAGAAGTTTGTTTTAAGACTAATTTCGAGTATTAACAATGAAAACGTGGTATTTTTATTGTTAATTTATTGCAGAATCGTAAGCATGGGTTCTCAGTAAGAGAAATCGAAGAAATTGAATTTCGTCGATTACAGCGCCATCTATCATGAATCGAGAAAAATGTTTCAGACAAATTGTATGTGTTTTTAGCCAAAGATTCCGAATATGCAATAAAAAATAGGGGTTCCCATTTAAGATTTCAAACTTGCTCCCCCTCACCGCCCAGGGGAAGGGGTGGGGGGGCTCATTTTAACGTCATTGTACGTCCCCCTCGAAATGACAAAATTTTGATTCTAAACATTTTTTCGTAGTGTGCTTATTTTTCGAGTTATTTGGCTGCCTAAGTTAAAATGGGTCACCCTGTATACATGCATATATATATATAATATATTTTATACATGTATAATATATATATATATATATATATATATATATATATATATATATATATATGTAAATATATTATACATATAATTGTGTATGTATATAAATGTTTATATATTTGTAATATAAATTTAGAAACATTTATAATACGTTATACAGGGTGTCCCCAATTTAAATGTCAAAACTTTAGGAGCGTGTAGGGGACTGATAAACTAAGACAAAAAGTCCTTTAGAGATTTGCTCGTTTTTGCTTCGTTTTGAAGAAAATCGCAAAAAATGAAACAAATAATTTTCACCAAAAAACTTAAAACAACACTAAAATTATTAGATTTATCAAAAAGTATTATAAAATAAAAATTGTAGAACATGGAATCAAGAAAAGAGAGTGAGTTAAAATCCTTCTGAGGTAAAATTAGATTAGAAACAAAATTTCGCGTTGTCGCGTATTTATCTACAATCCTCTAATTTATATATATTAATCTAACGTGAAAGATTATAGATAAAGGGAGCCTCGCGAGCGAGACTTCAGAACTCTTCGATATTTGTCGTCTCGCTTGCTCCTTCATTCTTTTTCGCTTTCGCTTTTGTTGACTCTCCAGCATCGCGCGGGGATCTTTCCTTATCTACTATATATAAACATAAGTGAGATGACAAACATGAAAGAGTTCCGAAGCCTCGCTCGCGTGACTCCTTTTATCTGTAATCTTTTACGTATATATGTCATCTTACTATAGAAAATAAAACTTTTGTATTTCGCATTTTATATATCTGAAAATACAATAATTGTAATGGATTAATGAGATTCTTGTGATTAAAATAACACCAAATATGACATAAATCGGATAATTTTAAATGAAATAAGTAATCATAATTTTAATAACATAATTGATTAAAAATTATCCGATTTATGCTATGTTTAGTATTATTTTAATCGTAAGAATCTCATTAATCTATTAGAATTATTTTGATATTGATAAAATACGAAAAACAGAAATTTTACGAACGATATGTAACCCGAGATATTATAGATAAAGAGAGCCTCGCGAGCGAGACTTCGGAACTCTTTGATGTTTGTCATCTCGCTTGCTCCTCGTTCTTTATTGTATTCTTTCATCTCCATTATTATATTCTTTTATTTCTTCGACTTTTATTATTTCTATATTCTCGTCTTCCTACATAATAATACATTAACTTATTCGTCTTTATTTTATACAACATAAATGAGATATTGTGTATGTCATAAATAGAAAAAGTATTTAATTATGTGTATTTTTGTAAGTACATGTGTTGTATTTAACTATAGTTAAATAGAAAAAGAAAATAACTTGTGTATCTCATTTATGATGTATCAAATAAACATAAATAAATAAATTTATTTATTTTCATGTAGGGAGACGTGAATAGAAAGAATAAAAATTGAGCAAATAAAAGAATATAATAATGGGAATAAAAGAATACAATAATGAACGAGCAGAAAGAGAGAGAGAGAGAGAGAGAGAGAGAGAGAGAGAGAGAGAGAGAGAGAGAGAGAGAGAGAAGCGCGAATGAACGCGTAAGTGAATATGCGAGGAGCATGAAGCTAAGCGATACGTAGTACATAGCGAGCGAGCAATTAGAAAGAGACAGAGCGTATGATCGAGAGAAGAAAGGTACAGCAATAATGTTAGTGCGTACATGTATATTACTCTACACATGAAAGAGACGAAGATAGTACGATTATGTCTGTCTTTGTCATGTACGATTGCAGCTCTGTCTATCGCGACATCACGCAACTAATCTACTGCTCTGTTTTACTCTCGAGCCTCGATTTCGCACATACACATATGCACGAAATTTTTGCAGACAGTAATCTTTTTTACTAGGCTTCTAAACACGTTTCTAAACGTTCACCTATATTCCTTCAGGCATTTCCAAGCGGAGAGGTATCTTATTTTCCACGTACACATTGCAAAACTTTTATATTACATTAAGTATTGTTGCGACCTGACGCCAGAAGCCGATAAAAAAACTGTAATTTTTTAGTTTCTTTCCGTTTTTAACATAAACTCGTGAAGTCTCATCTTTGTTTCGATGTGTACTTAAATCGTGGAAAAGGATTTATTATTCTATTCAACTAAAAAAAAGATTTCGGTGTGCAAAATAATAATCGTTTTGGTCGGTAAAACAGACAAGCCTTGGATCCCCTTAAATACTTACATTCAATGCAATTTACTCGTTTATTATACGAAAATGCAAAATTAATTATTTTATCGAGCATTGACTTTGCACATGCTGCTGTGCAAACCACACTAGTGAAAATAAGCATTTCCTCAAAGTTTTGATACTGCTGCTGCAGCGGTTTCAAAACAAATGACGCCGGCTCATTGTACAGTTAGTGCCCAAGGGTAATGGCATATTTGTCGTAGTGGATGGAGGCCGTTACAGAATGCAGATAGAAAGATCCAGAAGCAAGAAATTTTAGATAATGCAAATTTGCACTAGTGTGGTTATTACGGGTTAAAAATAAATAGTATGAGAAGAGAGAGAGAGAGAGAGAGAGAGAGAGAGAGAGAGAGAGAGCGAGAGAGAAACACAAGAAGAAATAAGGAAAGGATAAGCGGGTAGAAAAAGGGAAAATCATAATAAGATAATGAAAATAAATAGATAAAGAATAAGTTTGTTATAATCATAACCAGCCAAAACAGCCTTTACAAAAATTTATTGCCATTAAAAATATTATCTTCTCAATAATTTATAAATTATTTATAAATTACATTTATCTGTATTAATAACACGGAAAAACAACTTAACATATTAACATCAAAAAGAAGTGAAATTAAAAAAATCTAGCTAAGTAAATCTAGAAAAATATAATGTATAATATTCAGTTGAATTATTTTTTATAACTAGAGTAGATCTATTATAATAGAGTAGATCTATTTAATTTAAGGTGCAGAAAATATTAAAATTATGAAATTTTGCATTCTTTTATTTATTTAACATTGTATTCTATTCTATTTATATGAGGCAAATAAAGAGGCAAATAAAATGCGATAAAATATATATGGCTTAAGAGAGGGTATAGAATTTAAAATTGATCGTACAAATGTATAATTATTATATATTTTTAAAATATTTTAATACATATATATAAATAATAAATTATTTATATCTAAATAATTATTCATATTTATTTAATCCAAATATACTCAAACATATTTTCAAGAAATAGAAATACAAGAAACAAAAAATTAAATAACCAAAATAAAAAATTTAGTTAACAAAATAGAAATTCAAAAATAAAGATTAAAAAAATTAATATAAAAAAATTTCATGTGCAAAAGTTACTTAGCGCTATTTGTAAAGTTATTTTAGTGTTGTATTATATTTTATTCATAATTTTAATTAGAATAACAGTGCTAAGCTTTTTCTGCATACGAAATTTTTTTATATTTATTCTTTTAATCTTAACTTTTTAATTTTTTTTTAGCTTTAAATTTTTTAATTTTGGAAATTTAATTTTTTGTTTTTTGTATTTTTTTTCTTGAATATACGTTTGAGTATATTTGGATTAAATAAATATGAATAATTATTTAAATATAAATAATTTATTATTGTATATAAATGTATATAAATATTGTAAAAATATATAATGATTATACATTTGTACAATCAATTTTAAGTTCTACATCCTCTCTTATGCCATATATAGGGTGAGGCATTTATATTGAGATACCTAAATATCTAAAAAATAAAGCAACATAGAAAGAAATGTTTCAGACAAAAGTTGTTCGGTTCTAAGGAGGTCATAAGATGGTGCCATAAGTTTGACTGTGAGTGAAGGCGCTTCGGAAATTTCAATATCAATCTTGTTTTTTTAAACGGAAACACTACAATTTTTTTTACATAAATCGATTCTTTACAATATTCTGCATAAAAAGTTATAGAAATATGAGTTAAAAGTTTAATAATTTATGAGATATTTTATTACTTTACTTCGACATAATTTTACATAAACTATGAAATATTTCATAAAATTATTTATGTTGTAATAATGTTACCTTAGTAGATAATGGGCATTATGGGGCGTCAAAACAAACCCCCACTCCTCGGCCACTGGCGCCGACCCCCTGCTGTGACGGTCTGGGGCCCTCCCCCCTAAGGGTGTCTGTGGAAAAAAAGAGTGGAGGGGACTCGTGGACATCTACGAGACAATTTTCCCTTAAACTTTTTTTAATTTTTTTAAATTTTTATTTTTTCGGTCGCGTGAACATGCTCGGGCTCGAACCTGGGTCCTCCGCCTCTCCAAACAGGGTCCTAGTATGCTGAACTAGCTGAAAACTTATAAGAATAGAAGTTAAACGTAGTATTTGTGGAGAATAGTCCAGCGCTAAGATAGGAGTCCTGACGGTCCGATTGGATCTCCCCATAGTGCCCAGTCCTCCGATTGGTTCCGTCGGTTCCGTCGATTTAAAAAAGCGGGTTGGAAAAACGAGCCAAAAAATAGTGCGTGGGAGAAAGCGGGCAAGATGTCTGACGGAAAGCAGACAACAACTGACAAAATGGCGACCGTCGAGAAAACCGAAAGATATCGTGCGGTATACAACATCGTCCCATCGCCCCCCTTAGAGGAAAACCAGGGAAGATGTACGCTATATGTCGCCCGCCCTCTTCCACCCTTCCTGTTGAAAAGAGAAAAATTGGATAAGGTACCGCTAGAATAAACTAGATGCTACGACGTGGTAACGAACACGTGCGTGCATGTACGGGTACGCTTGTCCGAGGGGGGTGAGCCCCGCTGCACAGGTGGACATACGGTAACAACATCGCTGGAGACGTTAGAAAAGGGTCTTGAAATATATACGGGTACCTGAGACTGATTGACGCTGAGACTTAGGGCAGAGTCTATGACGTCACTGAGACGTCGGGAAGAAAGGAAGGGAAGAAAAATATTTTCACCTGGTTGCTTTAAAATAAAAAACATCATTATTTATATTATGCGGAATATGGAACATCGTACAATGAAAAATTTACATATAATTTAATATTTATTTACAAAAAGATTATTTTCACCGCTGCGAAAAGTACACAAAAGTATATTACATAATATAGCAATAAAAGAGAGAGTGTCGAGAAAAAATAGAAAAATCATTATTCAGATACATAACCATACGGTAGCGAATTTCGACTATCGATAAATCTACGTTTTAGTAATACGGGCGCGCATACTTTAGTTTCGTCCCGTGTTACGATCTCGTGAAACGCGGTACGACGAATAGCTCTAAAGCATAGATTTATCGAAGTTTTTGGCAATTCTTCTCCGTTCTTTTCATTTTCCTGTGCTCTCTCTTTATTTAACAATAAATTCTTAACTGCGGCATAAAGCAAAAAGCAATTTTCCCTGCACACGATATGGGAGTACCGGATGAAATAGGTCGCATGGTGGGAGTACTCTGCAACGTATGAGTCCTTCAAGTGTATCGAAATTATAATTCGGTGCCCTTCCGATTATTGCGGAACATTCCTCGCCGACGTAAATATCCGGATGGCCGATTGGGAACAAAGAGGGTACAAAGAGCTCACGTCCACGTATCGTATTTTCTCCGTACCCGTAACCTCATAACGAGTCACGATATTTCCCGTGCGGCCGCCGAAAAATGCATCGCGAGGATCGAGCGGAGGTGTTTCCACCATCGGATGATTTTCGAGATATTCGCGCATTTCGTGATTATCGCGTCATAATTTACCAAAATTATTTTTAACAAAAAAATTAATTGTTCAACCAAATCTTTTTTTCATTATCAATATTATAGATCTAAATTTACTTCCGCGATGTGAAATATCATCCGCTAAGTCTGCATATTTTTCTTCCTATATAAGATGCAAAGATCATCAAGCGAATTATCTTTTCAAATAAACATATTCAAATAATCATCAAACAAGAGAGTCTTTTCAAATAAATAGTAAGATGTATCGACTCTATCTGCGCACGTACAAATTCGATACGATACAACACACACAAATAATATTGTTTTCTAAAATAATAAATTATTGTTTATTTTACAATCACCAAAACAATGAACGGCTAAAAGCACTTATCAAAAATAAATTATTTTACTTTAACTAAATTATAATTATAATTTGTATTTTTAAATAAATAAATTGAATCAGCAAAAATTGTTCTATTTCACCGAAAAAAAGAAGTTTTGTTGTAACATTAAACTTGTTAAATTAGTTAAATTTAACAAATTTTTAATTTAATAAAATTTTTATTTGTTAAATTTGTTTCTTTATTTTGTTATAATATTAAATAATTCATTATAATAGCAAAATATGGACATATATGCAATAACAACAATTGTATTACTGATTAAAATTCTTTTTCTCTATTAGATCAAAAAACATTTTAATAATTTATAATGATATGTTTGTGAAAGTTTACTCTATTTAACTATTAAAAAAAAGTTTTGTTTTCTTACGATATTAAATTACTATTTATACACACACATTTACATCGCAAAAAATATAACCAATACTTTACTATAAGATTTTGTTATACTATTAGTAAGATTCTTTTCATTATTACCTCTAAAAATTCGGGTTTATAGATATTAATGAACGGTTTCATACCAAACCCTAATTATAAAAATACCTTCTTTAGAATGAAACATATATTGCTCAAGCCATTGTTTGCGTTCTACGATAAGCACATAATTAGATATTTAGTATTACTTTGTTTTTGTGACAAAATTTACTAATTATTATACTGATTTAAAGTAAATGACATTTTTTTTTTTCATTTATTAATTCATTTAAACTTTTTACTAAAAATATATAAACATATATTTGTAAAAGCATATAATAATATGTTTGCTTCATTAATTTAAATGCCATGCCAAAAGGAAATCTACCGATCTGAGGAATATTTTTGAGCTTTTGTCGAAGAACGTATTGATGATGTACTATCGATATAATTGCGGGAATTATTAAAACTACGAACAAGGCGCACAATATCAAAAAGATTAAGTCTATTTTTGTAGCCTGTAAACATATTAAACAGCCCAAGTTACCAAATATGTAATGCGTAAATTATTATAAATACTTTGTAAAATTGAATTTTACACTCACACATTGACAAATATTTTATTGACACGATCTTTATATCATTATTATCTTTATTAAGTCAGAAAATTATATAAAAATACTTTATTAAAGAAGATTGAATATAATGTGTATATAAATATATATCATCGATGAAAATTGAGTATAAAATTAATGTGGTTGAGAATATTTCGTCGGCAAAACATTTCTCGATTATTTCTATGTAACTTGTCCAAATTTGGAATCTGTGTTCATTAATCGAAAGATTCACGAAATAAATTGTTTATATTCATGCAATAAATTATTTATATTTTATTTTTCTACCGTATTTCATTGAGATCTTGAAAAAGTTTTGCGGTTTAAAACGTATAATTATTCTTTTTTGCTTCCTCATAGAGGAAGCTTTGTTTTTGTGACAAAGTATTTTTTCGAATTTTTTTATGCCAATGTGTTCAAAATGTTCCAAAACGTCAAAAAATTATATTCCTAAAAAATGTATGTATCTGTGTATGTATGTATGTACGGAATGTTTGTACAACCTTTAACTTCCGCAATTTTTGAGATATCTGATCAAATTTTTTTATATGGATAGATTATTATAAAAGGATGGTTGGTTATGAATTTGGTGACAGAGTCAGCATCAGTGAAAAAGTCCATTTTCTATAAAATTTTGAATTTTTTGAAAAATGTTTGTATACGTAATTATACTCGGAAATAATTTTCGCAAATTTTGAGATATCGGGTTAAATTTTTTTATATGGATAGATTATTATAAAAGGATGGTTGGTTATGAATTTGGTGACAGAGTCAGCATCAGTGAAAAAGTCCATTTTCTATAAAATTTTGAATTTTTTGAAAAATGTTTGTATACGTAATTATACTCGGAAATAATTTTCGCAAATTTTGAGATATCGGGTTAAATTTTTTTACATAAATAGAGTATCATCACAAACGCTGAAAGTGAAGATAATTTCCAGCACGTGCAAAAATGTTTTGGTTAACAACGGAATATTAGTATTGAAACAGCTATCAAGTCATTAAAATGCAACTGTTTATCAATGTTTCTTGTGTGTTATCTTTTCTTATAATAAAATTAATTAAGTTTTTCTTAAATGAGTTTTTATATTTCTGAGAATCTATAATCTACAATGTAAATGTATAATGTATAATTATATAAAAATAAAATGTATGTAAATTAGAAAATAGCATATTGCTTCTTTATCTTCTATATCTTTTTATTTCGCTCACAAAGTTTCCTCTATAGGGAAGTAAAAATTGAAAAACCCGCTTACTTTAAGGAGCTTAAGTTTTGTGAGATAAAATAAAATAATGAGAAAGTAATGCGCAAGTTTCTAATTTGCATGATTTTCAGCTTGTTTAACAATAATTTAAAGATATGATATATATATACGTGTTCACAAAATATTAAAGCAATATTGAATTTCAAATTTTTGATTAAACGTACATTTGCGCATAAGCGCTCCATCATTACTGTTTAATTGAAATATATGTACAGTATATAACCGAGTTTCAAAGAATTATAATTTGCAAAATTAAGTATCCGCCCGTATTTTGTTTCATGAGTTTTATTATTAAATTATTACATTTTAACTTTGCACGAATTACTTTGTGTCTTGAAAAAAATAAAAAGCAAAACCACGAATTTTATCTAAATGATACTGAAAAAATGCAAGATTTCGGTACTTACTGTTTGTTACGTCGGAGCAAACAATAATGCTTTGCCAAAATATTTGTCACTTTTAGCATATATCGCTGCGCTTTACTACTAATTATAAATCATAATTTATCGTGCTTTATATATAAATATAGTATAACTAAATATAATAAAATAACCGAGAAAAAGAGAGAGGAAAAGAATAGATGCTTTAAAAAAGATGTTTTAGAATAACTTTTTTTTTAAAGCAGAATATTATATAATTGTTTTTACTTCTTACAAGAAGAAGTAAAAACAATTATATAATATTCTGCTTTAAAAAAAAAGTTATTCTAAAAGTACTCTGCGTTGATACCACTGCTTTTCCTCTCTCTTTTTCTCGGTTATTTTATTATATTTAGTTATACTATATTTATATATAAAGCACGAGTACTCTGCGTTGATACCACTGCT
>NW_027223326.1:3076328-3127295 GCF_030449975.1 Polyergus mexicanus | reverse complement strand
AAGCAGTGGTATCAACGCAGAGTACTCATTTTAAAGGACCCACTCAAATATCTCAAAAACACTGCGTTAAATCGAAAAATGTTTCAAACAAAAGTTGTGTGGCTTCAAGGGGGCCATAAGATGGTGACAATGATTTGACCTTGGAAAATCATTTGAAGGTCATGCGAAGGTCAACTTTAAAATCTTAAATAGAAACCCCCATTTTTATTTAGTATTCTTGTAGCTGATATCGAGAGCTTTTCAAAACATTATAATAAAGTATTTTTTCATTAAGTACTTTTTGAGTTATTTTATATTTTAATCTGACATATTTTGATATAAAAAATAAAATATTCCGTAAAATATTCAGTTTTCGATAATTTTACCGTAATACTTCTATGTACAGAATAATAAGACAAATTAATTAGTGCCAAAAAAAACAAATAATTGTTTAAAAAATACATTGTAAATAATTTTCTTAAAAACAATTTTTTTTTATACTTAATTGATTTGTCTCATTATTCTGTACATAGAAGTATTACAGTAAGATTATCAAAAACTAAATATTTTACGAGATATTTTTATATCAAAATATGTCAGATTAAAATATAAAATAACTCAAAAAGTACTTAGTGAAAAAATACTTTATTATAATGTTTTGAAAAGTTCTCGATATCAGCTACAAGAATACCAAATAAAAAATGGGGGTTTCTATTTAAGATTTTAAAGTTGACCTTTACATGACCTTCAAATGATTTTCCAAGGTCAAATCATTGTCACCATCTTATGGCCCCCTTGAAGCCACACAACTTTTGTTTAAAATATTTTTCGATTTAACGCAGTGTTTCTGAGATATTTGAGTGGGTCCTTTAAAATGGGACACCCTGTATATATATATATATATATATATATATATATATATATATATATATATATATATATATCGCTGCGTGACTCCGCCTCTCTCGCTCAGCTACTTCCGACGCTAAGAGACATAAACAAGTAAGCCATTTTACATTTCTATCAATTGTTTCCCACGCGCTCATTGGCTCAGACATTTTAATTAATAACATAATAATTATTGAGAATTTAGCAAAATGGTATAGGACTTTTCGCTTCAGATTGACCTGATCTATCTCCACTTTTCGTTTGGCTACTTACATGTCGGACACCCTGTATATATGTTAACTTATAGTTAAAATTATACGTGCAATTAAATATTGTATAATGATTAATTATAATAGTAGGATAATAGGTAATAGAGTGAACAAATACAAAATATGTAAGACACAGGTGTCTGTTAGACTTGATGATTTATTGCTTTGTTAGTATCGATATTTCGTATCTCGTGTTAATTCTTCTTTGACACCTTGTTTGATATTATTTTTTAACAGTCGTAACTTTCATAGACGACCAATTATATTATCTTTCTTTAATTATCACCGATATCACGTAAGCACATACATATACTACATATAAGTATGAAAGCATATATAAGTGCAACATATTCAGTCTGTCATGCAGTAGACTCAAATTTAATTCCACAGAATTCTAAATTTTTTTTTTGTGTTTTGTTATATAAACATTATTATTACATTTTGTATAAGAATTATACAGGATGATTCAGAAGCGATGATACAGAATGTAATGATGAAATGTACACACCAGTAGAAGCAAAAAAGTCTTACAAGGGAACTTCACGAACCCGAAAATTCTGATTTTGATGAAACTTTACAGACATGTAAAGGAGGTCAATAGATGAATTTAGAAATTTTCAGTTGCTGTCCAAAAACGGTTCTAAAGGAAAGCACTCATTATACACAGGGTGTCCGATAAATAAGTGACCAAACGAAAGGTGGAGGTAGATTGGGTCAAACTAAGTCGAAAAGTCCTAAACTATTTTTTTTTATAACACTTGATAATGGAGTTATTATTGAGTAAAGTTGGGTCAATCAACGCCGACTTTTAGCCAGGCGCACTTTGATGAGCCGCGCGTCTGATAGTATGCGGCGGCGCACCTTCATGGCGCGCGGTTCACAGCTCCATAAAGTTAGCCAGTCAACATCCACTTTTATAATTTTTTTTTTATGGATCGTTTGTTGGTGATAGCTGGCCTAATTACAACGTTTGTTGGTTAATATTTTTTTGAAAATAAGAACAAAATTTTATGTGAAGTTAGCCAAAAAGATATTATTTTTGTTTTAAACTTAGTTCAATCGATGCGCAATCATTTGTTGGTCACGGAAAAACTAATTAAAATGTTTGTTGATTCATATTTACCTTGAAAAATGTAAAAAACTAATGACGCTCTGATATGCTGTGTTCCGATTCCCCACCCGGACGTACCCGATATTATGTTTGAGTGTATGTCACATACATTATAATATCGGGTGCACTAGGAATGGGCGATATTCCTCGATTAATCGAAATAACCGATTGTTTTTTTTTAATTAATCGATATTTCAATCGATTAATTTTTCTTTCGATTAATCGATATTTGATCTTTTTACTTAATATCGCCAAACCGATTTTTATAATCTTATATATAACATTAAATTTTATATATAGATTATTGACAGTGTGTAAAGCTTTATGTCTACGATGGTAAAACTCGGATAGAGTTCTCCTCTGAGATTGCATTCGAAAATCTATCGTCGTGTAGAATAGTGTTGTGCCCCTCGGTGGAGGCACGGGATATTTACTGGGATCGTCGGCCACTAGGAACAAAGGAGTTCAGGATCGTGCAGGGTCGTCTCGCCGTTGAATTAAAGATGTAGTCTTATTAGAATAAAAGTCATTTATTCAGATATATCGACTTTAACTCTTCTTTTCCTTCTCACACTTTAACTCGGCTTATCGCGGTATAAAGTTGCTTCGCGTGCCGGATATCGCGGTTGTCGTTGCGAGATCAGCTGGAACGTTTTTTATTATTAAAACGATTACAATTGTCCGTCTCGTGGTTGCTTTTGTTAAGTTTGACTGCTCGGTATAATTATATGATTATGACTGCTTCGTGTGATTTTACGATTAGGACTGCCTGCCGCTCCTTCGAGGTGGATAGTTTTATCATCTTCTGCTCGATTAATTTTCGGAGGGGATAGTTTAGCAACAGCACTATAGGTGGTCGTGTTGCTCGTTAGCTACGTAAATTCAAAATAAAGTTTCTTTGTTTGCATTTCCGGAGTATCGTTCTTCAAGTCTCGCGATCGCGTAGCTCGAGCGATTGCGCTCGTAACTTTATACGTCTTTCTCGGCTTCGAGTTATAGTTAGAAGACGCATATTAAATAATATTTAATAATTAATAGTTATACTAATTTGGTTATAGCCGTTTTAGGCTATAACAATAGCGTTTAAGGCTGTATTCCGAAATTTACTGTCAATACTGGAAATTTATAATTCACGTGACGTATATTATAGATTTTCAGTATTGGCATCGAATTTCGGAACGCAACCTAATTGATCAATTAAGATAAAAGAATTTTTGCTATTCTAGCCAATTTTCTGCGTAGACGCTCAATGCTACCATGTAATCCATCTATTACTGTTCTTGAGTGAGTTTACTCACTTTTCACATTCTCATCTCACGTGACTTTGTTCACCCAATTACAGATGTGTCGAGTGAAACAACGAGATCACTAGACACTTCCGGTCTAGCAATCTCACATTTTCATGCTTTCATTTGATATTGGCACCAAGTGGCAAATATTTAACCATCCGTCGGGCTATCAACAGAAAAGAAAAGAAATTAAACATGAATGTAACGGATAAACAGAAAAAAATTAGGTTAAATTATATGAAAGATAATCCCAATTTTGCAAGGGGTCGTTTGCGTTATAATAGTGCAAATAAAAGAATATTAGTAAGTATAATATATACATTATTATAAAATGAAGGGTTGTATTATTTATCAATAATTTTGCAAATATAGCTATATTGTAGATGTAATTACAATAATTATTTAAAAGATAATTTAATATTTCTTATACAATTTATGAATAATTTTTTTTTGCGTAGGATAACATGTGGTCAAAAATAAGAAATTTTTTAAATTCAATTGGAAGTGGTCCACAAAAGCAATCAAAGGAGTGGCAAAAGGTATACAAAAAATATCATTTTGTGTCAAGTAAATAATTGTGTCAAATATAAAAATAATGCAAATTATACAAGGAAATATTTTAAAATAATTATATGTTATAACTATTAAAATACATAACTTAATGTTCAAAATAAAATTAATATTTGTAAAATTAACGTTATATATATATTGTTATAATTATATAGACATGGAGAGACTGGAAAGTCAATGTATTAAAAAAATGTACGCAAAACAAAAGTCATGCTACGGGTACAGGCGGAGGACCTCCAAAAATGATTGCCTTAACTCAAATTGAAGAAGAGTTATTGGAGATATTAAGCCTGAAGCCATTGGTTTAGATGATATACCTCAAGGAGGCGCTTTTAATAGGATGACACATACGACGATACAAGAAGAATCTTTCGGGGTATGATACACTTAAAAATTGTTTATTCTTATCTATCATATAAGTCGCTAACGTCTGTCTGTCTATCTGTCTGTCTGACCGCGAACTACTTCCACATTTATGGACCAATTTTCTCGAAATTGGTATCAAAATTTTGCTAATTTTTGGGGGATGGCTGTTATGTATTTTTTTGTAGTTTTACACCCCCATCTACCCACCTACGCACCCATACACTATGTTCCATATTTATGGACCGATTTTCTCAAAATTGGTACCAAAATTTTGCCAATTTTTCGGGGATGGCTATTATGTGATTTTGATTGTGACACATAGACACTGAACTATAAGAAACTAATTAGAAACTTGCACAGGTAAATAAAATCAGTTCAATTGAATTTGATAGATGCATAAAATTTATGTGTCACTATAATATAAACATGTTTTCAGGAAATAAATGATATACCTCAACGAGGCGTTTTTAATAGGATACAGGAAAAATCTTTAAGTGCTATCTTCCCACAAGGAGAATCTTTGATTAGGAATATACAAGGAGCTAGTGGAGTAAATGTAACACATGTATCAGTAGCTACTCCTACATTTACAAAAACGAATAAAAGAATATGATACATTTAAAAACTTGACTATTCTTTTGATAGTTTGTATTATGTAATTAATAAACTGAAGAATAACTATATTAAAGAAGTGAAATATACGATTTATAGAAATGTACTTCAACATCAAATGCCGTTAAAATTAGAAAGGGAGCACAAGGAAAGAATTCGACATATTTGAATACAGTCATATCTAATAATGACACTGATGAATTTGCATCCAATTTAGATTTTATAGCACAGATAAATAAAATCAGTTCGATTATGAATTTGATCGATGCATACAATTTATATGTCACAATGATAAACATACGTTTGCAGGAAATAGAACCACCAAATGAATATATTGATATTTCCGATACTGACATGGTCTTTGAACAGCAACAAGTAAATGTAGTTGCTGATGAAAATAGAAACGCACCGCCAAGTGTTACAATCGATTGCATATCTGACAAATATTGATGAAAATTTAAGATATTTAAAAGATGAAATTGAAAAACTAGTGTCTTCTTATAATTACAATACAATGTGCAAATGCAATACGACGTGCAATACAATGTGATGAAATGGATAGATTAATGTAACGCGTTTATATTTGTCCATCCTTCTTCTTGATATTAACTTAGATGGTCTTGGCCAACTCGCTTTTGATATGAGCCAGAAGCTATAAAATTTAATGCACTTAAAATCTGAAACATAAAATTAGCATAGAAAATTAATCGAGTCTATTTTTATTGAATCAATTAATATCGAATCTATTACAATTACACAACATATATTTCATACTTGTAATTTAACAGGAACTGCATTGCATCTCCTTGTAGCAGGCAGTAAGGGACATAAGTCATCAATAAGTACTTTTGTGGCTTCTCTGGATAATCTATGAAAATATAAAAATTAACTTGTAATAGGTCTCTCATTCAACTTTATATTACAGACTCGTATCTGTATTGTATATATTATTCAAAGTTGCCCCAAAACATACAATATGTAAAAAAACATTTTAAGACGTTATATTTATATAATTGACTTCTATTTTATAATCAAACATTATTATAGCCTTACAGATTATGTTTGTAGCAGTATAATCAATATGTATATATTTTGTATTACATAAATATAGCGTTATGAGTACAAGATTCATCTTTAATGGAATATATGTATTGTGACGTGACGTTTTTGGGACGTCCGTCACAAGGGCCGAATGGCCCGATCGGGGGCGGTTTTTCGGGGGCCTGCGTCTTCCTAATTTAGGGAGAGAGCGGCCCGATGGTCGGATCAGCGGGATCTGACCTTCGGTTAGAAAATCGAAAATGTAAGCTCGAGATGAGCCCGCGAATTGGTTGTCGGCACGAGGTCGAGCGGCGGGATCCCATCCGGCGGAAGGAGAGGAAGAGAGAAGAGCGGGAGTCCAGAACACCAAAGACACAGGAGACGTAAGGTCGTAATTGTTAACTATTGAAAGACACTTTTGGTGGCTAGTAAACATCGCTGCCGGTAATGTATATTTCTTACGGCAGGAAAGGAGAGCGGAGGGCCGGAATAATCCGGCCAAAGGGGAGGCCACTCCACACGCACGAAGCGAGGGAGTCCCAAGGACGGGTCGACGAGCGGACTCTCAATCCGGAACCTATTCCATCAAATAGGGAAGAGAGCCGATCGGGCGGAGACGTAAGCCCGCACCTTTAAGCCGAACAAGAAAATCTGGGAAACTCCGGGGCGATGAAACCACCAACACGGCCGTGATGACAACAAGGATCGCGAGGACCGCAGGACGGCCCTGCGTAACGCGAAAGCGCCACAAGTGGCGCGATAGCGATTTATCGCGTCGGCGTGTCTCCTGCAGGACTCTCGCTCGGCACTGTTCGGCGAGCCGTTAAGAAGGACGCAGGTCGCCCAGAGCGTACGAGCGAGAACGAGATCGCTAAGGAAAAGCCGAGATATTCCTGCCGGTGGGACGAGCGTCGTCGACCCGAGTTTGCTACCGATTTATTGTAGTAATTAATGTAGTAGGTAATTAATTCGGATGAGTCGCGCTTTTAATAGTTGTCGAGCCACGCGTTTTGGTGGATTAATTTGGTGAATAGTTGGTAGATTAAGTCGCACGGCCGACGGGCACATGTCGCTCATCCGAATTATGTAAAATAGGCTCTCTCTACTCATTTCGCCGCCGCCGACAGTCATTAATGTTAGTCTCGCGTTTGTGATAATTGTATGTTGCGCATTATCGGGATTTTTGCGTTCACGCGATCGATATTCCGACTCGCGCAGAGTATTGCGCCGCGCGACTCGTACACCACAGTCGTTATCGATAGTTTCCGTATTGTTCCTGTGTATTGTTAGCGCGTGTTTTGTGAGTATTGTAAGAAATTAGAGTCAGGAGAAAGCAAAATCCTAAAAATTCGTACAATAAATCTATCGGGTGTCTTTGAGCCAGCTATTAGTTTCCGCGAGTCATTCGAGCTAGAGATTAGGCATTTCAACGCAAAGGTCACCGTCATTGTTATTGAGACGTATATCGGCTTACCGCGAGCCGGACCAACGGACCGATTTGAGTCGTGCAATTTAGTATTTTCTATTATATCGAAGCGGATTCACGAGCGTGCGTAAAGTAGTTACCGGCGTATTCGAGAGATTTCTTTAGCTGTCGCGGCCTAATTAAGTCTCGTACGGCGGAAATCCTCGCGGCCGAAAAGTCGAGTTAAAGCGCGTAAGACGCCCGGTAATTTGATACTGTTGCGCACGGTCGTGCCGATCTCCGCGGAAATAATATAGCTTATTCGCCTGTAAAATAATTACTGTCATCCAAGGTTATTATTTATACGAACTGCTCTATGCTCTTGTTTCTTTCGTTTTAAATATATTATTGTTATCTTTGTTTTAACCGACCAAATGCTCATTTTGGCTCCCGTGTTCTCGACTCTCAAGATTTCTCCCGTCTTCCCCGAACCCCCCCCCCCCCCCCCTCTACCATTTCGGGTATACTGAATAGCCGCGGAATTTTGCCGTCGCGTTAATTATCGGTCGCGCGATTATCTTTTGGTGTTGCGTTTATCGTGAATGGTGCGGCTTGCCGTACCTGGCGCCCAACTTGGTTTATTTTGCGATTCCGGGAATTTTTGTGGATCGCGAGATCGATATTCAAAATACGCGCCGAAGGTGTACCGTGGGCATCGGAGAACCGCCCGCCGAATAAATAATTATTAATTAAACAATTTTAAAAGAAATATACGCTTACAAATTGGCGCCCAACGTGGGGCCCGACGAAGACGGGAGGTAAGAGGTCGAGAGCGACGGAGCTTTTGAAATAGTATTGAGCAGTATTATATTTGTGTGTGAAAAGGAATTTTTTTTGTCTGTAAGGAGAACAGCTCCTACAATTATTTGAAGCGACGATTAGATGATTGACAGCATGTCGAGCATTTTCTTGTAGTTATCGAAGCCTGAATAATTTTTCACGAAGTTAACGTGATAATTTGTATTATTCCTTTGGAGTACTTTAGTAACAAGTATATGGAATATTTATTTGAATTGTTTGAAGAGAAATATTATTTCGGGCTTTCGTATTTCATTTCTTTTGTTATCTGGCTACGTGGCAGTTTCTTTTGAAACGAATATTCACCTTATACGACTCGCGGTGTTGATATTTTGAGATCGGTGTGCCCGTGCCTAAGAATAATACAGATAATAATATTTTGAATCGAAATTGATTGTGTTTGCTCGACATCGCCGATCACAGTTATCTTGCTTATTTTATTATGTTTAATATTTATATGATGTGTCTCGCTATTTATCGATATTGAAATGTTATTTATTATGAATGTTGGAAAGTTTCCTTTTGTATATCTGTGCTAATCATATTTTTCTAGTTTTGTTGCGAGTCGCCAAATTTGACTATTAATTATAATAATTACCATTGGGTAAATTAGGAATAGGGGAAATCCGTGAAGTTTCGGACATTGGGCTTTCGCGTAACTATCGAATAATATCGGAACGGAAAATTTCCGTTATTTGGCTGCTTCTGAGATTCGTTCGCTCGGGAATCGTGTTGGGTGACCGCGTATAGTTGACGTACGTTTTTGTTCCTTTTTTTTTAGTTGGGCTAACTATTGCGTAGTTGTCGTGTGTGTCGAGTGCCTAAGCGGTTCGCGCCCTAGGGGATTAGCGTATACCCAGATAATATTACTGGCTGTCGCGTAATTAGGCTTAGGGAATTCGCTGCACGGTTTTCCGTATTGAGTAATTAAACGAAAACGGTTTCCAAAATGGATTTGGTAGATACGCTCACACGCGAATGGGTCTATAAACTTTCGATGGAGCAACTCCGGCGAGAGTTGACAAAGCATGGTCAAGACCCGGAGGCGTTCCTCACATGTATAGAGGAGGGACGCGCTTTAGTTCCCGTTAGCGACCACGAAATATTCAAGTGCATCCCGTTCTTTTTATCGGGCATCGCACTGTATTGGTACCGTAACAAGCGCAGACAGTGGCGTAATTGGCGGGAGTTTGAGTCGGCATGCCGTGCGCGATTCGGTAATCCAGACTTCCAATTCGCGTTGCGGGATGAGATTATGCGCCGCACGCAGGGGGAACACGAGCCCATTGCAGATTTTCTGACGTGTATAAGGGCATTGTTTGAACGATTAAGACTCCCGTGGAGTCTAGACGAGCAGTTAAATTATGCGCATCGGAATATGCTGCCGCGTTTACAGATCGCTGTACACCGACGCGATATATACGATTTCCATTCGCTGGAAAACTTAGCCTCACGAGTGGAACGTAGTTATGAGGCAGTAAACCAATATCGAGCGCCGCCACCGCCGGAACAGTCGATTTTTCCGGATCTCGCGTATCGCCCGCCGCGTAAGACTCACAGAAACCCGATCGCTCTAGCAGCCGCGGGGTTTGAAGAGACGACGCCAAAAATAGGGAATGGCGCGAAAAATCGAGCGCGGGGAAGAACCAACGCGCCCGCCACTGCTTCAGTTGCCGCTGCGAGTCCACCTCTCCTCAACTGCGGTCAAATCCGCCAATTCCTCCAACCCTGGTTCTGGTGCGAGCACCAAGTGCTGGAATTGCGGAAAAATCGGGCATTTCGCGAGAGAATGCGAAGAAAGAAAACGCGTTCATTGTTATCGGTGTGGCAAACCGAGCGTTACCGTACGAACGTGTCCAGCGTGTGCGGGAAAAGAGGAGGGGAGTCGATAAAACGGGCCCCGACGACTCCCGAAATCTTAAAGGGGGGCCCCGTCGCACCCGAAGGCCGGGAAGCCTCCAGTCTCTCGTATACTGCGCTTAATCCCGTAAAGTCTTTAGGGTTGCCGTCACTTTGTTATTTCGAGATCTTTATACACGGCGAACCGTTAAGAGCATTAGTCGATTCAGGATCGAATCGAACGATCCTTGGGGCCGACGGTATACGAATAATATGGCAGTTGGGGATGCCGACGCGTAAAAATTATGTTACGCGGATTCGCACGGCCAACGGACAACTAGCGGAGGTACGGGAGGAGGTGGATGTCCCGTTTACATTGAAAGATCAGAGTCGCCTAATTTCGACTTGTTTGTTGCCGGATTTAGCAGTCTCGTGTATCGTGGGGATAGATTTTTTGTGTAAATTCGGTATTGGACTAGACTTCGCGACGACCGAATGATACTTTGCGAAGGAGTCCGCGGTAAGGTATAATTTTGAATCACAGAGCGATACGCCGATCGTGTACAGTGGACTCCCTGATTTAACGCCCTCACAGACCGAACAATAGGAAAAATTTTTAAGGGGTAGAATCCCGGAAACGGTCGCCAACCCCGGTGTCACTTCTTTAACAGAGCATGAAATAGATGTCGGGCCGAACCGACCTATTAAACAAAGGTGTTATTTAGTTTCGCCTAAAGAACAGGAAGCGATTCGTGATGAAGTCGATAAGATGTTAGGTGCCGGTATTATAGAACCTTCGTATATATCGTATAATCGTTCCACGATTGATTTAAGCCAGGCGTACTTCCAAATACCCCTGGCGAAAGGAAGTCGGGAAATCACTGCCTTTAGCGTCCCGGGGAAAGGCTTATATCACTTCACGCGGATGCCATATGGATTAACGGGAGCGCCCGCGACTTTCCAGCGCTTATTAGATAAAATAATCGGGCCGGAGATGGAGCCTCACGCGTTCGCATATCTCGACGATATCGTGATAATGACGCCAACTTTTGAAGAACATTTAGAATGGCTCGAGCGCGTACTAACGAAAATCTTTGCGGCCGGTCTCACGATAAATCCGGAGAAATGTGAGTTTTGTCGCTCGCAGGTTCGATATCTTGGATTTGACGTACAACGAGACGAGCTTATGGTAGACACGGACAAAGTTCAGCCAATACTAGACTATCCGGCTCCGCGCAATATCAAGCAAGTACGTAGATTTTTGGGCATGTCGTCTTGGTATCGTCGGTTTATACCACAGTTCGCGACCATTAGCGAACCGATAACCCGGCTTTTGAAAAAGGGTCAGCGCTGGGAGTGGGGGGATGCACAGTGTCGCGCTTTTGAGAAAATTCGGTCACACTTAGTTACCGCACCTACGTTATCGTGTCCGGATTTTAACGTTCCGTTTGTTTTGCAGACAGACGCGAGTTCGGTGGGAATAGGAGCCGTGTTAACCCAAAAGATAGGTGGGACCGAACATGTCGTAGCTTTCGCGAGTCGAGCTCTAGCAGACCCCGAGAAAAAGTACTCGGTTACAGAACAAGAGTGTTTAGCGGTCGTATGGGCCATTAAGAAGTTTAGGCCGTATTTAGAGGGATACAAATTTACGGTCGTGACAGACCACAGGCCATAGCTTACGTTGGCTACATAATCTTAAAAATCCGACGGGCCGACTCGCGAGATGGGCTCTAGAACTCTTGGAGTACGATTATGAAATAGTCCATCGTAAAGGTGCATTGCATCACGTACCGGATGCGTTATCACGTATGTATGAGAGTGACACCGAGGTGAAAATAATGGTTGCCGTAGAAGCGGACATTATCGCGAATACGACCGATGCTTGGTATCTTAAGCGTTGCGGAGAGGTCGCTAACGGACCTCGACGTTTTACCGATTGGCGAATAGTAGATAATCAATTATATTATTGCACGCCCAAAGCTATTGTATCGGATATTGTGGAGGACTTAGATCGATGGAAACTGGTTTTTCCGAAAGAATTGAGGGAAACGGCGCTTAGAGAGGCACACGACACACCGCAGTCAGGACATTTAGGGGTGGAGAAGACGTTCCACCGATTAGCAGTCACGTATTATTGGCCGAATATGTTTCGGGATACCGCGAAGTACGTTAGGCAATGCGACATTTGCCAACGTACCAAGGTCGAGCAAGCCAACCCGGTGGGTCTCATGGGTCACCGCGTCGTGGAAGGCCCATGGACCATGGTGGCTGCCGACATAATGGGTCCGTTTCCGAAAAGCAAGGCGGGTTTTGCGTACATTTTAGTAGTGCAAGATCTATTCACAAAGTGGATGGAATGTTTTGCGTTAGGGCCGCTAACGGCAAGAAAATTTGTAAGGCTTTGAGAGAAGTCATTTCGCGTTGGGGTACGCCAAAATTTTTGTGACGGATAACGGCACGGAATTTGCAAATCAGACGTTGCGAACGTTCTCGGAAGAACACGGGATAACCCACACGACGATTCCGCCATACCACCCGCAGGCTAATCCAGTAGAGCGCGTCAATCGGGTTTTGAAGATCATGATAGTTGCCTTTTTAGAGAGAGATCATAGGGAATGGGATGAGCATTTGCGAGATTTTCGATTCGCGTATAACACCACTCACCATTCATCTATCGACACGTCACCGGCGCTTTTAAATCTCGGACGGGAACCAACACCGATGCACTCGATACGCGAGCGATGCGCGAACGTTGGGGAGGTGGAACCACGCAATCCGGCGGAATGGTCCGAGAGAATGCGAAAAATGCGATCTTTGCACGATTGGGTGAAGGAAAATCTCAAGCGAGCCTATCAGAAGCAGTCTACTTATTATAATTTACACCCATCGTATGTAGCAAACATCTGATCGCACACACGCACTCTCTTTCTCTCTTCTTTGTCTTTCTTTTTTATATCCATCGCGTATAACAAACAGCTGATCGCACACACGCACTCTCTTTCTCTCTCTCTCTCTCTCTCTCTCTCTGTCTTTCTCGCGGAATGAAAGAATTGTGCCGTTTAAGCGAATGTTAAAGGAGTATATTGTAATTAATGTAAACTAGATTTGTATTACAAATAGCTGAGAAAGCTAATAAAGATCAATCAATCAATCAATCAATCTCTTTTACATCTATCGCGTGTAGCAAACAGTTGATCGCACACATGCACTCTGTCTCTTTCTCTCTCTCTCTCACACTAATTCTTACCTTTTATGTAGTTACATTATTCTGTACATAGAAGTATTACGATAAGATTATCAAAAACTAAATATTTTACGAGATATTTAATTTTTTATATCAAAATATGTCAGATTAAAATATAAAATAACTCAAAAAGTACTTAATAAAAAAATACTTTATTATAGTGTTTTGGAAAGCTCTCGATGTCAGCTACAAGAATACTAAATAAAAAATGGGGGTTTCCATTTAAGATTTTAAAGTTGACCTTCACATGACCTTCAAATGATTTTCCCAGGTCAAATCATTGTCACCATCTTATGGCCCCCTTGAAGCCACACAACTTTTGTTTGAAATATTTTTCTCTTCCGGGCTTGGTTTTTGAGATATTCGACTGGATGAATTAAAATGGGCCACCCAGTATATATAAAAATCTATATTTAATAATTTTGTATTCTTTTGGTAAAAAAGTGTTTTTTTTTTTGAAAATATAATCTAACGAAATTATTTTCGGTCTCTCATCTATAAAGACTTTGAAATTCGCTTTCCGGTATCGCAAATGGATCTGAGACATCCTGTAGTCTTCTTTCTATCATCAGCATCATATTTTCCCGATTTCGCATAAACATCACAACTGTTGCTTGATTTCATCTTTTCAGGTGAAATTTCGTGTCGAGCCCGCTCACGCGAATTATCTCGTATTTTCACGAGATGAGATCAACCGTAATTGGGCGAATCACTCGTCATTTTCATCCAATCCGAGAATCATAATAGACCCCAGATCTATATATCTGGATTGCTGACAGACTTCCTGGCAACGTCCCAATTGAATCCGCCATTTTACATGCCCGAGATGCACGCATGCGTGATGGTGCTCTGTCGGATGGAGCGCGTAAAAACACTTGTAAATATATCTAATATATTTATTTCTAAATAATTAATCTTTTTACGATGGTGAGATGTTGTTTTTGCCAAAGCATGTGGACGAACATTTCATAAGTAAGTAAATTGAATAATCTATATATAGCATTTACGAAATGTAACAACTATAGGTTATGTCTTCGGGTTCATTACGTGTCAATTATTTTCATATTTCATGGAATTAAATTGCTAATGAAAATTAGTCATTCGAATATTTAACATTTTGTTCTATTCTGTATGATCCATCTTTTACAGGTTTTCATTATCAAATAAATTTCTATTGGGATAATGGATTAACAATGTACCATTAAAACATTGGAAACCTAGCAATGGAAGCTTATTGTGTTGAGATCATTTTACTGAGGACTGTTTTGACAGATCTAAATTTAGTGCTATGTTCAATTTGGTGCTATGTTATACTCAAAAGTATTGAGAGAACTGTTATCAGATTCTGAAAGTGATCTTTTTCCTGATTTGAAAACTCATATATTTGATGATACGATTGAAGAACCCTCTGGACATGTATTTTTGTTATCAAAGTTAATTATGAAAGAGTATTTAGAAATAAGAATGAATACTTTAGCTAAGATATGTACCATTCGTGTGAAAGGTCGTCATGTTAGACACTAGAATCGACATAAGAATCGAGAGATGGTCTAGTTGTACCATATAAGGAGCATTGCACAACTTAAACTTTTATATATAGGGTATATACAGGATTCAGAACAACCTTCCGTCCGTAAAATGATGTATTCTTGATACAATTCTAAGACGACTTTTCCTTTACCAAAATTTGAATTGAAGCGTAATTTTTGAATTATAAGCAAAAATAATTAGCAAATCACGCGTCGAGTATAGAAGGTAGGCAGGAGCGGCGCGGCGCGCCGCAGCTGACCGTCCATTACGCATGAGTCGCTAACTATTTTATCTTATAACATAAAATTATGCTTTAAATAAAATTTTGATAAAGAAGAAAATGTCTTAGAATAACATCAGGAATACGTGTTTCTTAAAATAACGTTATTTTAGCAAAAATTGTTCGGATCGCCGGCCATTGGACGCTGCAATCAGCTGATTGCTACACGCGATGTGTGTATGGCAGAGTGTGTACGTAAAAGAAAGAAAGAGACAGAGAGAGAGAGAGAGAGAGAGAGAGAGAGAGAGAGAGAGAGAGAGAATGAGGAAGGGAAGGAGGGAGAGACGTTTATACACACGCACGCGCGTACGCATACACTTTTTCTCTCGCTCTCTTTCTCTCTTTTATACAACACTCATAACACTCTGACAGTGTCCCTCTTTTGACATAGAGGGTGATTTGACATAAAATGTAAGTATCTCCCTGACAAAGTAAGTTTGTGATACCAATCAAAAGACAGCTGATTATCATTATTTGTCATAACAGATCACAGAATTACTTATAATCATGACTTTAATTGGGATAGAATAGAAATACTAGACAATGAACCACATTTACATAAGCGATTGATTTCCGAAGTTATACATATAAAGAGACAAAAAGACAGTTTAAATCTACAAGTGGACACAGAATGTCTTCCAAAGGCTTATTTGACGGTACTCGACAAACTTTCTGAAATCTGATTTTCTTTATTTTATCACATTTGACATCTGGTTTTATATCCTCCATATAATTTTAATTTTACCATACTTGACATTTATTATATTTAGGATTTTTATATAGTTAATATGTTTTCATTGTATTTTTATGATTATTTCATATTTTACTGTACTGGACAACCTTCATATATTAATGTTATTACGCTATTTACTTACCTAACGATGAGGCATTGTATCGCTTTCTTCTTATGTATTAATTTAATTATCACTTTTAACAACATTCTTCAATGACAATTATTTGTTTTATTTTTCGACTTTACATTGACCGGATCATTTTATGTATCATAGACAGCGCTATATTGTAATTTATTTATATATTAGTATAGTAATTTAGAAATTTTACCGTTTGACGATCTTCTCTGATCTTATTGGTTTGTGCCACTGTTTGTCGTTAGCAGTCATGTTTGTTTTTATCCTCTCACTTTGTTTTTTTAATGATTATTTCTCATTACCCCGCCGATAGTCAGTGAGTCTAGATCTTGCATTTTGAGAAATAATTTTTACCGTCGATTTGTGCGTTGTGTTCCGTGTATGTAAGTTGCAACTATAATTTCCGATACATTACAACTATAATCTCAGAGACCTCTCGCGTCATAAACCGCTCCACTTTTACAGACACGATTTATATTAATAATATTAATATACCAACATGCCGGAGTTAACTTGCGTCTATGGAATCGAAGATTTCTTCCTTGTGACGATTTCGATACTTTGGAAAATGGCTGGTGACCTTAGGAATGGCCTGAGAGATCTGCGTTTTGTATCATCCGTTACTATGTAACTATGCGTTTTTGATATATGATTTATTAATTTTCGCGCTGATGATGGCCAAAAGAAGGGCCGAAACGTCCGCTTCGCGATTTCTGTAACTCTAAATAAATATTTTTGCGCCCCTATTACTGCGCTTGGCTCTTTTGCCATTTGGTTTCGATATTTGATTTTAATCGATAAGAGCCTTACATTTATATTTTATTTTTATATTACAAAATATATTCTTTACAATCATATTCAATTTTTTTTACATTTATAAAAAATTTATTAATATCTTCTTTTTAAGTAATATAATTGAAATCAAAACTGAAACACAATTACTAACAGTCCGACTCCAATTATCTTACGTTGTAGATATTCTCTTATCTACCGCGCTCGCTAAGCCCTCGGAGCTTATCCGCTTCTTTGTATATAGCACGTCCAGATAGAAAGTAAGACTTGTCGTTCATTGTAGAGATCGCGTCCGATTTTAATATCTTGTAAATATTTCAGTAACTAGTGCGTCCGCTAAGCCCTCGGGCTTCCCCGCTTTTCTATATACCCCATGTAGCAACTAAGACCTGTCGCTTGCTTGTAAATACCGCGACCGTGTTTTCTTGTGTAACCCCTAGACATCGTCTACATGAGCGTCGCTCGCTTTTCGAGCCTTGCATGCGTCCGCTTACATCACGCCGCTCCTGCGAGCGTTAGTGCGCACCGCTCTTGCATGTCCGCTTGGTAAATAGCTTTGACTGTTCGATCCGAATAAACTGTTCATTATACCAAAGAAGTGTGAGTTCGAGTTTTTCCCTTCTCCTGAATCCTGGCATTGGCGAGCCTGATCCGTGGGGTTGGAAAGATGAACAATTACATGAATGAACTTGAACAATATGTTTATCCGAATTGAGTTTAAAGAGAAACTTCAATCAACAATCGAAAATCGATGCAAGAATTTTGAAAATGATAAAATAAAAAGCTGTGTCAAATAAAAAATAAAACAATATCATCCTAGATTTAAGAAATTACAATTTGAAAAAGCTGCAGCAACTACAATATCTCGAATTGAATTATTACTGAAAGAAAATATAATTCCAAACAGTCCATAGAATATAATCGAAAAAGTAAATATGGGTTTGATTAATAGAGATAGAAAGCGTGATAGTGTATGGGACTTTCACGATCATCTAATAATAAAAAATAATGCTGATTTAAATGAAGATGTGAGTGAATTAAGGCAATGTTTAAGTAAGCTACCCATTAAATGTAAAATAAATCCGCCTCAATACTGGAAATCAATGAAACCTAGTTTTCCAAAGTTATATGGACAAGCAATGAGATACGTTAATATTCTTGGTACTTCAGTACCATCAGAAAGAATCTTCTCTCAAGCTGGTAATATTAAAAATGATGAACGAAGCAGATTAAATGATAAGCATTTAAACATGTTAGTAGTGTATCTAGGCCGGTTCTAAGCCATGGTCCTCTGAGGGGGGGTGAGGGGTGAGGGGAAACCGGCGCGGGGGGTATGACGTCACGGGGGGGTATGACGTCACGGGGGGGATGACGTCACGGGGTGGGAATGACGTCGGGGGGGGTGACGTCACGGGGGTGAGTATGACGTCACGGGGGTGTGACATCACGGGGGTGGGAATGACGTCATGGGGTGGGAATGACGTCACGCGGGGGTGACCGCAGCGGAACGGTAGGCGCGGGGTCCGCGGTGAGGGGGAGGGGACCGCGGCGGAACGGTAGGCGCGGGGTCCGCGGAGAGGGGAAGGGGGACCGCGGCGGAACGGTAGGTGCGATGGCCGCGAAGAGGGGAAGGGGGACCGCGGCGGAACGGTAGGTGCGGGGTCCGCGGAGAGGGGGAGGGGACCACGGCGGAACAGTTGGCGCGGGGTCCGCGGAGAGGGGGAAGGGGGACCGCGGCGGAACGGTAGGCGCGGGGGCCGCGGAGAGGGGAAGGGGGACCGCGGCGGAATGGTAGGTGCGGGGCCGCGGGGAAGAGGGAACGCGAAGGTACGATGCCGCGAGTAGGTGTGGCATTGGTGTTGGAAAAGGATGACGTTCGCGGGAGAAAGAGATAAAGAGAGATAGCGCGAGGCATGCATGTACCGATGAGATAGCGCGAGGCATGCATGTAGGAAAAGGAAAGAAGGTGTAGAAATAATTGATACTTTAATTACAATTATAATAATAATAAGTTTATTTCATAATTGTGTGTATATTACAATGTGTGTGTGTTAAAATAAAAATAAAAATAATAATAATAAAAATAATAATAATAAAAATATATATATATATATATATATATATATATATATATATAGGCGGCGCTCCTTCTGAAACAGAAAAATATTAAATATTAAAAATTAAATTTATATTAATATAATATTTTTTTAAATAGATACTTACATTATCCTCCTGGAGCCGCAAACTCTTCCTCCCAATTCTCCTCCACCTCTTCCTCTAAATTTTCTTCCTCATCTGACACCTCTTCCTCTTCCTCTTCCTCCGGCTCCCAATTCTCCTCTTCTTCATACGGCTCCAAACCGAAAAGAGGCCGTAAATAAAAAATGTCTTCGTACTGCGTTGGGTGCACGCATGCACACTCGCGGGCTTCGCGAGTGTCACCCCACAAGCTTGCGTGCGCCCAACGCAAATTTCCTCTCATCCACCGCATGTATCGGCGGTGGATGACATCAATTTGCACGAACTGAAATATATTATTAATTAATACATATCACACATAATGTCGCACACACATGCCAAAACACTGAACACTACTTACCAGATTAAGACGAAACATTTTTATTCGTCGTTCTTTAAGTCACTCACTTCTAACTGTCAAACACTTTGTGACGAACATAACGGGATAGACATTGTCTCAAACATTTTATAGTAGGAGATGTATCACTTACGAAGAACGCTTACTCTCAGCTCTTGATAAGAAAACAAAAGTTAGCATGTTTTCACGAGCAAATATCTAAAGCCTTTTAAATATGAATAATATATTATAATATGTAAACCACTATCGAACGACTATCGAACGACCATTGAACGGCTATCGAACGGCCATTGAACGGCTATCGAACGGCTTTGAACGACCATTGAACGGCTTTTGAACGGCTTTGAACGACTATCGAACGGTCATTGAACGGCTATCGAAAGGCTTTGAACGGCTATCGAACGGCTTTGAACGGCTTTGAACGACTATCGAACGGTTTTGAACGACTATTGAACGGCTATCGAACAGCTATCGAACGGCAATCGAATGACTATAAACGACTATTGAACGGCTAACGAACGACAAAACAATTATTTATACACCATTCAAATATTTAAAGTCTATGTGCATGTACTGAAATGTAACATCCATAGCTTGATAAGGTGGCTGACGCCGCTATCTAACGTCACGTACTGAAATTTAATAATCGCATACTGGGATATGAAAGAGGAAAAGGGAAGAATAAGAGAGAATAAAATATATTTTAACAGTAGTTTATTCTAAATAATGTTTGGGTGAATCTTTATGATGATTCGTCCACCAATTGAATATTTTAAATACATTTTGTAAAGCGCAATTTTTCAAATGTTTTTCACAGCGCATAGTATTAGTAACATCTAGCTTATTTAACGAAGTGATATCTTCATAATCCGCATCCAAGGTCTCAATAATAACGTCGTTTCTCGCATCATCGTCAAGTATATCGACCAACCATTCTCGTTTTTCGCATCCTTTAACGTACACGATAGGAGATGCTCCATCTTCCTCTTCCGTCGCACCCATCACAGCTCTCGTAATCAAACGCCTAGCGAAGCTGTATGGAATGTTTCCATCCTCCCATTGAAGTCCATGGTGATGTCCGATTAGCCATGAAGCTTGACATTTCTCAGATTTTGTAAGCGCATGCCATGGTACGGGACTTGCAAAAAAGTAATGAGAGAGAACAGATCCATTTCTCAATATCGCTACTTCCTTCACGACAAAGTTTCTCTCGATAATGAATCCCTGCAGATCCACAAACGTTGGCGCGATCATGCTGATAATATTACCGTACGATTGCAAGAACGATGTACGACTGTTGTCGATCGCCAAAATCTCAATCTTTATATATTTTGACATTGGAGGGGATATTTGCTGATTTAGGTAATTTTATGAACTACGTTGGTCAATGGGCAATATTCGACAACGCGATCGTGCAAGATGAGACAATAGGCGGTAGTATTTGTCGGTATATCCTCTTTGCACTCAAACTCTAATCTCACGTCCACGGTGGAATTTTTGACAGACTCGTTTTGTCGCGAGCAATCGATAACTGCGAGAGGACCGCAATGTAGAAATTTTGAAATGTTTAATAGCACATCATCATTATCACACCCGTAATAAGATTTGCGAAAACGAGAGTACATATCGAACAAGAGGGCGAATCTATTTTTATCGAAATCTAAATTCAAATCATCGTAGGGATAAAATTCCGAGTTTAGATAGAGTTTAACGTTGGTCAATTTGCAGTCGTCGAATGTAGTAATATCTTTTGACACAGTATTTTTTCTACCAGTCTGCAGCGCAAAGATCACGTATCGCGGCTTCTCCAGCTGAGAGGCGGCTTTCACGGTCCACGAATGCTTGGTCGTATTATGCAATAGAGGAAATTCGTATAGATCCCAAGAGCGAAAACTGATATTCAAGTATCGCCCGCTTTCCAACGCGCGCAGCAAGGATAGTTTATTGATCTCGCTCAATATTACATGTGGCATACGCCATTGTATCTTGAATAATTCGATATCAGCTTTAGTCGAAGCATGTCCAAATATGCAATTGTTGTCGTTGCGCGAACGTATCAGAATTAATTCGTGACGAGCGTTGATCACAATTCGCTTATAATCTTCGCAAAAACCCAATAGTATATTTAGCGGCACGCAAAAATTGAAGTAAGATTCAACAGCATTATGTGACATATTCCACGCAGCATTCCCCAAGATTTTACCTTTCTCGGTTGTTAGAGAGATATAGTTTTTAATCGTGGAAGTTATTCCAACGTTTCTGTTGCGGTCAATCTCCACACCATCGAGTTCATATCGAAGTTCATCAAACATAAACGTGACACAATTGTTTCCCAATACCACTCTTCCCTCTTCAGCTACTTTACGCACCATCAACTTTCCTTCGACGTATAGAAAACTTTCACATGGTAACGTGTACAAATCTTGATGCTGTATCGGTATCCGTATCTCGTCGCTATATCCAAGCGTTGTGTTGGCGTATGGATTGTACATATGAGTCTCAATTTTGTTGATACGGTCGTCAAAGATCGGCTCATCTCCGATATTCAAGATGTCAATCATATTGTTATGTATTTCGTACGACGAATCCCAATGATTTTAAAAACTCGCGATTCAACGCGCTGAGCTTCTTTTTAGCGTAACCAGATATCTGATTATTGTCACCCGATACAGCAGTCACTCGCCTTCTCGCAAAAATATTGTATCGCAAAGATATTGTCTCTCGCGTACTCCGTGCTTCCGTTCAACACAAGCATTTCATTTGTCAAAGGCTTTATTTTTGCCGCCGCCGTATATGCAATCTTACGGTAATTTCCTCTCCTCGAAAATCGAGCAAATGTCCTTCTTGATCAACAATGCGTATCGTTAAATCAGTAATGCTCCGTGCGACGGTAGATAAATGATCTGTGTTGGCGTTTCCGATATTTTATATCCTGGCGGCACGCTCGGTGAAAATTCATGTATCGTGTGTACGCGCTTGTCATTGCTGTACGCGCCAGTGGTTACGCTGCATTCTATACGAATAATATTTACGCTAATAATATTTATTGGTACATCCGATTCGTGCCATTTCCGAGGCTGTAATATACGATTCGACGAGAATCCCAACAACGATCCAACGTTGCCCGGTTTACTAAAATTTATTCTATAGACACATTTGATTTCACTTTTTAGCGTATTATGATTAGCGCGAAGCGTTATTGGATATTCATCGTGTTCTTCGTCATCAACAATATCGTTGGAATCAACAACGCGTCGATGTCGTAAAATTGCATGTCGGAGATATTCGTTTATAGCGTGTAATTCGTACGATCCCTCGGGAATCGTAATTTCCTTATCGTCGTTATCAAAATAAAATTTATTATTCCAAGAATTCACGTTCGATATCGTATGATACGTTTCAAAGTCCGTTAAACCAAGCTCGTAATCGCCATCGTCTAAATCTATAGCCGGAAAGTAACTTACAGCAAGCGCGCTACTCTTGCCGGTCAACGTAAGTGTAAGTGACATGCTGGAAAACTGTCAAACGAATACTGAGTCGCGATGGTGAATTGTCAGGCTTTAAATTTATATCGATCATCGACCGTTTGAAGAAATCCAAGACACAATTGTCCACAAATACTTTGATTATAATTTTGATAGGCCGTGTGATTGTATTCTATATTTGCAACATTCTGTCCAAAATATCGCACTAATTCCTTGGGCGGTCGCAGATTTCCAAAACTATCGAAATATACTACACGATCTCCCCTCTTTGCATACGCAACCCAATGAGTACCGGAACCATCGACCTCATCCAAATTGACGATACCGCTCTCATTTCGTCGTACACCGTTTATCGGTAAATTATTGCGCATGAAAACACCTCTAAAAAATTGTATACGCATACGTCTTGCAAGCTGTTCCAATTGTACATTGGTTGTTACACCGGCAGGCATTTTTATTTTGACATTTTTTTTTCTTGGCTGCTGTTGAGAACCCTCGTCCACGCTTGTATGGAGCGAGATAAAGTCCGTGACCTTCCATGGCGCGATTATGACGCTGCATTTCTTCGAGCTGACATTGCGTCGCCTTGCTATCGTTTACCGCCTTCGCGATTCCCGCTGCTCCGCCAGCCAACGAACCGAGAACTCCCAATAATGGTAAAATTGGTAAGATACCACCGCGCTTCGCTATAGGAAGTATTCGTTTTTTCGCAGTCTTTTTCTTCATCGATGATTTTTTTGTTTTCAGCCCCATACCGAATTTTGTCTTTGCCTTCATAGCCGCCCAAACAGCTGTAGCGGCTGCTCTTTCGCCAAGAGTCGAATCTCTCGCGGTAATACGCGTTCGCGCTTTCGTGGCGAGTATATTATCCGCAACGTGTCGTTGACCAAGATCGTTGCTTCGGGAATAAGCTATGTCGTGCTCGCGACACGCGGCATCCAATGGATTGATACCTCGATCGCCTCTAGCCAATCGTGTTTCTAAATGAGTTCCTGGTCCGCAAAACTGATAGCCTGGAATATGTAATTCGATAGGAAGTGCGTTTATCGCACGATTTAACAAACCGCTACCTCTTATAATTTTTGCTGACATTTGTCACAATTTTTTATTAACGGTGTTGGACCGTCGAAATGTGTTTGTTGCCACGACAAATTATAATGTCGCGTGCATCGACGATACTGTTGAACCTCTGAGTCAGCTTTTATATGTTCGGGAAGCTTGTCCCACAATTGTTCCACGTAGCTACCAAAGTCTCGCAGTAAAACAATCTTGGAGATAATCTGTAACTGCTCGGTGGTAAGCTCGAGAATATCGCTGTCAACCGATAGAAGAAGAAACATTTTTGAGACTGAGCGGTTTCGATTTGGTGCGCCTCTATAAATAGGGCCCCGATGACTCATTTTCCAAAATCTGATTTGAGATTTGCGAGAGCAGACATGCGGTTCGCGCGACAAGCGACGATAATCAAAGTGATAAATTTTGACGATAAAACACGAGTAATGTCCGAGAAAGAAATACGCAAGCATGGAAACATGCTGCCGACTACTATACGCGGTATCATTTGCGGTCCTTCGAATTGCGGTAAGACTAACGTGTTGATAAGTTTGATAGAAAGTCCACACGGTGTACATTTCGAGAATGTGTACGTATATTCGAAATCGCTTCAACAATCGAAATATCGATACTTGGAAAATTTGCTATTATCGATCGATGAAATTGGCTATTTTACATTCTCTAATAAGAGTGACGTTATTCCACCGAGCGAGGCGCTTCCGAATTCCATTTTTATCTTTGACGACGTGGCGTGCGATAAGCAAGATACGATAAGAGAGTACTTTGCAATGGGTCGACACTCGAGCGTCGACTGTTTCTATCTTTGTCAAACGTATGCCAAGATACCCAAGCATCTTATACGGGACAATGCAAATTTACTGATTTTATTTAAACAAGATGGTACAAACTTGAAACATGTATACAACGATCATGTAAATACTGACATGTCTTACAGCGATTTTCGCGCATTCTGTCAGAAATGTTGGCAACACAAGTATGGATTTGTAGTGATTGATAAAGACAGTTTACAGACTAATGGAAGATATCGAAAAGGATTTAACGATTTTGCAATACCCTAAAGTGGTTAGTCGCTATCGATACATCGATCGAACAACGTCTAAAAAATTTTCGTCCGAGTGCAACATGACGACGACGATTGACAGTGACGATCGTGAGAAGATTGCGAGAGAGATTGTAAAAACGAGCGAATCAATCCGCAAAAAATATCGTTCTTTAAAAACCGGTCAAATGGAGGAAGACGTCGCATTGGAGAGGCACTTTAAACCAATTATCAAACCTCTAAAACAATTTGTCGAAAATACAATCAATGTGGAATCTAATGAAGCGAAAATCGAACCATCGAGTATGCTCGAAGACAAGCATCTGAAAAAAGAGTCTGGAACAAAGCGAACAAGGTCAAATATATCATTGAACGGTTCGCTAATAACTTCTACTCCAAATCAATCGAAACGTAAGCGAATGAAACAATTATCGAATGTGATTACTTCTACTCCGATAAAAGATGTACAATCGAGTCAAATATTGCACGAAAGATCGTCTCCGTATGTGGAAGAAGTTTTCGAAACCACGCCTGAAACGCTTGTGACATCGGTTCAACATCTGCTACAAACGTCCGAGGGTCAAAATACATTGCGCACACATCTGGGTCCACTAGGGCAAAAATATGTTGGAGCTATTTTGAGTCAAGATAAAAATAACAGTATGGATTATGTTTACGGTGTTAAATTTTGCAACGAAGGAATGATGCTTGGTGATCAAATTTTTGATGTGGATAAAGATGACAATATAATTATCGGTGGAATAAGATACATGGGAATACCAGGTCTCTATGAGTTGATTTTCAAGAGAATACACGACGGTGACGTATACAATGATGATGATAAAATTAAATACAAAAATATATTACTGGCGATAAATGCACATAGACGTGGCAATGATATGCGTAATCCAGTGTTAAGTAACAAGGGATACAAGTATAAAAATATAATAGCACCATTAATCTCTATTAAAAATATAATAGCGCCTGGAAAAAAAGCTGGAAGAGGTATAAACATACCGCGCGCTATGACGTTAAACGATAATAAGATCGATTACGTGCATTGGAATGATCCCAACGAGTTGGTAGATCGCTTGCGATTGCTGGAAGCTTCGCGTCAAGCTGGCAACAATGCCCACGACAATGAAATATTATCAATTATCGAGGAACTTTGCGAAGCTGGCCTTATTATAAATTAATTTATGCGTCGGCGAAACGAGTCAGTCTGTCATTATTGTTTGTATCGAAATGTCGATTAATAAATTTGGATTATCGTTGGGAACACCCAACAACTCATACTATCAATGGAATGGATTACTAAGAAATTACGTGCGCGATAACGCTCTGTGTCAGACAGCCTCCGGCTTTGACGCAAGGTCGCGCAAGATACGACGCGTAGCGCAACCGGAAGATGATACTGATGCAGCAAACAAACAGTACGTGGAAATACGTGTCAAGCTTTTGGAAGACAGACAGGAAGAACTTGAGAAAAAAATAATCACGCTCGAGACGAATGTGCAAACGCTGCAAATAATGATGGATGAGATGCAGAAAATGCTTCGGTATGCAACTCACGCGCAGACTACATCTAATTCAGCGCATGAGAAGAAAGATATATAAAGAATATATATGGAGGAATTATCTCATTATTGCAAATTATGTCTCGATCAAATATGTCGCAAAAGATCTCTGAAAAACAGCTGCTCGTGGAAGAATTGCATGCTCCAGCGAGAAAAAATTTCCCATGTAGACGTGTCATAGTACGCGGATACGACGATCTGTGGCAGGCGGACGTGGTCGAGATGCGTCCATATGCACGATTCAACAAAGGTTACAACTACATACTCACAGTTATCGATGTGTTGAGCAAGTATGCGTGGGCTGTACCGCTCAAAAGCAAGAGTGGAAACGAGACGGCTGATGCTATCGCAAAGATAATTCGAGACGATGGAAGAAGTCCGAAAAATTTTCAAACCGACAGAGGAAAAGAATTTTACAACACAAATGTACAGAAACTCGTGAAGAAACACAGCATTAATCATTATTCGGCGTACTCTATTATGAAAGCCTCGGTCGTGGAACGATTTAACCGAACGTTAAAGAGCAATATGTGGAAAATGTTTACGTTTAATGGAAATTACAAGTGGATCGACGCGTTGTCCCGGCTCGTTAGAGAATACAATGCGCGAAAACATCGCACTATCGGCATGAGACCTATCGATGTTACCCCCGCGATCGCCGATAAACTTTTAAATACGGTATACAGCAACGTAAAGATTGCGGCACCGGCAAGATTCAAAGTAAGCGATCCGGTACGCGTGAGTAAATTTAAGACCATCTTTGACAAAGGTTACACACTAAATTGGTCGACCGAAGTGTTTAAGATCGTTAAAGTGCAGAAAACTAATCCCGTGACCTATGCACTCAAAGATTCGCGCGGAAATTCCGTCGCCGGCGGATTTTACGAATACGAGTTACAACGCGTTGCCAATCCCGACATACATCTCGTGGAAAAGGTAATACGCAAAAAGGGCGATGAGATTTATGTGAAATGGCTGGGATTTGATGCAACACACAATTCTTGGATACATAAAAATAATATATTATAAATACGTTAACAATAATACATAATATTAAAGATATTTTCCAAATATATAAACAAAATTGTACACTTTATAAAATATACATATAATTTACAATAAATATACATATAATTTTAATTTACAATAAATATACAATTTTTATTTACAATAAATATACATGATTTTTATTTACAACGGTATTTTGTAATGTCCCCACGGTAGCGTGTCGGTGGTTTCGGGTACGATATACCGCTTGTCATCGTACGGACTTAGAGCAATTTTTGTCTCGCGAATAGTGTATACTTCGTGTAATTTAGATTTTATACAAGACTGCTGACGCGTCATTTCAATCTCTTCGTTCAAACACCGCGTGTAATCGTTGAACGTTATCGTTCTCGCGACGACGTTACTCTTGACACCTTTTACCTTTTTTGTGTCTTTTTTACCATCTACTCGCAACGCGTACATTTTTGCCCTAAGCCCGACGAATTCGGTCATGATGGCGCCATTATTTTCATCCTTCATTAAACCCGGTATCTTTTTATTCGCGAGCGGTATACCGTACACATTGTCCACCGCATAATCGCTGGTATCGAATCTGTCGACGTTGCGCTTTATATTCTCATATACATCTTCACACTCGATGTGATATATGAGACTGTCGGTGTCGGTGTACATGACTTTACATTTCTCTCGATACATAGGTATCATATAATCATGGTGAAACTCGTACAAACATATCTTGGATATGTCGAGTATACACATACCCACGTAGATTGGTTTATTAAATTTCACCTCGAGATTGCGCAATTCAACGGCGATCAGATTCTCCGAAAACACGCTTCTACTATGAAAATTTGGTTTTGCGATCATTGCCTCTGCGCCATATCTTCCATCCCAATGTGTCACGAGCTTAATATTAACGTGATTGCGCACATTTTCCATCGTTTTGCCAAATACCGCATTATTCATTAATTTATATAAATTTTTTTCAAAATCATTTTTCGCGAGTGTTCGGAATTGTGTATTAAGTTCGATATAACTGCGAAGCCATGGAGATTGCGAAAACTGTAATATTCGATGTATTTTTGTAACGCGAAGTCCGTGTCGCGTGCATTGCTGCAGGTTGCGGTAATGTATTACGTAACGTTTCTTATCGTATAAGGTTGCGAGCAGCTTATCCTGCCGCTTACCAGGTGGTTTGTCGCGTGTCGGGCAAAACGGTAGATCAGTGTGCGCATCGTGAACACGTTGCGGATACTCGAGATCGACTTCAAGGATGTAGCCTATAGGCGAATCGAGCGCGATCGATGATGTATCAAAATCGGATACGTCGTCGACCCATCGAAAATCTGCATAGGGCAAGGGTTGGCACATTGCCCATCCGTACAAATTATTTACATCAAAGTACGTAAGATACGTTGAAGGTTTCGATGGGTCGTACGACTGCATATACTTGTTATTAGCATGTGCGTATCTGTTGGAACATTGACTCAAACTACCGCGTATTCCGCGTTCGATAAATAAAACCATGTCGATATCCGTAAGCAATTCGAATGTAATATTTGTATGCTTCAACATGGCGTCCCACGTATATCCGGGAAGAGTGTAGTAATACGCGGGGTCGAGCCCATAACTTTTAATACAACTCTCGCGGAAATTTTCAAAAATGTCTGCTAATAACAAGACATCAATTTTGAGATACAAGTCGCTATATTCGCCCAGCGTTCGAATGGAGAACCGCTCCCACACGTTCTCGGCGTGCGCGTAATCGCTCTCGGATATCGTGTCACCGGTCAAGGAACTGTAAAATGATTCGCGCGGCGGTAAACACGTATCTTGCAACCTGTCGACGCAGTCAATATATTCGTACGGAAAGACGCCCTTCCGTGTTAATAAATTGAAATTGTCATTCGATAAATTTTGAAATTCAGATTTTAAAATTTTGAGTTTGTCTTTATTCAAGAATGATGCCAATTTATCGAGATTAGCTGTGAGAAATTTATACGAATCGATAAAACGCAATTTAATATGATGTTTTGATTTCTCTTCAGTAAGATTAACATTTTTCGTAAATGATATATATTTTTCCTTTGTTATTGGAAATAACTCGATTCCCCCTTCGAACGCTGTAGCTATTTCCTTGATAATGAAGTGCGCGTCGTAACCGGATAAATTATGAAAAACTATTGGAATGCAAAAAGAATCTTTATAATTTAGATTACAATTTGAATGCGCGGGACCTCTGTATCGCCTGGTCAGATGGCAATGATCGCGTACGCGTGTATCGTCTTGTACAAATGGTTTCTCGCAAATGTGGCATTGTGTCGCGCTATGAAAATTTTCCCATTCATCAGATGTTAAATTTACCATGGGGACATTAGCTGATAAAATACTTTTTACACGCAGTGCTAAATTTTTAAGTTCTTCGACGAACCATGATATGCAATCGATATTGCGACGAGAATGATACGCGGATAACGAATCATCGTACAAACAATGTACATAATATGCTAAGCTAAATACTTTGTGATGTTGGTAGTTTTTCTCTTCCTCCGTCTTCTCTAAAACGCACTCCAGATCGGCGTACACGACGAAAGGAAGCCGCTCCTTCCGATTATAGTTGTTGAATGTGAGCCACTTGTCCTTATCGCTCGGTAATCGGATAGCGCACTCGTTCATCTCGCGACAGTCCACCGTGATTGTAACTTGTTGTTCGAGCCAAAGTAGTGCAAACATCTGTAAAAGAAATAATTTTTAATTTTTGTTCAAAGATTTCTTTAATATAATTTATTAAATATATACGTACTGATCGCAGATATATTTCTTGTGTTCTTTTTTGCTCAATTGCGAGCTCACGAGGCGGGATAGATTCTTGATCCACGCGAAATGTCCAACGTTGTTGTCTTCCACGTACAACAGGTTGACGTGTTTGTCTTTTTTCAGCTCACTCAGACGTATCGGGACAATGTTCTTTTCCTCGATACTATATACATTGATTGAGATATTGTTGGCATGTTCGAATTTTTTAATTTGATTCACATTCACTGGAAACTCAATGTCCTGGAGATTCAGCACTGTCGTGTAATGCGGGTACGAAGATTCCCGATAAACATGATCTTCAGCTGGGTATAGAGCGGCGACCACAGACCACGCGAAACACGCATTGTCATTAGATTGCACGTTGATTACTGCTCTCTTCATCGTTATTTCTCGCGGTAATTTTATGTGACATCCCGCGCGCAATGGATTATATTTATTTATATTTACATTTAAATCGAGTATTCGCGATAATGCCCACCCGCTATCGCGTTCTTGAAATTCTTCGAGCGATGCTAGAGTGGGCTCGACAACGCGCCGCTCGTACCATTCGCGTAAATCGGATGTGCGAAAGAGTTCATAGTTTCTCGTATTGATACTTTTATTTGCGCGTTTATCACCCGTCACAAATTCACCATTGAACACTGTATTAATTTTCACACTAAAGTGTTTTTTCAGCATGGTTTGCACGTGTTCGAGCACAATGTCTTTAGCATCCCCGAAAAATTGACGAGGCTCGATGTGATTATGATTTATAACCGCACCAGTCAATATGCGGCTCTCGAACGCCGTATCGATCTCTCGCCAAATTAATCCGTGTTGCCGCGTGCTGCATCCTGCACCCGCGTGTACAAAACGTGTGCGTAACGAGTTCTTCAATCCCTCGAGTCGTGCAATTCGGGCAATCAGCGATTGTCGAATCCCAATCGATAATCGTGGACGTTTGATTCGACTTTGTCCTTCTAATGATTCGATATATTCGTCGCATCGTTGCTCCCACGCAACGTACTCCTCTATCGAATTCACCCTTGCAGATTGCTCGCGTAGATTTCGTTCGGCATTGTTTTCCGCCATATTTCCAAATTTATACAAAAAATTTTTTGCTAACAAGATGTGCTTATTAACAGCTCTTGTCTCGGAATTCTTGGCGAAAATACTGACAGGGTGTGCCTCTTTACCATGATTTTATATTCTATCTTGATGTTTCTTTCCATCATGTGTGTCTAAATCTTTATTTCGCGATTTGTCACGTACATTTTGGCTAATGTCGATTATTGCATTTTGTCGTCTAGAGCTGATGTCAAATCCCAGATGTATCGCAAAAGTTTCAAATTACATGCAGCTGTCCAATGTTAGTGCAATTTAATCATGAGGATTATCCTTATATTATAGGATTTTGTCATGTTTTGACACGCGCGTTTGAAATCTGATATCTATAGGCGATATCATCGCGAAGCAGCCGCACATCGGCGCTTGCAAATTTTATATTACGTTGCATTTTTGTGCATTCGGCTAAATCTCACACCTGGTGATGATGTCATCGCGAAGCAGCCGTATATCGGCGCTTGAATGGAAAAATTGAAAAAAATATCGCGTCATCAATAATCCCCCACCACATTGCAATTTTGAAACGCTAGTACATATTTTAAATATGTTCAATACGTTCAGTATTGCATCAACCACTTGTGTGAAAGGTTCATATAAAAATGTATCCCACTGAAGAAAGCCGCATGAATTATTACGTTCCGATTCAAGATGCTGATGAAACTTCACCGTGTAAGAAGAAATGTAACAAGTAAGTTTTAATTAACTTGAATATTTTTTATACTTTTTAAATATTTTTTATACTTTTTAAATATTTATATAAATAATATTGTTTTTACTCCCTAGCATTTCATCCGAGTCTCGTCGCGCGGTTCATATACTCGGAAGACGATACGCCTTAACTCCGACGTCGTACAAATATTTGGACATTGGAATAAACGTTGGAGCTGTATCTTGCGTGGAATTGGTTCTCGGCGATAATCGGGGCAATCAAATAATATTGCCCTTTGAAACGTGAAAATCGCTAATGCTGAAACGTGCGGACATTGAACGACTTCTACAATCGGCTGAAATCCCATTGCGGATTCGAGATTTGACATTCGAAGTGGTTAAAATATCTGATTCGAATATTATAAAAATTGGATTATCAAATAATTCTTTATATATGAAGCCGCCAACTCTATTCTATTTATTCGATTTTGAAAAATGTATAGATCATATGTATTACTGGTTATGCGAAAATACGCATATTGTAAATGAAAAATTCAAACAATTTGTAACTGTTTTACAACAGAATAATATCGTTAATGTATGCGACGCTACAAAAACTATACATGAAAGTGATATGTTTAACAGCGAATCGCTCATAGATTGCGAGTTATTGACATGTGCTGTAAATGATATTCTTCACGAGGCTTGTAATAAATAAGTGATTTTACTAATTATCTGTGAATTTAATTATTTATCCCATCCTTTATGTATGAATAAAACTGTGTAATAGATATGCGCAGTCTGCAAAACTTAAATCTTTCTCTCGACACACTCTGCTAAAGATGTAGAAAAAATGATGAGGTAGATGAGACGTGATACTCCAGTTAGAAGGAGACAAAAGATATGAAACTACAATATATAATTGAGAGGAGTGTGTAACGTTATAATACGCAACCGTCTTCATCCTTACGACGATCTTAACAATATGTGTTATGGCTGATCAAGAAGTTATTATTATTGAAGATGAGGATGTCATTCTCGAAGATGACAACTTGATGGAAATTGAGATTTTGTCGGACGATTCATCAGACGAAGACCGCATACTTTCTGAGGATTCCGATTACAATAGTGATTGCAGTAGTGTTATTACGGACATAAATCAACGTACTTTAAACCGAGTTGAAATAAATAGTTTAGGTGCGGTAAAAATGTGCGGTATATACTTTTATTATAAAAGTGAAGACAACAAAAAATTTTGCACATGCTGTTTTATGCGTATTTCAGATTTATTTTCGAATATTCGTGTTGTGCGAGAGCATGAAAGTGCAATTTATGAACTAATCCTGGGATCGTTTTGCAGAGAGTGTGGAAAACCGCTGTACCAGATAATGCCCTGCAATATGTGCCCAATTTGCACAGTATAAGCTGGACAAAACTTGTGTTGTGAAAAGACTTAAATAGGAAATATGGGGGCCTCCGAACATTTTGCGGAATTAGAACAATTTCTATGGGAGGATTTCATACAGGTGAACTCGGTGTGTGCATGTGAGTTATGGGAAAGAACATGCCTTAAATGTCTCGAGTGGTTGGAAGAACAGTACCGACACGAGATGTTACAACAGGGGCATGGAATTCAATCGCTGGCTAGCCGAATCGCGCGACTTGAAAGTTTAAGACATTCGTTACGCACAAAATACAAACCTTTAGATGTCCGTGTCCCAGCGCTATCGACAAACACTCCTGTCACTTCAATTGTACAAATGGTGCAAGGTCAAGCAATCGGTTTGAAGAAATCTCGTACAATAGATTTGGATCATTGTCTGCGAGATCATTATATAGTGATGTCCAAGGATTGGGATTTTGATATATAAAAATGTAAGTATCTATTTAAAAAAATATTATATTAATATAAATTTAATTTTTAATATTTAATATTTTTCTGTTTCAGAAGGAGCGCCGCCTATATATATATATATTTTTATTATTATTATTTTTATTATTATTTTTATTATTATTATTTTTATTTTTATTTTAACACACACACACACACATACACATTGTAATATACACACAATTATGAAATAAACTTATTATTATTATAATTGTAATTAAAGTATCAATTATTTCTACACCTTCTTCTTTCCTTTTCCTACATGCATGCCTCGCGCTATCTCATCGGTACATGCATGCCTCGCGCTATCTCTCTTTATCTCTTTCTCCCGCGAACGTCATCCTTTTCCAACACCAATGCGGACGCTATCCTTCTCCCTCGTGCCTGTGATCGCCTCGCGCCGCCTCGCATATGCTCTCTCTCGCACCGCCTCGCGTATGCTCTCTCTCGCATCGCCTCGCGCTATCTCATCGGTACATGCATGCCTCGCGCTATCTCTCTTTATCTCTTTCTCCCGCGAACGTCATCCTTTTCCAACACCAATGCCACACCTACTCGCGGCATCGTACCTTCGCGTTCCCTCTTCCCCGCGGCCCCGCACCTACCATTCCGCCGCGGTCCCCTTTCCCCTCTCCGCGGCCCCCGCGCCAACCGTTCCGCCGCGGGCCCCCTTCCCCCTCTCCGCGGACCCCGCGCCAACCGTTCCGCCGCGGTCCCCTCCCCCTCTCCACGGACCCCGCCCCTACCGTTCCGCCGCGGTCCCCCTTCCCCTCTTCGCGGCCATCGCACCTACCGTTCCGCCGCGGTCCCCCTTCCCCTCTCCGCGGACTCCGCGCCAACCGTTCCGCCGCGGTCCCCTCCCCCTCACCGCGGACCCCGCGCCTACCGTTCCGCTGCGGTCACCCCCGCGTGACGTCATTCCCACCCCATGACGTCATTCCCACCCCCGTGATGTCATACCCCCGTGACGTCATACTCACCTCCGTGACGTCACCCCCCCCCCGACGTCATTCCCACCCCGTGACGTCACCCCCCCGTGACGTCATACCCCCCGCACCGGTTTCCCCTCACCCCTCACCCCCCCTCAGAGGACCATGGCTTAGAACCGGCCTAGATACACTACTCATGCTGTTATTTCTTAGTTCACTTGCTTTTGAAGACTGGAAATTGGAATGAATGAAATTTCATTTTCAATATTTTTCTGCTCATGCTCTCTATTTTTGAAAATATTTGTTTTAAATGCTTATATATTACACAAAATACAATATTTTCCTCCTTTTGTATCTTATTTTATTTATGACTTAGCTTAAATAACATATCCATTATACATATGTGCAATATATGAGTATGTTATATATATGTGCAATATTATACATGTGTGCAATATATGACCTAATATTTCTTATATTAAATTAGAAAATAACGAAATGTATATCTCCTAAAAAATCCTGTTCTTCCTCTTTTATAATTCCTATTCTAACTAAATTCTTATTCTAATTTATTTATACGGAATAATTGAGTTGCAAGTATGCCAGTTTGCAATATTAACACGTATGTGCATGATTATAGGTGCGTATTGCAACAGAAAACTTTATTTTAATTATTAAAACTAATTTTTTTTCAGCTATATTTATCAACGGATATTTTTCTGCGGATTTATTAAAAAATCATATAAATTTGAAATTAAAATAAAATATAATATATAAATTACAAAATAAATAATATTATTTAAGATTTCTTAAAAACACAAATTTTAATTAAAAGCAAAATAAAATGATTGATCAATTTTTCGATATTTTTTTATTAATGTAATCGGTACTTTTATGATTTTTTTTCTTTTAATCAATTTTTGAAATATCGACTTTTTTAACATCGCCCATCGCTAGAGTGCACCCGGCTGAGAAATCGGAACACTGCCGTCCCACATAGCATATGGACGTCCATTGAACGTCCGAAGAACGTACGATTGATTTAATATGGATATCCGTGGGATGTCCGTATACGTCCGTTGGCTATCCATGAGGCGTACATATTATATCCCAATGTCCGATTTATTTACGTTCATAGGCCGTCCTATGGACATCTGGTAGACAAATACGGATATTCCATGGATATTCATATCAGACCAATCAGATGTCCTTCGGACGTTCAGTGGACATCTGGTCGATGAAAATACAGTACATCCAAAGGATGTCCGATTCGAATGTCTTATGGACATTCAATGAAAATACAGTAGGATCTAGTGAATGTCCAACTCAAATATCCATAAACAAAACCAGAGACTCGATTCTTGAATTCATTCATAAGAGAAATATATGTGCAAATTCTGCTCTTACAGAAAAGTTGCAAATTGATTGGCTATTAGCCCATGGCTTTTAGCCAATCAACTTGTAGATTTTTCGTAAGAATGGAATTTGCGCACACGTATATTTTGCGAATGCATTCAACAATCGAGCCCTATAGTTTGTCCGGAAAACATATAAAATGGATCATCTTAGGATATTCATCTTAGGATATTCATTTTATAAAGCACATGGCATTAGAATTGTTATAGCCCGAACAGGCTATACACGAATTATTAAATATACTATTCTAAATACATATTATTTTATATGATTGCTCAACGTGTAACGCGAATACAGATCACGTTACGAGCGTTGACCGAACAAAGCTCTGACAACGCGAGCCACGCGCTAAGCCCGAGCGACCGTGCAATCATTTCATTGCGAAAACGCGGAAATCAGGGCAAGCGGAAGAAGGACATTGCGAAAATGCAACGCAGAAGTCCTACTTAAAAGCGAAATAAAAAGGAATAAAGAAATTGCGAAAGTGCAAGCAAAGAAATCCTACTTAGAACTTCTTAGCTTGCATCCGGAGATTGCCAAAATCAAGCGACATGACACACAGCCTTGTCGCTAAACGACCCCCTCCCGGGAAGCCAAGGGGAGTTAATAAAAAGGCCCACCGCTAACGAACGGCAGGCAGTCTTGATCATTAATTAATATTACGCGGGTAGTCACAATAACTACCAAACGGGCAATCTTTATTCCTTTACGCGAGCAATATCTCTAACAACCGCGAGTGTCAAAACGGGTAGCAATAATTATTATAATATTAAATAGCCACGCAGTCGGCAGAAATATACACGAAGAAGCGAGAGGCGAGTCTCGAGACCGAAACTCGACTCTAGACACGCGCACGTTAAGATATCCGTTATCGTGATACGCGACGCGAGCGAAAGTGCGGGAACATTGTAAATAAACCAAACCACAAATAAATCTGATATTTATCTATTTATTTAGTGTGGAAAGTGTTTGAATTATTTAAATAAAGGTAGTGAAGTTCTCGGGCGGAGCTCGAATTTCCAAATTCCTTCCGGCAAACGATCCCAACTACCGTGCCTCTCCGGAGGCACAACATAATTTGGTGGCAGCGGTGGGATCTGCCGGGGCATCGCCAGAACTAAGCAAGACCTGCAAAAGACACGGTTGTGTTAAAAAGCGGGCACGCCAACAATCAATTCAATTGAAGTTGACGGACGGAAGCAGCAGCTAAGCCTTCCCCAAGACCTGCAAAGCACCCAGAGTGTAAACAGGACAGGCGCGCCAGCACACGTAAAACGTAAGCTGACGGAAATCAACGGAAGACACCGCAAGGACAACAGAACGAGCATCGCCACAGCTGTAGCAGAAACGTGAGCCGCCAAGCATCGCGACCTACGATAACTCTACAGACAACGCACCGACGCCGGACAACGACCGCCGTACGACGAGCATCGTCAGCCGTATCAGCCGCCGAGCGAAGGACTGCAGCGTCAGCAACCTACTGACACAGCGAGCGATCATGCGAGCCGTTATACTATTGTAAGTCCGAAAAAATTTAATAAATATAATAGCGTGAATGTCGGAAGGTTCTAATATACCGAAACCGATAGCGAACCGATCGTGGTTACTGAGTGAACCAGCCCGACGAGCGATTAAATTAAGCTTAGCATCGCGAGAAAATCCTTATAACGTGCGAAAAAACTTAGAAACTCAATACTCGAGCGAAAGCGAGCCCGAGTTATCGGAAAACGTCGTCACAGAACGCGAATTTCCGTTTAACAATTTTGACGAAAGCCTATTCCCGCGTAATACGACTGACCCCACTGACGACACTCAACGCGAGACTAGACGTACGCGACCGTATATTAGTAGAACTCCAAGTAGAGTATCCCTACGGCGTGAATTTTCATTAACTTCCTACGAGAGCGATCTATTCGATCCGGAAGAAATTTATAGCCAACAAGAAAGTAATATGGCCGAATCGCGAAATCCGCAAGAAAACACTCCCGCGAACCCGCCACAAAGCGCGGTAGACGAGGAAATAGAAAGAATGCGACGATCCATTCACCAAATGGACCGAAATATAGTGGAGGCTGATCATACACCGCCCCACGAGAGAAACCGCGAAGAAAGAGGCGACGCGCACCTTCTCGAAATATTAAATGAAATACGCACGGAAGTAAAATCATTAAACAGGCGAGTAACGCGAGTAGAAGACGCGATTATGGAATTACCACGTCACGGATATAATCGCTCAGAAGACGGTAACGACGCGTTTAATGAAACATACGGACGAACCGCACGCGACATCAGAAGTCGACGAAGCACCGCTCCGAATTACTTACCGTTAAAAGAAGCAAGAGCAATGATTCCCGAATTTGACGGAACATCGCGACAAAGTTATTAGAATTTTTAAATGCATGCACGTACGCCGTTCAAGACATACATCCCGCGGATGAAGAATCATTAATCCGAGCAATATTATTTACAAAACTGAAAGGAAAAGCCATGCAGGATTTCGTGACACGAAATATTCAGACGTTCGCCGAATTAAAACAACAACTCGAGACTTGTTACCAGTCTAAACAAAGTACTACGCACTTACAAATCGAGTTCAATTCCTTAAAACAAAAGCCGAATGCGCACGCTTTTGGACAACGTGTTGATCTACTAGCGATGAAATTATATGATTCGATGATCGAAGGAAAGGAGCACTCCGCAACCTCAAAACGCACGATTCAACAAACAATCCAAGAGCAGGCGTTAATAAATTTCCAAATCGGGTTACACGACGAATTACAAGTGCTCGTACGCGCGCAGCGATATACGACGCTCCAAGAAGCGATAACGGGCGCGAGCGCCGAAGAAAAACTCAGACCGGGAACAGCGAGAACAAGTGGTTTTGCTAATAAAAATAAAACCGAATTAAGTTACTCGCGAAATAGTCGAAATCCGACACTGCAATGCTTTAAATGCGGAAAAAACGGACATTTCGGACGCGATTGCCGTAGCAGCCGATACGCGCTCCCGAAGCCGGAAAAACCCTCGCGAATAAACGCGATAAGTAAATACTGCTCGCATTGCAAAAGAACAGGACACAGCCGCGACGAATGCTGGAGTCTAAAAGGGAAACCGAAAAACAATACAAATAAACTAAAAGTCGGAAATCAGCAAAAAACGCGCGACGAAAATATACGCGATCGAAAAAAACCGCGACAACAAAACAGAAACGCCGATAGCGCAAGTAGCAGCAGCGAAGACGAGCAGGAGGAAGCGAGAAAGAGACAACCGCGACCTGCATCCGAGTATCGCGTTACGCATATTAAAGATATGCCACGCGCAAAGAAAAAGACGGACTTATTGCTAATAACATTACCAATGCGACAAGCAAAAAACGAAAAAATACAGATGTTGTACGATTCAGGATCGACCATCTCACTAATAAAATTGAAACATTTAAAAGACGACGCATTGATACACGAAGATAAAATCGCGCTCACAGGTATAACCGGACATAAAATACATACCATCGGAAAAATGTACGCCACAATCAAGATAGGAAACCATAAGGTAAAACATGCGTTTTACGTGATAAAGGACGACATTCCGATCAAATATGAAGGAATATTAGGAATTGATTTCCTTCGACAAAATTCGGTATCTTGCGATTATAATAAAAATCAATTAAAAATAGGAAACGCCGTACTAAAATTCCATTCGCTTAACAAAACGATTCTAAAACCGCGCAGCGAGACCATCGTAAAAGCGACAACAAATCAAAATCGAATAGGAATAGTACGAGCAGAGGAAACAGCTCCAGGAATCTACCTTGGAAACTGCTTAGTAGAACCAAAAAATTACACGTGTCCCGTTAGTATTATAAATACAACCGATATGGAAGTCGAGATACAGACGCCAAACGTCACCCTCGAAGACATAGAACGCGAGATCGAATCTAAAATACATACGGTGGAAACAAGAAAAAATTTTAAGTATACTAACTCGAGACACGGACAAATATGACAACTACTACGCATGCAACATTTAAATACGGAAGAAAAACAGGCGCTCCTACGGATATGCGAAGAATATTACGATACATTTCAGTTGGACGGAGAACCACTGACGTGCACCACGACGGTAGAGCACGAGATAAACACGCGCGCCGACACCTCGCCGATGAACACGAGACCGTATCGTCTTCCCGAGAAGCACAAAACGGAAGTAAATAAACAAGTGCAAGAAATGCTAAAAAATGGCATAATCCGAACAAGCGCGAGTCAATGGAACGCACCCTTATTGGTGGTACCAAAGAAGGCCGACGCATCCGGAAAACCTAAGCTCCGAGTAGTAGTAGATTTTCGGAAGCTAAACGATTTAACAATAGGCGATTCATTTCCACTGCCCAATATCACCGATATACTGGACCAGCTAGGAAACGCTAAATATTTTACTACACTAGACTTAGCGTCAGGATATCACCAGATACCGATGGCTGAGCAAGATAAACAAAAGATAGCTTTTTCTACGCCCTACGGACACTATGAATTTAATAGAATGCCGTTTGGATTGAAAAATGCGCCAGCAACATTCCAGAGATTGATGAATTCAATTCTAACAGGAATGCAAGGACTTAAATGTCTAGTTTATTTAGACGACATCGTCATATACGGATCGAGCCTAGAGGACCACAATAGAAGACTCAAGGAAGTACTACAGAGACTTCGAGAAAATAATCTAAAATTGCAACCAGATAAATGCGAGTTTTTGCGCAAAGAAGTAATTTATCTAGGTCACATTATTTCGGAGAATGGAATATCTCCGGACCCGTCAAAGCTAACCGCAATAAAAGAATTTCCGACGCCGAAGAAAGTAAAAGATATACAATGTTTCATAGGACTAGCCGGATACTACAGAAAATTCATAGAAGATTTTTCAAAAATAGCCAAGTCACTAACGAAATTAACAAAGAAAACGGAAAAATTCGAGTGGACAATGGAACAGCAAAATGCTTTTGAAATATTAAAAGAAAAATTAATGACTGCGCCAGTGCTAACGTATCCAGATTTCAATCAAGAATTCATAGTGACCACCGATGCTTCCGACTATGCAATCGGAGCAGTGTTGTCACAAGGAAAAGTAGGTAATGACCGACCAATTGCTTACGCCAGCAGAGTTTTATCGCGAGCGGAGCAGAATTACAATACAACAGAGAAGGAATTACTAGCAATTGTATGGGCTGTAAAACATTTTAGGCCATACATATATGGTACGAAATTTAAAATCGTAACCGACCACAAACCATTAATCTGGTTATTTAATGTGAATGATCCCGGATCAAGATTAATCCGATGGAGATTAAAACTCGAAGAATATGATTATGAAATCATTCATAAGGCCGGACGAGCGAACGCGAACGCCGATGCACTGAGCCGCAATGTAACAAGAGAAATCCTCGCAATAGAAGAAGAAACAATCTCCGACGAAGAAAAAATATACACAGAGGAAGACAAGAAACAGATATTATATGAATATCATGATGCACCCACAGGAGGACATCAAGGAGTTGAACGCACGATAAAAAGAATCCACCTAAATTATAATTGGCCAGGAATAACGAAAGATGTAGAAAAATACATCGCAAAATGCGAATTGTGCCAGAAAAATAAATTATCGCGAAAAAATAAAGTACCGTTAATAATCACGGATACGCCTACTAAACCTTTCGAAAAATGCGCGTTAGACATTGTAGGACCGTTAACAGTTACAACAAACGGAAATAAATATCTCTTAACATTCCAAGACAATTTAACGAAATTCAGCAAAGCGATACCGATTCCAATCCAAGAAGCGAACACGATCAGTAAGGAATTCGTTACAAAAATTGTACTTGAACACGGAATACCGGAAAAAAATTTAACGGATCAAGGCACAAATTTCCTCAGCGAAGTATTCAAAAATACATATAAATTACTAAAAATAAATAAAATACAGACAACTGCCTATCATCCGGAAAGTAATGGCGCGTTAGAACGATCGCATCGAACATTAGCGGAATATTTAAGACACTACATAAACGAAGACCAGACAAACTGGAACGAATGGATACCGTTCGCAATGTTTACGTATAATACGACGCCACATACAGCTACGGGGTATACACCCTTCGAATTAGTGTACGGGCACCAAGCGGATCTACCTACGTCACTGACGAGACCGCCTAAACCGACATACAATTACGACGATTACGCGCAAAAATTGAAAGAAAGATTAAGGGCAACGAGTCAGCTCGCAAAAGAGCATATCAAAGAAGAAAAAATTAAAGCCAAAAAACAGTACGACAAAGGTACTAGAGAAATCAAATTTAAAGTCGGCGACAAAGTATTAGTATACGACGAGACGCTCCGACGCGGACGATCCAAGAAACTTGAATCCCTATGGACCGGACCGTACGTAATAATCGAAAAAAATTCAGACGTGAATTATACAATTAAGAAAGGAAGAAAAGCGGTGCGCATGCATACAAATAAATTGAAACAATTTATAGAAAATTAAAATAAGAAACGATTATATTCATATTATATACGGGAAAAATATTGTATATTAGAATAAGAAGAAATTTTGTTTTGCGAAAAACGTCACTTTTACACCTCCGTTTTTCTTTTTCTTACGGGGGAGAGATGTTATAGCCCGAACAGGCTATACACGAATTATTAAATATACTATTCTAAATACATATTATTTTATATGATTGCTCAACGTGTAACGCGAATACAGATCACGTTACGAGCGTTGACCGAACAAAGCGCTGACAACGCGAGCCACGCGCTAAGCCCGAGCGACCGTGCAATCATTTCATTGCGAAAACGCGGAAATCAGGGCAAGCGGAAGAAGGACATTGCAAAAATGCAACGCAGAAGTCCTACTTAAAAGCGAAATAAAAAGGAATAAAGAAATTGCGAAAGTGCAAGCAAAGAAGTCCTACTTAGAACTTCTTAGCTTGCATCCGGAGATTGCCAAAATCAAGCGACATGACACACAGCCTTGTCGCTAAACGACCCCCTCCCGGGAAGCCAAGGGGAGTTAATAAAAAGGCCCACCGCTAACGAACGGCAGGCAGTCTTGATCATTAATTAATATTACGCGGGTAGTCACAATAACTACCAAACGGGCAATCTTTATTTCTTTACGCGAGCAATATCTCTAACAACCGCGAGTGTCAAAACGGGTAGCAATAATTATTATAATATTAAATAGCCACGCAGTCGGCAGAAATATACACGAAGAAGCGGGAGGCGAGTCTCGAGACCGAAACTCGACTCTAGACACGCGCACGTTAAGATATCCGTTATCGTGATACGCGACGCGAGCGAAAGTGCGGGAACATTGTAAATAAACCAAACCACAAATAAATCTGATATTTATCTATTTATTTAGTGTGGAAAGTGTTTGAATTATTTAAATAAAGTTAGTGAAGTTCTCGGGCGGAGCCCGAATTCCCAAATTCCTTCCGGCAAACGATCCCAACTACCGTGCCTCTCCGGAGGCACAACAGAATATATAAAATGATTTCCGAACTTTTGTTTACGTTTTATTAAACAATTCCTTATATAAAATTTTACCCTTGAACAGACTTAAACTGCAGGTTTAAGATTAAATACACACAATCGCTGTTTTTGAACTTGCAAATCTTCACAAATCTGGTACTTGTTACAGGGTAAATGATGCGATATAGAAATAAAATAAGTTATTTTACTCAACAAATTAATGAGTATATTTTGATTTTCCAATTCTTTATTATTATAAGAAAACACATATAATAGATAAAATTAATTTTATTATGAATCAATTGTGCAACATGTTTGTTTAATATCATCTGTACATAATAACGTACATTACATAATATGCTACGTATAATATGTAACGTACATTTTTGTACAGCAAAACTATAATAATAATACGCAAGTTTTTATATACTACGCTTATATTATAGGAATATTATACTAAATAATAATTTTATTAATATATAATCAAAAAATGTTTAGGCTTCCACGATTGATCATATCATTAGAATTATTGCTATATTGTCAGGTTGCATCATTGCAATTATCTTCTTTCGAACTATTATTACTTGAGTAGAAAGACACCTCTTCAATGTTCGCTTTATTAACATGTGCATCAAATATTTGTTCGTTTGAATATTCAACTGAAGACGATGAATTTGAAACTATGTTGGAAACTATCGAATTTTCTTCCTCATTGTCTAAATTCGAAGATCTGTGTTCATCTAAAAAGTGTTGATGACGAATCAAAGCCTCTTTATTAACCTTCTTACGTGTCGAGTTTATACAGTGTTTATTGGTTTCCTTTTTGACATGATTATTTTACCTATAAAGTAAATAAACAAAAAACTACAACTGTTGATGAAAAGAAGACTCGATTGTAAAGTTATCTTATGCCGTTTAACCATAAGAAACATCTATTTTTTTTTATAATTTTGAGAAAAAAGTACTAAACAAATTATTAAAAAACAATTTATATTGTTATTTCAATATTCATACTTTTTGATGATAAAGTTTAAAGTATAGTCGGTAAAGTTTTATTAGTCAGGTACCAATGGTAATAAAAGATCTGGTCATCCTTGAAATGCCAACCGGTCAAACGAAATTAAAGAGTGTTAAAAAAAACAAAATTGCTAACATGTGAAAAAGTATCGTAGTTTATAAATTTCTATAAAGAAATAAATTATGAATTCACTGAAAAATATTATCTGAAAATACAAAATTGAATTATTTTTTATTTTTTTACAAAGACATTGTATATTTTATTTATAATTATAAAATAATAATTAATAATTTTTTAAAAATTTATATATATTTATACACATATAATTTATATTTTTTAAGATTATTATATAAAACAACCCTATAAGCGCGTGATATTATTTAATATTAAGTAATATTCTAGGCGTATTCTGAGAATATTAAATATAATATTCTAGTAATATTATATAATATTAAATAATATTTCTGAAATATTAATAGATGGTTATATGTCAGCTCCTGATAATATTATATGAATATTGAAAAAATAATATTATTTAATGTTACTGTAATATTATATAAACTTAAAAAGTATTAGTATTTTTAATATTATAATCATATTCTATAAATATTAAAAAAGTAATATTATTTAATATTATAACAATATTTTAATTTATCGGGAATATCATAACTATGTTAAATTTGATAATTTAAAAATTTATGAATATTTCATGAATAATAATTCTAAAATTAATGTTACAAATGGTTATAAATATTGTCTATATTAATCAGTGTGATATATGAGAAAATGAAAAAAATTATAAATTTTATTATTTTCATTAAATAAAACCTTTCTTTATAATTTTAAGATTAAACAAATAAAGTATCTTATAAACAGAAATTTTAACTTTAAAAAGAAATCATATAAAATGTAATTGCATAACATTAAGTTCCAAATTAACTTCTATTTTAAGAAAATAATCATTCTTGTCTCTTGTTTTTTAATCGGTCCTGTGCGTGAGATAACCAAATTTTAAGAGGTGCGCTTATATCCCCTTCACTGACATCCTTGAACTTACTTTTTATAACACCTAAAACAATCATAGAACGTATTAAAAAATAAATTTAGATATTATTAATGTAAATATGTTTTTTTTTATTAAAGTGAAATAAAGTTCACGCAAAAAATAGAATATATGAAATTTTGTGCCACGCAAAAAATAGAGTTTAAACGTGTCACTTATTATTAATAATTTTACAATATATTTCAAAAAATGTTTACTCCTTTAAATCTCAAAAAGCAGTATTAACATTTGTATAAAAAAATATAATTTTTATTTTATTAATAATTAAAAAATAATTACAAAAATTTAAAAAATGGCATTATCCTTCTTCACTTTACAAAAAACATAATATTTATAAGCATGTTTCATTAAGTTAAATTATACATTTATTATCTTATATTATTTATGATTGATAATTTATTATAAAAAAGATCGATTTTTTAATCAATTTTTTTCATAAGATTACTTTTATATAAAACAATATAAAAATAAATTATTTTTATTAGAATTTAAAATATATTCTTTACTAATATATTTTTAAAGGATATTTATCTTTCAATATTGATAGAAATTAAATAATACAATTATTTAATTATATATCTAAACCAATAATATTTCTTTAATTTCTTAAAGATAGTTTACTAAAAAACTGAATAAATTGATATAATTATCAAAATTATATAAATATTACAAATGTTTTGTAATATATTAGCAACCCTACTTTTATAAAAATAAACGAAATTTTGAATAAAATTTCATATTTAAATAAATTATAAATCTATACTTACCAAATATAATTTTCCATAAAAACAATGTTTCAAATTTCTGTTTGTTTTCTTTTTGTCCAGTCCAACTGAATTTTGCAGCTACTTCGTCTGTAAACAATATTTTCATAATCTTCGTAACGATTTTTTTCATAGTATTTTGTGAGCAGAAATAATGTTCCGATTTCTGTAAAAAAAATTAATTCTGATAATGGGTATTTGTAATGATATTATACCATATACATTTTCAAAAAAAAGAGGGCAAATTAAATAATAATAACTAGAAATGTTATAAAATTTAAAAAAGTCTAAACTTTTCTAGACAAGTAAAAAATACAATTATTCAATAATATTTTCATCTGTACTTACAACTTGTTTTTTAAATGTCTCATCATGTTTTAATTGCTATTCAATGTTTCTTACGTCATCAAGACTTTTCATGGGAAATTTTTCATCTAAAATATTGTTCTCAGTATCATAAATCTGATTTTCCAATTGCTCAGAAGAATTGTTCTGTTTTTTCTTCAATAAAAACTCGCATCTCTTTATCCGATTAGTAATATCTACCAAACTTTTAATAACGAATGTTTTGAAATTTTTGTCTTCTGCAAAAAAAAAATAAATAATGTTATTTTTTTAAATTTATAATTACATATGAAAACTAAATTTTAATTATTGTTATATAATAATATTCCAAACATGAAAACATTTTTACCCGTAGCTTCTTGATTTGTGTTATGTGCCACATTTTTTTCACAAGAGTTGTCATTTGTATTTTTCAGAGGACCTGAATTGTTTGATGTCTGATATTTACCAATCTCTTCTTCGTTCTCAATATCGGAATCTGATTTATTTTTTTCAATATGATCCATATTTTTCATTACACTGGATACAGATGTAGCTTTTAAAGATGACGGTTTTGGATACATTAATTGTAGAGGTAGAGATTTATTTTTCCTTGGCAATTTTGCAACAACAGAAACATCATCACTTTCAGATTCAGAATTAGTAAATATTTTCTTACTCCGTAATTTTCTTTTACGTTTGTTTTCTTCTTCATCTGAAGTATTATTAATGTCGGATACTTTCTCTGCTAATTTTTCCTTTTCTCGAGCCCTTTTATAAGTTTCTTTTGATCAAAGAAAATTATTTATTTGTACTTCAATAAATTTATAATTGATGAAAATCATGATTCTTTTGATAAACTCCCGGCGAAAAAAACGTCCATATATAAATATATATAAAATATGCCTATATATAATCTTATATACTTATATACATATACATTTACGTATATAATATTTATTGACAATTGTCATCTTAATTATTTTGATTATTATCATCATATATAATTATGTATCAAACATAATTATTTATCAGAAGCATTAGATGTAAGATTACAATATGTGATCTTACATAAAATGCTTCTGGTAAGTGATTATATTCCATATATAATCATATATAATTATATAAAATTATATACAATTATATATTGTAATTATGTATGGTCATATATTATCTATAATTGTATATAATTTGTATATAAATATATATGATTAAATGAACTTTTTTCCCGGGCTTTTATCTAATTGTAGCATTAAAATATAATATATTCTAATTATTTATTGCAAAATTAGATTTCTTTATTGTACTCAAATAATAAATATTAATTTTTCAATATTAAAGTACTATTATTTTAATATTACTGATTAAGTAAAAACATGAAATATAATTACAAGAATTTACTATACTAAATAATTTATTTTTAGACAATTGTAAAACTGATATTTTTAAAATAATATTTATGTAAGTCAATGATTCAGCATAAAATATGCATGATTCAAATTTGAATTTAAATCAATAATTAAAATCAAGCGACTGAAATTATTGCAAGTCTAATGAATGTATACATAATTTAAGAATAGATACAAACCTGCTGTTCCATATATAAATTCTATCTCGTATTTTTCCCATTGTACGTTTACTTCAGCACAAGATTTAATCAAATTGATACATTGTGCTGTATGCACATTAGATGGCCAAAATGTGTATTTCTTATCATCTGTTAACCATTGTTTCGGTACTGTAACCAAGCCATCCTTCAGTAAAATTATGTAAAATATATCTTTTTTCTGTACATTTTCTAGAAAAAATGGTAAAAGTGTGCGCATAAGCTGCTTTTGCTTACTGGTCTATTTTACGCAATATCGTACTTACCTACGACACTCATAATGCAGATTGATTTAATTTTGTTTTCAAACACGAATTATCATTTAAAACAAACAGATATATCGCCTTTCTTCTACATCTACACAATATATTGCACAATCTTTATTACGCAATCCATAACAATCTTTAATAATTATTTTATGCAATATACTATCTTATTTTATTTAGAGTACTTACTAAATCGAGAAGCGTAGATGTGTTGCGCAAAGCCAGTGAAAGTAAAGCGTTTTTTACGCAGTACATGTATGTACCCAGCATGTACGTGCGTGTTCTCGGTTGATACGTGCCCCTTCCACCACGGCACCACGGTGCTCTTGGTGCTGGTCGGCTCGAGTTTGTGGCATCACTGTTGTGTAGTGAAATTCCGTTCGACTATGGAAAAATCTATAAATACGGTGCCACGTATTTATAATATTTAATGGCACATAGTCACACGTAGTTTAGCATGGGCTAGTTAATAATACGTTAGTAGTAAGTTCTCTAAGTAAAGATATATCTTTATTACGCAATCCATAACAATCATTAATAATTATTTTATGCGATATACTATCTTATTTTACTTATTAATTATAATATAATTATTTATGCCATAAAATGGATAATTGCATTAGCGGAAACTATTAAACTGGTTCTAGATTGTTTTTTTTGTGTGTCTTTTCGGGCGAAAAGGTCTTAAAATGCCTTGAATCTGTCTTTTATTGGTTATATGACAATATTATTGTTATATAAGGAAAACATAATAAAGACAAAATAAATATCATACTAACCTAATCTAACAAAAACCAATGTTTTGAAGAATTCTTGGACAATTATTGGTAAGAAATATATTTTTGTTATATGTAATGATATATATATATCATTACTTTAATGGAATACTGTTTAGTGGAATAGTTCAATAAAAATTTGTATGAAAATATTCATATTAAATATATATTTATCATTACTTTAACATGGGATGGTGATCTCGTTTTAGAAACAAGATCACAACATAATCTCAAAAATGTTGAGTTTAATTGAAATAAATAAAATAGTATATATTATATATATATTAAAATAATGAGGACTCCGTAGTTGCAAATTTAAATAATTATCTATAATAAATGCCAAGCAATAATTCCCCCCCCCCTCTTTCTCTCTCTTTAAAAATATATTTTTTTTCTAATAATTAAACAAAATATGTAGTTATTTTGTTTATCACATTATTTTTTTAAAAATATACAGGTAAATCTTTTATCTGATTATATATTTAAATTTGCAATCACAAAGTTTTCATTATTTTAATATTAAAAATTTACCTTTTTATTTATTTTATATATATAACTAAAACTTACATTTTTGAGATTATGTTAGGATTTTTTTTCTGAAACAAAATCTCACTCTCTTAATTATTTATTTTAATTTAATATTGGATAAACATATAACAGGATAACGTCTTGTTAATTGAATATACATTGCAGGATAACTTGTATGATGTCAAAACATTTTAAAAAACATATCTCGGATTTGGGTGATTGTCAGTTCCGCCGTCGTATAAAAAATGAAACGGAAAAAGTGCTGAGATATGTTTTCGAGGATATAAAAAATGATGATGATACGGATGAAGAAACAAGAAAAGGTATAATTTTTACAATATTATTATATTGAAAAATTATATGTATTATGAAACAATTTATTTCATCCTACAGAAGACGTGTTGTTTTAAAAAGAAAATTATATTAAAATTATTTGTATTATTAACTAAGAATCTGTAATTATCGTTTTTGTTACTAAGTACAAATGTTTTATAATCATTTAATAGAAATAAATATATTAATTATTTTATAATCGCTAAATTTAACATTAAAAAAAATTGATTGTTAAAT
>NW_027223326.1:3011328-3071328 GCF_030449975.1 Polyergus mexicanus | reverse complement strand
TGTTCCGGGGCTAAAGAAAAACTTATTTTCTGTCGGTGCCTGTACTAACAAAGGATATGAAGTGACCTTTAAAGACAATCTCGTAAAGATAGTGCGCGATAATGAAGTAATGGCGACTGGTGTGAAACAAGATAACGATATCTATCGCATGTTACTTCGTGTCGTAAAAACTCGCGAAGAGGAGGCAAACGTAGCAGCATACAATCTACGAGTGTGGCACGAAAGACTCGGCCATGTAAACAAGCGTGCGATACGTGAAATGGCGGAAAAAGGACTTGTGCGTGGAGTGACAATAAACGATAGAAACGACTTTGTATGTGAAATGTGTCAGCTCGGAAAAGCACATCGACAACCGTTTAGCAAGCACGAAAAAGTATCGTCAAAACCAGGCGAAGTTTTTCATACTGATGTCTGTGGTCCGTCGAGACACCAGGAGGTGCAAGATTTTTCTTGACTTTTAAAGACGATGCGACGGGGTATCGTCACGTGTTTTTCTTGAGACACAAGTCTGATGTTTTTGAGCGATTCAAAATATTCGAAAAGTTAGTGTCCAACAAGTTTGGTCGCAATATGAAAGTCCTGCGATCGGACAATGGGAGAGAATTCTGCAATAAGCTCATGGACGAATATCTTGAGGCTCGTGGCATAAAGAAGGAGAATACTGCGCCATATACCCCGCAACAAAATGGCCGAGCAGAGAGGGATAACCGAACTATTGTCGAGAGCGCGCGTACAATGATACACGCGAAGAGCCTACCATTAACCTTGTGGGCTGAAGCGGTCAACACTGCTGTGTACGTGCTAAATCGAACTGTATCATCGGGTGGTGAATCTACGCCTTACGAGAAGTGGGTTGGAAAGAAACCAACGATGAGTCATCTGAGGATATTCGGCTCCGTGGCATACGTTCACACTCCTAAAGAATTTACAAAGAAATTCGACTTACGCGGTAAGAAGATGCTGTTAGTCGGTTACGAGAACGACTCTACCAATTATCGAGTCTATGATCCGGCAACAAAGAGAGTGAGTGTAACAAGAAATGCAACCTTCAACGAGCGAATCGGTAAGGTAGAGAACGTCGAGGAAGATGAGGCAGACTGGCTAGTGCTACAACCGGTGGAAGAAGAAGCTCCAGAACGCGACGTCGAGGAGACAGCTCAGCAGCGCGATGCTGAACCAGAAGGAAGAGGAAATGCAGTACAAGAGGTTGGCAAAAATGATCGTAAAGATCAGATTGAAAAGGAAGGAAGGCAGCGCATGATCGTCGAGACTCCGCAACGGGCCCTGAGGGATCGGGAGTCACTTCGTCCACCGACAAGGTACAAATACGAAGCCGACCTTGCCGAGTACATTACGCCAAAGTCGTACGAAGAAGCAACTCATAGCACTGACGCCGCGCAGTGGGTGCGTGCTATACAAGAGGAATTGAAAGCGCACGAGACTAACAACACTTGGTCAATCGTGCCCCGAACATCTGGAATAAAAACGATCGATTCCAAGTGGGTGTTCAAGCTCAAAGATGATTCAACGGAAGTTGGAAAACAACGATTCAAGGCAAGATTGGTCGCCCGAGGGTTCCTGCAGAAAGAAGGGGTGGACTACACAGAGACGTTTGCACCGGTCGTGCGATACGACTCACTTCGTGTACTGCTGGCAGCTGTGGCCGAGAAGGACCTCGAGCTGCTGCAGTTTGATGTCCAGACAGCTTTTCTATATGGCGAATTGAAGGAGGACATCTATATGGAAGTTCCCGAAGGACTGAAGATCAATGGTGATCCGAAGGAAGTGGTGTGCAAATTAAATAAACCCTTGTACGGCCTCAAACAAGCACCTCGGTGCTGGAACGTGAAGTTCCTTAAGTTCTTGAGCCGTTTTGATATAAAGTGCAGTGAGGCGAACCAATGCATCTTCATAGGACAAATTAACGGTGAAACGGTCTTCATAGCGTTATTTGTAGACGACGGACTCGTCGCAGCAAAATCTAAATCAACGTTAAAGTTTATATCGAGTCAATTACGGGAAGTATTTGCAATAAAAATTGGCAATTCAAACTCCTTTGTTGGAGTACAGATAGAACGTGATAGGGAGAGAAAAACTCTCACGATTCATCAAAGCTCGTATGTAGAAAGAATTTTACAAAAATTCGGAATGTGTGATGCGAAACCGATAAGCATACCAGCTGATCCGCACGTGATTCTGAATCCGGTCGAAGAGAACGACGTGATGTCAAGTATCGTGCCTTATAGAGAGGCGGTCGGGTCCTTGGTTTTCCTAGCAGCAGTGTCTCGCCCCGATATAGCATTCGCGGTAAATTTGGTGAGCAAATTTCTAAACAATCATAGTGTCGAGCATTGGCGAGCAGTTAAGCGCATTTATGCGTATCTTAAAGGAACAAAAGATTTCGGTATAGAATATAAAAGCGGCGGTAGCGAGCTGGTAGGCTTTTCGGACGCGGATTACGCGAACGACAAAGAGACGCGCAGGTCAACAACGGGTTATATATTTTTTATGTCAAACGGACCAGTGTCGTGGTCAACTCAAAGACAAAAACTAGTCGTGCTTAGCACAACCGAATCAGAATATGTGGCGGCTGCGACAGCCACTAAAGAAGCTATTTGGTTAAGAAAACTAGTCGGCGATCTCGGGTATTCTCGCGATCGCGAATTAAAACTGTATGTAGACAATCAAAGTGCGATACGCTTAGTGAAAAACCCAGTTTTTCATAAGCGTACTAAACACATAGACATACGCTACCACTACATACGCGAAAAGTTCGAAAGCCACGAGATAGTGGTAACGTATGTCCCATCGGAGTTACAGCGTGCCGACATCCTAACAAAAGCACTGCCAAAAGAGAGATTCAGAAAGCTATGCAATTTAATTAACGTAACTTCAGTATACGAACAACGCTCAAACGGCGGTAGTATTGAGGCAGATAGTTTATCGCGTCTATAGTAAGGATAAGAGCAGCGATGGAAGGGGTGCGCCACCGTCCGGGTAGCATAAGCGACAAGCTAGCGGTCGAGCACTTGATCGTTCGGGTGTCTTCGGGGGAACTCGTTTTTTTTTTAGCAAAAGCGCCGGGAAGCCTGCGTGCTCTTCTTACTTAACCGTCGACTCAAGAGAGTGATAGTCGCGTTAATTCTCAAAGTGCTTTTTGTGCAATAAAGAAAGTTTGCCAAAAATACGTGTCGTTAATTCCAGCTCTCCGATCCCTTTCTCTCAGCAAAAATCTTTAACATAATTTTTAATAATATTCATATAATATTCTAGGAATATTGTGTGCTTATAGGGAAGTATTATTATATAAAACAAGTCAAAGGACAGGAATTGAATTTAATGTAGCTAATGTTTTCTGACTTCTGCGTGCCTATTCACTAAGAAATCCTTTATACTGATAAAAGCTTTTTAAATGAGAATAGCCACGATCTACCGTCAAGATTATTATACAATTAAATAATATTCAATAAGTATTAAAAAATAAAGTAAGCTAAAAAAACTCATATTTTATCAAATTTATTATGTATTCTACACTGCCTTACCCTGTTTAAACGTTAATCTAGAATATTTATTAATTTTCTCCCATTTTTTTATTTCGTGTGCAATATGCATGATTTACCAGACTTATTCTTATTCAAATAATTGTATTAAACTTTGTGACATACATAAAATTTTATGTATAAAAAAACCTTACAATAATATATATTATTCACATTTCGTCAAACTTATTGCATTGTATACTTTTCTTATTTCGTAAGCGCATAATCTAGTATCAATATATTAAAGCATTTATCAAAACTTGTTTTTATACACTAAGACTATGGAATACAAATAAATGTTGCAATATATAATGCCAAATTTATAATGATTTATATTAAAATATATTAAATTTATATTAAATTTATATTATGAGAGTACGTAAGACAACTGTATATACATGAGTTGCCTATTGTATTGTCAAGTATTTTGTACATAAAATTCTATGTAATTCAGCAAGTTTAGTACGATTATTTCATGAAGAGTAAGTCTATATATGTATGCAAGGAATATTTATTATCATCATAAATTATGCATGTTGTACACGAAATATTTATGATATATATTTGCTGAAAACACGTGTCGTCTGGCATCGGCATTTATAATGACAAAATGTTAAGGAATTATGTTTGAGGAGACTTCTTTAATGATGATTTAAATCAGACCTGAAAGAAGGCCCCCAAAAACACATTTTTTCTTGCAGCCCGACCATATCATGCCTCTCCATAACCTCTAAAAAGGCGCGGTATATTTTGCGGTATACTTAAATTATTTATGTGAAATGTTACGAACATGATTTAAACATGAAATTATAAATAAAATTCTTTTACCTACAAAGAACTCATCGATCCAGTACAAAGAAATAAAAATCCGCGCGAGATGATACAACAGAGTAGCAAATTAAGAGCCATGAGAATACACCATCAGACACCAGAACACACGAGAATCACAGGCGGAAAGCGGGAACATAAGCGCCAATATAAGAGAAACCGCCATTTCAGATACATTCAAAAATGTAATGATAGACTTAGGCTGATATTTCATGTATTGTACAAGTTTTGTCGGGTCCTGATTGACTACAAAATAGAAGGTTTTTAGAAACTCAAGAATTTTTTTCTATCCTGCAACCAATTATAAATAAAACATACTTAAAAAATTTGTCGTATACGAAATGAAATGTCAACCAAATTTTTGTCTCATTTTTAAAGAAAATTACACTTAATTTAGAGTATATTTTTCACAAAACTATAGATATTTTTAACCGAATTGATATATAGTTTTGAGTTTAAAATAAAAATAGAATAACGGGGCACAAATGATCGTCGCGTAATAAGCGTCGAGAAATAGATTTATTGTGCAAAATATTCGATTAAATTTGTGTGTCGTTCTACATATATCGCAAATGGATTTATGAACGTAAAACGGATGTAATTTGGATCCATTGAATATCCTGTGGCGGATGTCCACCGTACATCCTATTTGGGACGTCCAGTGGACGTCCATAATTTGTCCAAAGAAGTCGGATATAAAACGGTTATGTATTGGACATCCATTAGATGCCTTTTGATGGATGTCTAACGGATATCCATAAACGGACGTCGATAGGATGTTCGCAACATGTTCACGGACGTTCCGACATAAAACGGACATGATTTGGATATCCGATGGATGTCTTGTGCTGTGTTGGGTAGAGCGAGGGCGGGGAGAGTGGGGAGGGGGGAATCGTTTGGAGTATTTCGTATGACGATGCCGTGACATATACGTGAATTTTGAAGTCCTAAAGAATACAATACAATTATTAATTGTTTACGGACAGCATGAAAAACACAGGTATGCAATAAAAAATCTGTATATGAATAATAAGGATATTCTAATAGTTTTCTACATTGCCTACTGCATATACGAGAGATATCCTAACCTCTCGTATGTTACTGTCTTAATATCTTATTATCATGTTTTAGTATTGTGAGGGAACTTTTCGGGAAGCGTCCTGTTCAGAATGACGCGTGGATATCCCTGTGGATGATCAGGATAACCAAAAGAACGAGAGTGTAGTTAAGATAAACTGTTTATTAAGATCGTACTTCTCCGTCTTAAAGTTACGGTGGTTTGACACGAAAGCCGGGATTACGATGAACTTACGTAACGGGACGCGACGGGACGTAATGTAACGTGACATAATGTAACGTAAACGATTGAATACGTCTTTCAAATGATCGCCATAACGTATCGTGAAAAGCGATTTAAATTGAAAAATGAATTCTATCGTGAGGCAGTATTATCAATTCTTTAATTTAATTTTGGCGGGATATTTGTATCTGAAACTGCATAAGAAAAAACGAATACAAACCATTGGTGTGAGGGAGATTTTTCGGAGAAGAATCCAGTTTGGTGATGGATTTAACCTATTAAAGGAACTCCATTTTCATAATCCGGACTTTTTTTATTTATACAAGAATGAATGTCTTATTACATTACATTACGTAATTAACGCTTTACCTGCATGCCTAAGAATACATCGCGTATTTTCTTTAAGATATCATTTAGCAATTTTTTATCCGTTGCTAAGATAAGACCATCGTCTACGTATAGTGTCATGATTCTACCGGTTTTGTTTTCGTGAAAATATACATATGGATCTGGATTGACAGAATTCAATTTGTTTTAAAAAGGTGTCAAATCGCTCATTCCAGCATCTCGCTGATTGTTTGAGTTCGTACAATGATTTTCGCAACTTACATACTACATCTTTATCGCGTACTTTAAGACCGTCTGGCAACTGCATGTATATTTCTTCTCGTAATTCCCCGTTAATGAAAGCTGTTTTCACATCGAATTGACCAATTTCTAAATTTTCTTGTGCGGCTATCGCTAATAAAATTTTGCACCGAATCATAACAGACTACAGGTGAGAATACCTCATTATAGTTGAAACCTTCTTTTTGGGAATATCCTTTAGCGCAAAGGCGTGCCTTGTATCTCATTTTATTGATACTCGGGTCTTCTTTAATCTTGAATACCCATTTGCATCCGATAGCCTTTTTATTTACGGGCAAAGGAGTCAATTCCTATGTTTTAATTTTTTCGTGAGCTTTAAGCTCTTCGTTAATAGCAAATTTCCATCTAATTGAATCTTTACTTTGCATTGCTTCAGTGTATGTTTTGGGTTCAATGTAAGATACCAGGCACGCTGAATAACGACACAGAGTTTCACGATCTCTCAGTCCGTATTTTATGGGTGTCCCTTCACCGTGAGATGATTGTACCGATCTTACCGCTTCGTTCTCGTTCGTGTCCTCATCCTCAGAGACTGTGTTTTCGTTATTCATAACAGTTTTATTTTCAATAGTAATCGTAGGACCCGTATTTAATTCCAACTTAACGTTACTATCAGTCTCGTTAAAAATTACATCGCGTGAAGTTCTAACTTTATCGCTAGTGGGATCGTATAATTTTGTCTCAGATCTGTAATTTTTCGAATCACCTTTGTTGTGCCTCTAGCCGCTAAGGAAGAGGTCTTTTGGGATTTGTACGCCCAAAGGATTAGGATCCACGCTCGAAATAAGACACTCCCGGACGTTAGGTATAATTTAGTATATTTTGCAAGATTTAATACACTTTCACTTATTCGCGATTATAATAGTCGGGCGCGATACGTACGGTACTTCGATAATATTGAGCGAGCGAGTAGTCTGCGAGTCGTCTCTCGCGAGGTGCATCTCGCGCTTATTATATCTCTTAATTAATTAGGTCGTTGATTGGAGAGGAGTGTGGTGTCCCTGACCGGAGCATGTCTCGTGCTCCGCTTGTCAGTCTGTCTCGTCAGCTGCTTACTCAGCTTCCAAGAACTTGACCGTGACTTCCTTCTCTTTAGTCACGTATCTTACTTTTATTTTATTAATATTCTTTTATTACTTTACTCTTTCCTAATTTTCCTTGATCTCTTTTCTAATTTTAATGCTTTGCTTTACTCAGCTCTCTCTTACACTTTTCTGTGTCACTTTATTGTTTTATCCTTTAATATATTAAGTAATTGGTCGGGTTACGACACCTTGATATCCTACGAGAATGCATTTCTTTGATTTTGTATCAAATTTCTTACGAAATTCCTTGACAATATATGTGTACGCTATACTTCCAAAAATTCTAATATGCGCTAAATCCGGTTTTTGTCTCGCCCATAATTCAAACGGAGTTTTTTTATTTGATATTGACGAGGCACATCTATTTAGAAAGTAAACCGCGGTATGTACTGCTTCCGCCCACAATCTATGAGATAAATTTTTTGCAAGTATCATGGTGCGGGCGCATTCCACTATCGTACGCATCTCGCGTTCCACTCGACCGTTCTGTTGATGTACGTATGGTGCCGATGTCTCGAGTTTTATTCCGCGTGAAGCCAAATATTCTTTTAACTGTTTATTGCAAAATTCGGTACCGTTATTACATCGTAGAGCCTACGATATTCGCGCATATACGATATTCAAACTTAGTGTGAAATGCATTTTCGAATTCTTTGAAACGTTCAAATGTGTCGCTTTTATGCCGCAAGAAAAATATCGTGCGATAACATGAATAATCGTCTTTGAGAAGTAAAAAATATTTTGAACCTTCCACCGAATCTGTAGGCATTGGACCACATAAATCTGCGTGTATCAGTTCGCCTACCTTGGATCTCTTAGTTTGTGTCTTTTTATTAAATGGTAATTTGTATTGCTTTCCTAATATGCAACACTCACAAACAAACGTATTGTTACTTTCTAATTTTATCCCGGTTACTAAATTTTTGTTAATCATATCGCGCAATGCTCTGCAATTAATATGTGCGAGTCGTTGATGCCATAAACTTAAATCATTCTTTATACGATAGTAACATTCGCTTCGTATTTCGTGACAACATTGAACATCATTCTATACAAATTATTTTTCTCGCGCTTTCCATAAGCTATTAAATTGTTTCCTGAATAAATAAGAGCATTTTCTGAAGCTAAACGCAAGTTGAAGTCTTTTTGAATAATTACGCCGATTGAAAATAAATTTCTCTTTAAATTCGGTACATAAAGAACGTCGTCGATACGACCGTCGATCCACTTTCCGTTTACATATTTTTGAATATATATTGTGCCGCGTCCTTTTACGTCACACATAGAATTGTCGCCTAAACAGACCGTTTCGTTCGTCTCGTTTAATTCGCTAAACCAATGTTTTTGAAAAGACATGTGTTTACTGGCTCCGCTATCGAGCAGCCAAGTGTTTTGTGTATCGGAATTCATAACATTGTCCTCGATATTCGAATTTGTAATAACAAACGCGCCGTACTTATCTGGACTAACTTCTCGTTCACTCGACCTTTGATTAAGGTAACTAGTATTATCGCGCTCGGTTTTTCTCGAATTTTTTCTTTTGCGACATTCTCTCGCGTAATGTCCCCTTTTATGACAATAATAACACTCGATATCTTTTTTAATTTTAACATTATTTAGATTTGAACTATCGGATTTTTTATCATTGCGTTCTTTCATCGATATTTGTTACTGCAAGCGCCTCTGCTGTTTCGTCCATGACCGTCAGGTGTTGTTCTTCCTTTATTAGGCGTTCAATTAGATTTGCACGGGTCTGGTTCTCCGCTGCGATGCTGTCCCAGGCAGTGATGAGGGGGTTGAATTTTCCGGGAAGTGTCATCAGAATCTTCGTGTTGATGGCCACATCGGACAGAATCTCTCCTACCTCGTTTAGTTGTCTTGCAAGATTCTCGATTTTAGCGACGTGTTGCATCACTGTATCATTGATGCCCATTTTGCACTCGTAAAATCGTGACAAGAGTATAGACTTATTTGCTGCACTTCGTTGCTCATAAATGCTGCTTAATTTTCGCCACATTTCGTTCGCTGTTTGGCAAGTGATGAGATATTCCAGTTGGGAAAATTCCATTGAAGAAGCAAGAATACATTTCGCCTTCGCGTTCTTGGAAGCCCATGCTGCGTACGCTTGACTTGCCTCCGCGGGTCTTGCTAGGGTTCCTTCAACCACTTTCTTAAGGCCACTAGCTTCAAAGACTGCCAACATCTGGAATTTTCAGAGTTGGAAATTTGTTCCGTTAAACTTTGTGATGTTCTTTAAATCAAATGAGTCACCCATGGTGGAGGAAAATGCCTCTCTTTATCACCACTACAAATATATATCTCTCTTTATCAATTCACTCGTGATTGGCTTGATGAAGCAACAACCGAACAACAACCTCTCAATGCACACGTATCCATCCCTGGGCCCATAACCTGTTGGAGAGTGTGCAGGGAGCAAGAGAGGATAAAAAAAAATTGAAGATGAGAGAATATTTATTGTGCTCTTAATCGAACATGTGTCACCGTTCGTGACCGGAGCAAGACTAACTAATATTCGCGTATAACTAGAAACATTCGACTCACTGCCGAAGAGAAAAAAACAACAACACACGAGTCGGCGCTAATGTTTGCTCGTGATCTTTGAATGTATATTTTCGAAGTCGCACGATTATTTAAACTCGAGAATAAATTTAATTTTAAATCGAATTTGCAACATAAACGTTCTAAAAGTTAGATCTTATGAGACGCGCACATGACATCAATATGTCCCATTCACGGGACATCATCTTCTAATGTTTGTTTGATGGTAAAATTAAAATTAATTACAGTAATAATATATAAAAACATACATTAATGTAACATATATTATAGGTAACTTTACATAAAGAACCCCGCACTAATCATATGGAAAATCTGTCCCGGTCAAATCAATTGGTTTTTACATATGTTGTAGCTTATGACCTACTGAACAAAAGATGTAATGGGCACAAAGCTCAATAATGGACAGTTATCGAGTTATAACCAGTCAAACATGAAAAATTCGGGCTGCCGAATAGTCAAATCTCGGAAGGTATTGATTTTTTTGAAAAATGTTTGAAACAAACATAGTAGGGTTTTACAAAATCTGTTAGTTGGTGACATTATTTGTGAATTTTGAATGACCTCGAAAAGCTCCGTGAACAAAAATCTTTATGTGTCACAGCAGAGATAAGGATCCCACGGTTCGTCACTCCCGTAGTATTTTTTGACTCCAAACCTTCTCTGCTGTGTGTGTATGTGTAGGGTAATAAAATAAATGATCTTATTGTATTGTTTTTTAATTGCATCATTATCGCCATTGATTCGTACCATTTGTCGAGCTTGAAAAGCACGATCGCAAACATAACAATGGATTCCATGTCTGTAAGCCATGATAATACTTTATTATCGAATTGCGTAGCAATATCAGATTGATTAGATATTAAAAACTTTTCTGGTGAAATAATTCATGAGACCAAAATGAACAGAATACACTGATATCAATAATATCAATATCGGACGTAGTAATGCCAGAAAGTAATAGCATTCGGCAGCAATAACGCTAGAATAGATACGCTTAGTGATGACAATGCCTGCGCTAGCAATATCAACCAATATGATTTCTCACAGATTGCAGATAGAGTATCAAGAGACACGGTAGTGTCTCGCGCCAAGTCATGCGCAGCAACAGCGAGGCACCCCGGGTATCTATACGCGAGTCGTACAGTATACCGCCCGCAGTGTAGCAGTGCGGATGAGTCGCCTGACGGCTCTAACTGTACGAATCGAGCGCTCTACACATAACTCTACGCTCATAACCAGAGATGGTAAATCGTGTATATTAGTTCTCAAGAAGTTTTAGTAGAAAAAAGGTTCATCAAAAATATTTTGAAAACGTCTCGAATTTAGCTACACGAATATAATAAAAAATAGGCATTTTTGTGGAAGATTTTTGTTCACGGAGCTTTTCAAGGTCATTCAAAATTCACAAATAATGTCACCAACTAACAGATTTTGTAAAACCCTACTATGTTTGTTTCAAACATTTTTCAAAAAAATCAATAGCTTCCGAGATTTGACTATTCGGCAGTCCGAATTTTTCATGTTTGACTGGTTATAACTCGATAACTGTCCATTATTGAGTTTTGTGCCCATTACATCTTTTGTTCAGTAGGTCATAAGCTACAACATATGTAAAAACCAATTGATTTGACCGGGACAGATTTTCCATATGATTAGTGCGGGGTTCTTTGATATATAAAATGAAAAATTTTATTTGTATGGAAGTTAATTCTTATTTTATATTTTCAATAATTTAAATAAGATAATAACGAACGATTTTTGCTTATTCAGACATAAATTATCCGAATAAGTGAAAATCTAACATTATTTATCTGTCCAATTTTCTAAAAATCAGTTCAATATCTGAATTCTCCGGTACGGGAATCGTATCAGAAGTTAAACTGATAGAAATAATTACAATGTTATTAACATGTGGATAAGCATTATGCAGACTTTATATATGTTCATAACAAGAACTTGAATACGGATATAGAAAATGTATAATGCGCCGTATAGCGGTAAGTAAATGAACACGTAAATCTCTAATAAATATCTTTGGTAGCTTTTTGGTGGACATGGATATACGGATAACATGTGAATATATAATGAATATCTTTAGTAGCTACTTGATGGACATGGATAACACATGTATATCTAGTAGATATCTTTGATAGCTACTTGGTAGATATGGATATATGGATTACACGTGTATATCTAGCGGATATCTTTGGTAGCTACTTGGTAGACATGAATCTATGGATTATACGTGTATATCTTGTGGATATCTTTGATAGCTTCTTGGTGGACATGGATATATGGATAATGTATAGACATGCATATAAATATTTTATTCATCTATTAGATGTCTACTAGTTATCCATAGTAGATGGACATCAGGTGAATATGTAGATATTCATTAGATATTTATTTGATATTTTCTTCTGTGTGGGCTCTTTTATTTACAGTGGGATCTTTATGCTACAAATAGTGTATTTGTATACACAACATATACCAGTGCTGGGATAACTACCATATTATGCAAATACTGTGAGAATTGTAATGATGACAATTATACTGGTAAGATTGCTGTACAAACGATATTACGCTGTCTATTATATCATATTTATTTTTATTTTAAGCAGATGGAAGAGATAGATGGATAGCAGATGGAAGTAGATAGATACTAATTCGCAAACCAGTGAATTACATCGATTGTCGGGAATCCATTTACAAAGCACGAGAATCTTTTAAGCGAGAGTATATATTATAGTCTTAATAGAATCTTGTGATCTGTAACGGGATGATCAACACTCATTCATTAACTTGTGGTGTTAGAAGATTAAGTAACGTACATTGCTATTCAGTTAATTAATACATCAAGGAAAACAGTGCTTTAGCATGTTTTCGAAAAATTATACTGGTAAGATTGTTGTACAAACGAGATCTTAATGTTATGCTATTAATATCATATCATGTTTTATTTTGATTTTAAGTAGGCGAAAGTAATAGATAGGTACTAATTTGCAAACTATAGATCTCTAGCTCTCTAGAACTCTAGCTTGCATCAAATGTCAGGAAAGAATCCATTTACAAAGCACAAGAATCTTTTAAGCGAGAGTTAAATATTATAGTCTCCGTTAATAGAATTTTGTGATCTGTAATGGAATAATCTGTAAGGTATTGCCATCTCGATGCCAGAGGCTGTTCACCGTTAGTATCCAATAGTACGTGGGTGGGGTTGTGCGCATCATGTCAGTAACAGTCCTAAGTGCAGCAAATTGCAATCTGGAAGTTTTAAGGCTAATCTACAATGTGCTTTTTGCGTCTTGTTTTGTGTCCTCTGCCTTCTGTTTTTTTGCTACTTGTATTTTTGTCACATGAAGCCGAGAAACCACGAGAAACATCGTCATCTACAATTTGTCCCTTCTGAATTTTCGAAGAGAAATGTTATTTCACATAGACCAATCACAGACCGATATTCATAGTCCGTTCTTATATTACGACCATCTTAAATAAAAGTCTCAGATGCTAATACAGCATTCTTATTGGTTAATGATGTTTAAGGCAATACTTAAGATATCTTAATATATGAGCTATGAATATCGACCATAGAATAAATCATTCGGCGTTGTATTATTGTAATAAGGTTATGTGATCGCTACAAATTGTGTTTTCTTTAAAATGGACGAAGAATTATTAAATGTTTTGATTAGCGCCCAATGTTGGAATCTCCTTCTAATGCTTTTGCTCGCAAAAAAGCAATTAAAGAAAAAAAGAATCAGGCGTTGGTGGGTGCGTCCACTTAATTATGGTCGAGAAACCCAGGGAATCTATAGGAATCTATAGGAATCTGTTTAGAGAATTGAGAACTACAGACCACGAAGAATTCTTTGATTATACACGCATGAATGTACAGCAGTTTGATTACATTTGTGATTTGGTGAGACCATATCTAACTAAGCGAAGCATCAGAACTCCACTGCCTCTACAGTTACGTGTGGCCATCACTCTTGAGTAAATACATTTTCAACTTCTATGTATTAGTGCCCTAAGGTTCCCAGCAAGCAAAATGATGCAAACCCGAGCATGTCTTTACAGCAAAATTGTAACAAGGTGTGTCCGGATAAAGCTTAGCTTTTGCTGGCAAGGCTTGTCGCAATAGTGTGATGCACATTTTACGCAAATAATAGAGCAAACCTTGCCGTGCACAGCATGACAGCAAATTTGTGGCAAGAACAGGACAAACCATGCTGTGCACGGGATGATAGCAAATTTGTGGCAAGAATAGAGCAAACCTTGCCGTGCACGGGATGACAGCAAATTTGTGACAAGAATAGGGTAAACCTTGCCGTGTACGGCATGATAGCAAATTTGTGATAATTCTCTGTATAGGATGATTCAGAAACTCTGCGACAAACTCTGAGGAACGATAAATCTCGCAGAGAGGAATATTTTTTATGAAGCAATCCATCATGTTTTCTGACGCATCGTTTAAGAATATGCGACCGAGCAGACAAGAGTCTTAGGTGGCATTTATTATAATTATGAGATGATGATAATATATAAATAATTGAAAATGAATTCATAATATAATGAATATATGAATTTTATATATATATATACATATATATATATATATATATATATATTTACATTTTAAGTAAACAATAAACGGATGATTTAAACTTTTTTAGACATTTATCTGTCCGATCTAAGAGAGACAATCAGTCCAATATCTTAATTCCCTATGTTTGGGATTGTGTCAGTAATTGAACTGATAGAAATAATTATATTTTTAATCTTCTGTCAGTTGCTTTTTGCAAGTTTTATATACTTCTCATGACTAAAAATCAAATACGAGATGGATGCATGTAGCGCGTCGCATAACGATGAACAAACGAACTATCGGCTGAATACTATATTTTTGTAAAGTTTGTAACAAAGTAAAGTTGTAAATTTGCTGTCATGCCATGCATGGCAAGGCTTGCTCTGTTATTTGCGTGAATTTTGCATCTCGTTGTGCCAGAGTATACTTTGTTCTGTTCTTTTCGTAAATATGTTATCATATTGTGTACAATAAGGTTTGCTCTGTTCTTGTCGTAAATTTGCTATTATAGCGTGTATAATAAAATTTGCTACTAATTGATGTAAAGTTTGTGTTATACCGTGAATAGCATCATACATGTTTTTCTTTGCGTAAAATTTACGAGCAAACCTTTTTCTATTATTTACAGCATCGTGAGACAAAAAATGTTGCCGTCAATTTGCTTCAAACTTTTTGACAAACCAAAACAAGACAAACGTTTGCTTGACAATTGTCAAAATTAAAGCAAACCTTGTCGCAAAACTTTGGCAAAACGTGATTTTAACATTCTTGGCTATCTGGGTTAGTGTTAGTCAAAACGGAGTGCGCATGCGCGTAATAAGTAAGTTGGTCGGTAACGCCATCTAAACTTTTCTCTCGCTCGTTTTTCATTCTTTCTCTAACTCATTGATACATATCTAGCAATAAATAATAATGTATTTTACTAAAAAATATATATACATATAAATTGTTAATAATATATTTAAAAAAGGAAAAAAATAAATATAATTATGCTAATTACATAATTAATTATGCTATATGCAGAATATATTACATGATATAAAAGAGAGAGCAAAAAAAAAGAAAATAAAATATTATTCAAAAAATGTTAAATGTATTATAAAGACAGTACCAAGAAAATATATATATATCTCTCCCTCTGTATATATACATATATATATATACATATATAAAGTTATAATTACAAATATAATTATATTAAATATCTGTAATCGCTTCGTAATCGTTTTATATCAGAAACTCTGATAAATTGCGCGATCGTACAATAAATAACATATAATGTCATCTATTCCGTCAAATAAGGTAGGCAGTAGATCAATGTGATCGATATTTTCTTGAATGGGACTCCCCATTTTTCATTACATAAAATATTTTTTCATTAAGTATTTTTCGAGTTTTTTTATATCTTAATCTGACATATTTTGATATAAAAAATAAAATATCTCATAAAATATTTAGTTTTCGATAATCTTCCTGTAATACTTTTATGTACAGAATAATGAGACAAATAAATTAGTGTAAAAGAAACAAAAATTGTACATAAAAATATTACGGTAAGATTATTGAAAACTAAATATTTTACTTTTTATATCAAGAGATATTTTACTTTTTATACCAAAATATGTCAGATTAAGATATAAAATAATTCAAAAAGTACTAAATAAAAAAATATTTTATTATAGTGTTTTGAAAAGCTCTCGAGATAAGCTATAAGAATATGCAATAAAAAGTGGGGGGTTCCACTTAAGAAAACATCGATCACATTGACCTCACTTTGAAAAGGTTATTCAAGGTCAAGTTCATATTTTTATCATATGGCCCCTTCGAAATCATGCAGCTTTTGTTGGAGACATTTTTTCCAATCTCTTTTTCTTTAAGAGATATTCAGCTGCATCACTTAAAATGATATATCCAGTATATCTTATATCTTTATTATCAAGCTGTAAATTACAAGATCGATAATAAAGACAAGATCATTTACTATTAAACGAAATCTCGCGAACCCGAAAATTTTAATTTTGATGAAACTTTACACATATATAGAGACGGTGAATATATACAATAAATTAAGAAATTTTCAGTTGCACCCAAAAGCCGATTTTGAAGAATGAAATCACCTCTTACGTGTCTAACGGCTTTTCGCTTTTCTCGATATATTTCGAAAATTATTCAAGATATTAAAAAATGTTTTATACGAAAGTTTCATGATAAAAACAACTCTATTTAATCACATTAATAAAAATTTGAAAAAATAATTTAAAACAAAAATTTTTTCAGAAATTAAAAAAAAATCATTTTTTCAATTATTTATTAATGTGGTTAAATAGAACTGTTTTTACCATAAAACTTTTGTATAAAATATTTGTTGATATCGCGAATAGGTTTTGAGATATATTGAGAAAAGCAAAAAGCCGCTCTATATATGAGGGGTGCTTTCATCCCTTAGAACCGTTTTTGGGCAGCAACTGAAAATTTTTAAATTCATCTATTGACCCCCCTACATGTCTATAAAGTTTCATCAAAATCAGAATTTTCGGGTTTGCGAGGTTCCCTTGTGCCATAATCAATAAGAAGAAAATTGATATTTATCAATATTCATTGATATTTATCATTTGAGCCTCTTTTAACTTTTTAATTTTATTATGTGTTTTAAGCCATAATCGTCAAATACGTCCATGATATTGGGTGTGCTTTTTCAAGCTAGTTTCACTTCAAAGTGTAAGATTCTTCGTCCTAATTAATCCTTCAAAGTGAAAATAGTGTAACAAAATGCATCTTTTATTGCATTTTATACAACTATAGAAGAAATTTACTTTTAGAAGAAATTTTAGAATTGACCAAATATCATTAATATCATTATGCAAAAAAGTTCTATTATTTACAGAAACTTACGAGTACAACGCGTCACTATTACGTATAAATGTATCTATAAATGTGCCCTCCGCTATTGGCCGATCTTTTTAGATTAATTTGTTAATAGTTATTATAAAAATCGTAAAATGGTAAAGGGTCTCTTCTTCTCGGTTTTACCTATTCTACCTGCATACAATGATACGGTTATTATTGGACACCTTGTATATATAGATGCGTGTGCATGTGTTTGCGCGTGTGTGCTTGCGCGCGCGCGCGCGCCTGATTATTACATTTCAGTAATGTATTTCAAATGAGTTTATGTTAATAACACTCTGTATTAGCCTAAAATTCGATAAATAATCAACAAACTAAGATATAAAAATATTACTTTTGTGAATAAAAAGTTGTTTAAGTGATAAACTTACAAGTTTGCGGCAGAATTGATAAGCGTACATTTACATAAAAAATTAAGTCCCTTCTAGAAGTAATATTAGTCGTTCCGTAAAATTCGGATAAAAAAGCAAGTGCACATCAAAACTGTGTCCAGAAAATATTGTTATTTGCGATCATAAATATGCGATTTTTTTGGTTTTATTCTATCATGCCGCTATCTGCATCAGCAATTGTACTGATATTTTTAATAAGCGTTAATGCTCAGTTTTGTAAAGGTAAACAGTTTAAGTTTTAATCTAAGTTTATATTTAAAACTATATTTATAGAAAATAGAAACTCTTGTTTACTTTTCTAATAAAGAATAAATACAATATTATATAATATTTGTCATTATATATGATATTGTTTGAAATTTATAAAATTTTTCATATTTGTAAATTAAGACATTATATTTCATATTATTTTGAACTAAAATTTATCATTTTTTCACATAAATTGATTTTTTTCGCATTATTCTGCATATGTACAGAAGTAGTAAGGAAAATGTCATTAAAAAAACTATACAATCAATTTATTTTAATAATTTTTTATATAGAATAAGCAGTAAAATCTAATAATAATTTGATTTTTGCAAAAATACAGTTAAACTTCTTTTTTGATAAAGTCATAATTCGTTATACATAAATCGATTCTCGTCAAATTATGTAATATTAGAGATTATATCGAAAGAGAGAGATTCATTTGGATACAGTGCAATTGGACACAACCACTTACCGACTAATGCCTAGGGCAACCAGCAAAATTGGCCAATGAAAGGTCCTCATTTTCAATTGGCCAATAAACGTTGTGTCCAATTGGTATACACTCATATTGAAACAGTCTTTTCAAAAATATGAAAATTTCATTTTCTTAAATAAGTTAACTTAATGTGAACTTATAAAACTTGTAAAATAATGTAACATTTTATTTAAAAAATATATTATTATATTAAATAGCATCCTTTTTCTGGAATCAGTCAACTATTTCAACACATCAGAATTCCATGCAATTTTCAACCCCAGAAGAATGTGCACGTGAATGCAAAGATAGCGAATCATCAAAATATTGTTATTATCACTTTGTCCTTGAATATTATACATCAAATAATCGGTATGTATATATATATATATATATATATATATATGTTGTATGTATCTATGCATTTATGCATATAATTTAATTTTATATACAAATAAATAATTCAGAGAAAAAATCTGGTCATATTTAATAAATCTTTTAAGAAAAAAAGTATAAATTAAACATTATTTAATTTGATTTTTTGTTTAATTTACTTATAAAAGTATTTTTTATTTATTATATTTTTTATTTATCATGTGTGAAAATATATGTGCGTAAAATACATCGTTTTAAATAATTTAAAAATACATAAAATTAATTAATTTTTATAAATCAATTATATTTATATTTTCTATATATTTAAAAAGTATAATACGATATTTATTTTATTGACACAAAAAATAAATCAAAAACAGATATTGCTATTTTCTGTCTGTCAGTTAATAATTAGGGAAAACCAATGAAAAAAACAGTAACTTCCGAGTTTTGCCTATGAACGTAAAAAATAATATAAAAATAAATTTACTTAATTTGTATGCTATAAGTATATATGTACATTTCTTAGCTTTAAAGTAATATTTATAACAATTCAAAACTTACTTAAAAAAAAAATAAAAAAAGGCGCCAAGTACATCCGCCAGTTGTGAAAAGTGTATATTACTGTAAAAAAATTTACAAAAAATATATAGTGTATAAAATATTTTTACAAAACAGTGTTATTTTAATCTGTACAAAATAGTGCCATTTTACTTTTAAAAAAATTATACTAAAAAAATAGTATTATGCAAAATAATTGTTTTTATTTCTTATAAAAATAACGATATCAAAATATTGCGCCAACTTTAAAAATAAGAATTTATGCCAATTTTTTTTTTTTTCTTTTAATAAAAACATTTCAACTAAAAACTTTAGTACAAAATAGTTGTTTTATTTTTTAGAAAGATAACAATATTAAAATTTAAAAATTTATTCAAAATATAAAAAATAAAAATTAACACAAAATAAAAAATAAAAATTTTAATTAAAAAAGTTTGGCACTGCCAATTTCATTAGCATATTATTTAACTTAGCATCGCCAAGTTTTCTTAATTAAAATTTTCATTTTTTTATTTAGTGTAGACTAAATACAGTATGGGTCAGGATGAAATAACACTTTTAAAGAAGATAATATATTCAAACGATAGAAACATGCACATTTGAACAAGGCGGTCGAGAGACTGCTTGAACACGCATCACGCACGTGCGGCTACTAAGGACGCACGTGCGACTACTAGATCAATCGTCCCGAATTTTCAGAGACATCCCGATTTTCGGCTCTCATTAGTTACGTCCCGAAAGAATAGACGGGATACTATTCGTGTAATTCTTTTACATAACATAAAATAAATAATATAAAACATAATAATAGATCTCAAATTCAGGTCCGTGGTTGAATTGAAACAAAAGCAGTCAGCAGGTCTGCAGAACTGTAAAACTTTATGTTGATTTTTTATTGCTTTTATATTTGATTGATAATTGTTCTTTAATCCTTTATTAAAAAAATTTTATCAGTTCAGTTTCAAAATAACGATTATTTATATTAAAAAATAATAAAAGGCTTTGTTCTATTGATTGTTTGATGTTAAATGTGAATAGTAAATACAAGCCGAAGATAAGAGTCAAGATATGAGTCAACTATCAAATTAATCAATGTAAAGTAAACTAAATACGAAACGAATCTCTATAGTCGAAAGCTGGTTTTTTTATAGTATTAATGTTATAAAAAGGTATTATAAAAAGAAAATTCAATAAAACTGCAATATTATAATTGCATTATGTTTATTTTTATTAGTATAATTAAAATTAAAATTATACTAATGTGGCGGCTCGACTAACCACCACAAATACAAAACAACCACCCGGTATGTGCGCAGACGAGCTTTCACGCGCGAAGCACGTTTAAAAACATATTTAAAAACATATAAAAAGTTTAAAAACATATTTAGCTCTAAAAAATAACTTGCAAAAAATTTTTTTTCTGAAAAATGAGGAATCCCTAAACAATAAAAAATAAAAACTAAATATGAAATCAATAGTTAACTAGCCAAGTAATTCATTTTGTGAGAATTTGTAATTTGAAATATTATTTGCCATGGAATTAATCTTGCATTTATAGAAATATTAGATTCTTTCGAAAAAATTAAAATGCATTTTATATTTATTAAAACATTATATTATTATGTCCCTCTCTTCCAAATAAATATTTTGTATAATATATAAAATAACATTATTATATTGCGGATTTTATTACAAATAGTAAATCATAAAACTCCTTAAACCTTATTGCAATAACGTCGATCACATCGAATTTGACCGAATCTCAAATTTAAAAATACCCCGTGCTAAACTGATTGACTTGTTTTGAAATTAATGTTAAACTTTATTAGATAGATCCGGAACAAAAAGAATTAAAGTTAAAGTGACATACAAGAACTTGGCGTACGCGGGTTAGATTATAAGTCATATATTTTTATTAATATATTGATAATGATTTCTGATAATTTTTTGCAAATTTTTATTTTAGCATGCCAAGTATTTATATGTCACTTTAATTCTAATCGCCTTCGTCTCCCCAGGGGGGTAAAGAGGGGTTATTATAAATCCCGAATTGAGATTAATTTTAGAAATCTTGGTATAGCACCAAATAAATTTCGTGTCCTGTGCACATAATCAGTTTCATATAAAACTTATTTTTTTATGAAACTGACGCATTATTATCCGCGTTCTGGCTCTTACTAGCCCGCGATTATTTAAAATTTGTGATGTCACTCGAGAGCCTTAATTTCTTAAAATTGTTTAAAGTTTTTGTTGCGTACAAAGGATATTTTAAAGATTTTTTAAAATAGGATATCTCTGTTTTTTATAAAAATTTAAAATTCACAATTTCTTCTGCAAAATATAAAGTATTACATTATATACTATATACATGGATGTGATTTTTTTTTAATTTATTGAATAGAAAAAAAATTCTTTTTTAAAAGAAATTATAAAAATAGTATATATTTACAAAGCTTATGTCATATTAAATTTCAGCGGACACAATCACAATGTATCTTAAAGCTCAATCTCTTAAGCGTCGTCTACAATACGTGGAGTAAGCCTTTTTTTTTTTAAGCCGAGCAGGGAGGGGAAATGCATTTATGCATACCCCGTCCGCCAAAGTTGACGGGGTTATGTGGGACTCGCCCCGGACCTAATCAAACGGCCCGGGGAATACCCACTAAACCCCCCCCCCCCGTTTCAGAGGCTACTCCTCTGGTGTTCCGGTCGGGCCCAGGGAATGCTTTTCACACAACTACCTGGACCTGATCCACCTATTGCGCGTATCCGCGCCCTCCTCGTGCCCTAAGGGCACAATCCATCCCTATTGATGGATAAGGGGACCTGTCTACCAGGTCCTCCTACCCATCCCTACCCTTAGATGGATTAGGGGGACCTATTTCTAAGTCCCCCCATCCATCCCTATCTTTCCCATCTTGTCCGGTGGGCCTGGCTCCTGCGCCGGGCCCCCGGGGCTAGTGGGTAATGCCCTTTTCCTCCGCCGTTGTAACGGCGGTAGGGAAGAGCATCCCTTTCCCCCTAGGGAGTGATCCGCCGGCTTCCCCCGATCAGTGCAAAGTGCACAGCGGGGGGCGGCCACATATCCCCTCATTTTGTGTCCGCGGGCGCCACACCTAAAGCAGCGCCCGGACCGATCCCGTTTGGAGGTGCAGTCATCCCGGAGGTGACCCACCTCTAGGCACCGGAAGCACCTCCCTGCAGCGGGCTCCAGTGGCCCACGGGCCGACGCCACCCGGGTTGCCGCCGAAGATTCTGCTCGAGATCCTTTTCCCCGCTCGATCTCAGAGAGGGGGAGTCGGACCCAGATGAAGTCCTCCTCGGGGAGGCAGGGACAACACCCTCCTCACGCCGACCCCTGGGTGTCCGATCACCCTGGGATGGTACGCTTCTTCTCTTTTTCGGTTCCATCCCATAGTTTCCGAAAGGTTGGTTTTCTGTCGGGGTTTCCGTCCCTTAGACGATTGTCTTACCAGGCTAACGGGCTCGTCTACCCGAGTGCATTTGTTTCAAGGGGCACTACCCTCTAGGCATACTTCAATCGGCTCCTACTTCGCGGACCTTACCGGCATGGTTGAACCTACCGGCATCGCCCCGAGAGATCATAGGAAACGTAGGTTTCTCTACTCCGTATGCCAGGGAGTTTACCCAACCCCAAGATCCCAAAAACCCTTACCTTAAACCCCATGGTGTGCTCTTAGCACCCCTCCACCCCTCAAAGAAGAGCTTCGGGGTGAGCCCTCCTACCACGATAAGGTGGCACACGAGAGGGAAAAAGGTGTAAAGGCCCCTTGGCTCGGGCCGCCCATCCTATGGCCCCCCTCTGTTCGCCGGGGGCCTGAGCTCATGCGGTACCATCCCCGTCTCAACACGGGGAGCCCGCCTTCCTTCCCGTTTTTTCTGTCTCCGATTTTTTATAGTAGGGTGAGACAGACCCCCCACTAGGCGGACGCCTGTGTTGGCGGTCGGGTCGCCACCCGCGACGAGCCCCCCTAGGGTTCCCTCCTCCGGCGAAACAGGGGAAGAAAGGCAACCCCGATTGGCTAGATCGGGGCGCCGACTCGCGCAGGCACGTGCCTTCCCACCGGTCAGGCCACGCCATTTGACAGGGATGTTTGCCATGCTGGAACATCCCTGCATCGGCTGCATCCGAGTTTTTATACGAGGGGAAATGCAGATCCCTGTTCGTAGGACGTCGGGCTTTGGGGCACAAGGCGCAAAGACTCGAATGTTACTCCCCTTCGGCCCTCCATCGTCCCTACACCGTGTCCCTGCCTCCGAGTTTTTATCCGAGGGGGAAGGTAGACCTCTGGGGGTCGGATGTGTTGCATCGGAACCGAGCTCCTTCCGCACCACATCTTCCTCATACCACCGAGACCGTCGTATTATACAGGGAGGCCGACCCTGTACTCTGCTCTGTGTGTTTCTCTTTCGAGAACCACACAGCGCAGAGTTCCTATCCGGATCCCCATATACATGATGGGGATAGCTAAATCCTAGCCGCTTCCGAGTTTATACAGGGTGAAGCGGACCCCTGTTTGGTCCGTGTGCGGTGTCAAGACCAAAGTCCGTCTACCGCACACTTCCCCTGGTGATGTATTGCCATGCTGCAATGACATCCCCAGCCCAATGCATCCGAGTTTTTATACGAGGGGGAATGCAGACCCCTGTTCGTAGGATGTCGGGCTTTGGGGCACAAGGCGCGAAGACTCGAGTGTTATTCCCCTTCGGCCCTCCATCGTCCCTACACCGTGTCCCTGTTTCCGCGTTTTTATCCGAGGGGGAAGGCAGACCCCTGGGGGTCGGATGTGTTTGCATCGGGACCGAAGTCCTTCTGCAGCACATCCTCCTTTTGACACCGGAGCCATCGAAATGTAAGGTGGCCAGCCTGTATTCCGCTCTGTGTGTTTCCCCGAAGAGAACCACCCAGCGCGGGACTTCTACCCAGACCTGTCATACGGGGTTGAAGCTACCCTAGCGGGAAGACGACTGCTCCCGGGAGGCTCGTTCAGCCGTGGTCGCACTCCACCCAAGACGCCGCCCCCCGTAAACACCCCTCCGAAGAGGAAATGCCTTGGCTGTATTTCCTTCAGATTCGGGACTTGAGCCAAGCTATGGGTCCCTCCTCCTCCAGACAGCCGACCCAGGGAATTCATCGTCTTGGGTTTGCGCACTGGCGCACACGAGAACCTCTCCAGAGCCACCCGACTCCCCCCCCCGGCCGTGCGAAAGGCTTAAAGACATTCCTGCCCTCGATCTACTAGCCAGACGTTCGCCTGGTTTTCAATCGTGACCCCCGCACCCGTAGGGAGAGCCGAGCTTCCCCAAAGAGACCCTTTCCTAATCCCGATGCCCCAGATTCTATCCCAACCCGCAAAACGCGCTGGTGTGCTCTTAGCACCCTTCCACTCCTCTAAGAGGAGCTTCAGGGTGAGCCCTCTCACCACGTCAAGGTGGCACACCGTCGAGAGGGACGTGGAGTAAGCCTGGCGTAAGAAGTTGTAACGAGGTCACTTTTCGCGAGTGCGTGGATAAGCTCGGTCGGGATCAGGGCTCGTGAAAAGGTGAGACACACGAAAAGATTTAGATATTGTCTTTTATTTGCCTCTTTCGGCAATGGTCGATTTACAATAGTGAGCGTGCGGTGGATGGTGCAACGCGCTAGATATAATGCGCGTAGATTATTCGGTGCGCGATGTTCGATATATCGAACCGCTTACAATATTCGCAAAACCGTGTTTATTTTGACGGCGCGCGAGACGCGCAAGAAATTGGGCGCGGTCGGTCGGCGTGTATACGGCGAGGCCGTGTTTATTTTGACGGCGCGCGGAATAGAATGAACTATTATGTGATAGGTATTTCGGCGCGATAATTATAATTCGCTAATATTAATGTGGCTTCGATCGTGATCGCGGGATTAATCGCGTGTTCCCAGTGGTCGGGGAATGCGACCGGAGATCGAGTACCCTCGACCGGGCGGAGAACTCTCCGTCCCTGCTTCCGTTCGCGGAGTTGAGGATAGCGTGGCGGAGTCGAAAAAACTCGACGGGGCAGCGAACTCGCAAACCCACGGTCCGGCTAGCTGGAGCGGTCGAATGATAGACCGTAGTCGAGGAGAGCGGCGAACACTCCGCTCTCGTTGAGTCGGTCGGATTTGTGTCAGGAGTTCGGAGACTGCACGGAAGCCGAGAATGCTCGGCGGAGGCTGCGAACACGTCAACCTCACGTTCCGTCGTTGCTACGACTTTCAGGATCGGTTCTGGTATCTCGGAGCGTACTGCTCGAGCGGATTCAGGAATCGTTCTGGTATCTCGGAGCGTACTGCTCGAGCGGATTCAGGAATCGTTCTGGTCCCAAGATGCCGAAACGCTGTCTTCTTATACCCGAGCGTCTATCGGTAATTGCGTCGTTCGCCCCCGGGTGGGGATAACGACGCGTTGTTTTCGGCGGGTAAATTACGGTAAACGCGTCGCTTCCCCTGGGCGAAACGACGCGGCGTTTCGGCGGGTGACGCTCGGGATCTTCCGGCAGCGCTCGGCTATGCTCGGTTTTCGGCGTAACGGCGGCCATATAACGGCCGCCTGGTTGTTTATCACAACCGCGGTGTTTGAGATATTAAAAAAAGGGCGCTAGGCGCCTCTGCCACTGCCCGGCTGGTGTTCGCCGGGCGGCAGACTTCCGGCTGGCTACGTGCCGGGTAACGATGGGGGGTGCATCATTACAAAGTAAGAGTAGGTGCAAGAGGGCTATTTCCGGTTTAAGTGAGCTGGAGTAAGGGCGTAAAGGAAATAAATTATTATTTCCTACTTCTACTACAGCTCTTTAGCTACGCTCGGCCAATCAGAGCGCAAGAGGAAAATGGTCACTCGAGAAGTACTGCTTGGTTAGGTTAGGTTTCGTTACGTTTACTTTATCGTATTGCGGACGGAGCCCGCGTAAGCAGCTTACGTCAAAAATCTTACTCCTACTCCTACTCTCTTACTTCTACTCTTATTCATATTGTAGACGGGCCTTTAGTCTTAATCACTTTACAGGTTTTAAAACACGATATAATTTTATTTTTATAGATGTAATTTTAATACAGAGAGAAGTTAAACTGTATAGATATTTCATAGATATAATTTTAATGCAAAAGATAAACTACATACAAACCGTATAATCAATAATAATAATATAAATTGTGTAAGTGAATAAATATCAAAATATAGAAAGCAATAGAAAGAAAATTTTTTTTATTGCAAAACGGGTGGACTTGTTTCATATTCGTATATTTAATATGGATACATGTTCATTCCAAATGAAACAAATCCATTCTATTGAATAAAAACATACACTTAAACAGAATATATAATTCTTTCTAAAATGTATTCTAACAAATGATAAAATCAGAAGAGATTAAATATTCTTTTGCATTAATTGATTTATTAAATATGCTTATACAGGGTGATTCAAAACAACCTTCTGTCCTTGCAATGTCATATACTTGACACTATTCTAAGACGATTTTTCCTTTGCTAAAATTTTTTCCGAGGCTTAGTTTTTAAATTATAAGCCAAAATAGTTAACGAATTACGGGCCGCGTACGCGAGGCAGGCAGGAGCGGCGCAACTCACCGTCCCATGCTGGTGATTACGTGAGGCGCTCGCTGCGATCAACTATTTGCTACATGCGATGAAGTATATGTGTGAGAGAGAACGTATACGCGTATACACTCACATAAATATTCTCTCTCTCTCTCTCTCTCACTCACTCACTCACTTACTCACTGACTCTTACCTTGTATGTAGAGATTCGTTGCCCTCATACGACTCAATAAATAATATTTCCGTATGATACGAGTAACTAGCAAACTTTTTTTCACTCACAAATTGTACCACTTATCGAACTTTTACGAATTAATCCACGCATCGATAAACTGAATTTATTAAAAAAAAGATGTTATTATATGTCATTATATTTTCATATTTTATAGTTTCATGTTTTCGAAACTATCGAATTTACAATGTCGGAGGCTTTAGCCGACAGGACACATGATAGCGTCCGCGTCGATCACGCGTAATGTGATACATTCAGTCGTTCGGCAGCCGGCAGCCGGCAACGCTAGTACCGACATGACTTGCTTGTTGTCGTCACGCAGTCTCCGCATCGAATAACGCGTTTCTTTCTTCGAGTTATTTTAATAATTAATCGGTAGTAATCGATAGATTGTGATTAGCCGTAGATTGTTATAATCGTTAATAAATTCAATTTATCGATAAAGTGCGTGGATTAATTCGTAAAAGTTCGATAAGTGATACAATTTGTGAGTGAAAAAAAGTTTGTTAGTTACTCGTTGTATGTAGAGGAAGTATTACACTTAGGAAGTATTATTTATTGAGTCGTATGAGGGCAACGAATTATTACATAAAAGGTAAGAATCAGTGAGAGAGAGAGAGAGAGAGAGAGAGAGAGTGCGTGTGTGCGATCAGCTGTTCGCTACACGCGATGGATGTAAAAAAGGAAGATAGAGAGAGAGAGAAAGAGAGTGCGTGTGTGTGATTAACTGTTTGCTACATGCGATGGGTGTAAAGAGAGAGAGAGAGAGAGAGAGAGAGAGAGAGAGAGAGAGAGAGAGAGAGAGAGAATGTGTATGTGTGTGTATACGCGTATACGTTCTCTTTCACACATACACTCCATCGCATGTAGCAAACAGTTGATCGCAGCGAGCGCCTCACATAATCACCAGCATCGGACGGTGAGTTGCGCCGCCCCTGCCTGCCTCGCGTACGCGGCCCGTAATTCGTTAACTATTTTGGCTTATAATTTAAAAACTAAGCCTCGGAAAAAATTTTGGCAAAGGAAAAATCGTCTTAGAATAGTGTCAAGTATATGACATTGTAAGGACAGAAGGTTGTTTTGAATCACCCTGTATATCGCGGAATAGTGCAACATAAGGAGAAAAGTGATAAAGTCATTAACTGTTATTAAGAACTTCACAGAGATAAAACAAATACGTCAAGTATAATATATAAAAAAGTCTCAACTTGTATGCAACAAAAAATTTAATATCTATCCCTAAAAAATAACATTTAAAAAAATTTTTTCCTTGGAAAATAATTTTCATAGAAAATAAAAAACTAAAAAAAGGTTTTCCTCTAAAAAATAAAAATCTTTAAAAAATCAAAAATCAAAACTAAATATGAAATCGAGTTAACTAGCCAAGTACATAGAAGCAGTTCAGTTTGTAAGACTTTGTAATTTGAAATAGTATTTGTTTGATAAAATCAGTCTTGCATTTATAGAAATATTATAGATCCTCTCAAGAAAATTAAAATGCATTTTATTTTTATAAAATTACGCTATTATGTTCTCCCCAAATAAATATTATATATAAATATAATATATATAATATATAAAATAACACGATTATATCGAGGATTTTATTACAAATAGTACATCATAAAACTACTTAACCCTTACTGCAATAACGTCGATCACCAATTTCGAGTTTAAAAGTGCCCCGTGCCAAACTGATCGACTTGTTCTGAAATTAATCATAAGTTTTACCAGATTGGTCCGAAACGGAGAGGATTAAAATTAAAATGACACAAATACTTGGTGTGCCAGACCTGAAATAAAACTTTGCAAAAGTCAGAAATCATTATCAATATATTAATAAAAATATATGACCTACAATGCAACCCGGTCACGGCAAGTTTCTGTATGTCACTTTAATTTTAATACTTTTAGTTCCGGGCTTATCTGGTAAAGCTTATGATTAATTTCAAAACAAGTCGATTAGTTTGGCACGGGGCACTTTTAAACTCAAAATTGGTGATTGATGTGATCGACGTTATTGCAGTAAGTAGTTTTATGATATACTATTTGTAAAAAAATTCGGGATAATTATTTAATATAGGGGAGCCAGCTCCGATAATCTTGATCTTGACTTTATGTTGTCAAGGACGTAATTCTGAGTTACTTTTCCTCATAACTTAATTGGCGGTCATTCTTTATTAAAAAGTTATAAACAAAAACATATAATTAATACTATGAATTATAGAACACTGTATATGCAGTATTACCATCTTCGTTTAACTTGTTTTGTTTACCTTTCTTATATTGAAATCGTCTACCAAAAAAATAACACATTTCTATATTGTTGATATGTCTTACAATTTTGTAAATACTGAAGGAAATATTAGTCAGTACAACATAGATCGTTGGAAGCTTAACAGTTGATTTGAATAGAAAAAAGTAGAATAGAATGTGGAATTCTACGAATTTTTTGCCTTAACAACAAATTATAAAGAATTATTAAACTATCTGTGTGCAGAAAACGTTATTCGCAAAATAATAAAATGTCTACGGGTAATTACGTAGAATAAGGCCTTTTTTGAATTTTGACAAATATGATCGGATCTTTTGGTAAAACTCTTTGTTGTGACTCCAACAGTAATAATCAGTCGAGGGAGCCCATTTATCATCACCTCCGCCCCCCCCCCCAAAAAAAAACCGAAAAGCCCCAAAAATTATCAAAGCAAAGCGAGATCCATCCCAGACCAAATTTTAGTTTTAAATCAGAAATAGGTTTGAATTAGGTTATATCTTCCGGAAGTGGAAACCTCCCCGTAGGGAAGGGCAGAACCCACTGCGTCCATGCATACACTTTCCCATCCAAACAACAATTGTAGGATAGATCTCGCTTTGCTTTGTAAAATATATACTTGGATACAGTGGGTTCGGCCCCTGCCCTACGGAGGGCTTCCATTTCCGGAAGATATAAACTAATCCAAACCAAATTTTAGTTTTAAATCAGAAATAGGTTTGGGTTAGATTATATCTTCCGACAGTGGAGCCTCACCGAAAGGGGTGGGCGAAACTCACTGCGTCCACGCATACACTTTCCCATCCATGTTACAACAGTTGTAGGGTGGAATTCGCTTTGTTTTTGTAATTTTTGGGGTTTTTTGGTTTTTGGGGGAGGGAGTGTTGGGGGACAGGTTCCCCCGACTGATTATTACTGTTGGAGTCACAATAAAGAGTTTTACCGAGAGATCCGATCATATTTGTCACAATTCAGAAAAGGCCTTATTCTATATAATTACCATAAATTTTTATAATTTTTTTAGTTTTATTTATTTTATTTTAGATTTTATAAATTTTTTTTATTTCAAATTTTATAATTTTTTTATTTTTCTAATGTAATTATTTAAATGTTACACTTTTGTTGGTAGCAGTAGGGAGTATTTAAAAAAAAATATTTTTATTATTTCATCCTTCTAAAAGCTGCGCGCGGACGTGCATATATGCGTATGTATAGATGTGTACATAGATATAATTGTATATGCATTGTAACCGTTTTCTTATTTTAAATAATTATTTAATTATTTATTCGGCGGGCAGTTCTTTAATGCCCATGGCACACCTTCGACGCGTACCTCGAATATCGATTCCGCTTCAAAGATCCGATTTTACGCAAATAAACCGAGTTGGGCGCCAGGTACGGCAGGCCGCACCACGTAAGACGACAGCAAATGTGAGAAAAATTAGCGGAACCGATAATTAACGCGACGGCAGAATACGCGGCTAGACAGTATTTCCAAGGGGTAGAGGGGATGACTCGGGGAACGGGAGAATGCAGAGAATCAAGAACACGGGAGCTAAAATAAAGCCTTCAATATTTAAGTAACAATAACAACGGTATATTAAATAAGAATAGAGAAACGTAGTATAGGATAATGATCCTCGATGTCGAGAGGCATATTCGGTGTGAAAAATGAGACCGCAATGATCCCGTGGAGATTGACGTGACCGGGTGCAAGAGTATTAAATTACTAGGCGTTTAACGCGATGCAAACTTGATTTTTCGTTCGCAAGGATTTCTATCGTTTGTGACTGACTTAGGCCATGACAACTAAAGAAACGTCTCGAATGCACCAGTAATCACTTTGTACGCGATCGTGAATCCGCTTCAATACAATAAATATTCCATCGCCAGATGACTCAAATAATTTCTATAACGAGGCTCGCGGGGAGCCGATCTAAGTCGCGATAACAATAGCGACGACCTTTGCATTGAAATAGGCAAGATATAATTTTCGAGACTTGTGGAATCATCGGCGGGCTCAGAAATATACAATAGATAGTTTAAACAATCTTCCAGATTTAATCTGTCTCAATTCGCTACACTTAATTATACTAAGACCTCATAAACAAAAACAACGATGGAAACTACCGGGCACGAATGTGGTGTATGAAGTGTGACGCAATACTTTACGCTATCGACGCAAGACAAATAATTCCGATCGCTAACACTCTGCGCGATAGACAAAATTATAATTTTAACACGAATGACTGTCGGCGGCGGTTAATTGTCAGAGAGAGCTTATCTTACGATTCAAATGAGCAGCGTGGACTCGTCGGCCGTTATGACGCAACATACTAAAATTCACAAAAGTTAATTCACCAAAACGCGTGGCTCGACAACTATTAAGAGCGCATCCGAATGAATTACCTATAATAATTCGGCAACTTTACAAAGGTTGGTGACGCTCGTTCCACCGGTCGGAATATCTCGCTCTCTATGTCGGACGGCTATCATCGCTTCCGTTCCTTGGGACCTGTGTCCTCGCTGCTAGTTCGCCGAACAGTGCCGAGCGAGAGTCCTGTGGGAGACACGCCGACGCGATAACTTGCGATCGTGCCACCTGTAGCGCGCCGCGTTATGCAGGGCCATCCCGTGATCCTTTCGGTCCTTACCGTCGTCACGGCCGTCTCGTCGGGTTCATCGGCCCGTAACTTCGCCAAATTTTGTTGTTTCCGGCTTGGAGATGCGGGCTTTCGGCAGCGTCCGATTGGCTCTCTTTCCTATTTGGTCGAATAGGCTCCGGATTGAGAGTCTTCTCGCCGCTCCGTCCTTGGGGACCGCTTCGTGCGGGTGGAGTGGCCGCCCCGTTGGCCGGATTCATCCAGCCGTCCGCGTCTCTTTCCTGCCGTAAAAGATAGAACATATGAACGGTAGCAATGATTACATTTTACCAACGATTTATTATGAATAACGTAATCATGACTTGACGGTTCCCGGTTTCTGGAGATCTCGGACTCCCGCTCTCGGCCGCTCCTCTTCTTTTTTCCTTCCTTTCCGCCGGATGGGATCTGGCCGCTCAACCATGTGCCGACAACTAATTCGCGGGCTCACAACGAGCTTACATTTTCGCTTCTTAAAACCAACGAAGGCCAAACCTTGTCGATCTGACAATTGGGCCGCTCTCTCCTTAAATCGGAAGGACACAGGCCTCCGAAAAACCACTCCCGATCGGGCCATTCTGCCCTTGTGACAAACGTCCCAAAAACGTCATGTTACAGCATATTAATATTAATATGAATGTATATATTAATATGTATGTATAAGCTAAACATTCTGTAAAGTATGTTAAAAAGAATGTTTACAATTTAAGATCAAAAAATATTTTTTTTTATTATTTAATTTAATTATTTGTAGCTAATAAGAGATAATTTCTTTTATTATTTAATTATTAAAAAAAATGTGTTTCCACATCCTGCTCCTCCTGTAATAAACAATCGTAAAGATTCAATCATTTGACCTTGAACTTTTTGTTTAATATGATTAGTAATTCTATTAAATAAATGACATTTTTCTATTTATGTTCATGTTTGTAATATTTTGTTCGAATTCTTCAGCAGATATAATATAACGCGATCGGCTTCATTAGTTTCATCGTGTAAATTAAAATTAATATTATTTTCATATTATTATCATGTTACAATATTATTATCCTATTCCTCTATTATACAACTCGTTTCTTGTCGTACATTGCGCATTTGTATTGTCGTCATCAAATGCAACAATGTGAGCTATAACTTCTTGTAATTCCCGTTCTACAAATTAAAATTGCTCAATATTTTGCCACCTATGTAAAGGTCATAATAGATGACGCTTTGGATTAAATGCCTGTTCCGCTGATTTATATCCCTGAAGTAATTCTTTTTCATTTCTGAAAGGAACGTGAGCTACTAAATAACTTATTTAGAAACACAATTTTTCGTGAACTATCACGTAATTTTAAATGGCATAAACGAAATGCACATTCACGAGCAGATATTTGTCTATGTCGAAGTATAGTCATTGAGACAGCGAATAATTGCTTTTCTACATCTCCACCGTATCTTTGTACTCTACTGATTGCGCTTTAATTGCTTGACCAACATCATGAGGTTTAGCTGCATATTTAGTTATATATTAGCTATACCCGTAACATTCCCACAAAGTTGCAAATCCATATTGCCACTCCATAATTTAAAAAATATAGGATTGTAATTATTGACAAAAACATCTGTAGAGTTAAAAAATTTAGATTTGATATACAAAAAGGTTTTACTACGAATAGCTTCATCTGGTCCAAGCAACATAGTCGTATCACTAATTCTTCTAGGAAAACCATATCGGCATTGTCTATGTTGTCTATCTTTGTAGCATGTAGTAGTATGTATGCATTTGAACGCGTGCTACGAGTGCATGTAATTCGTTATCTCCTATAGAAAATGCGATTTTGTCAATAAGAGCTATACCATGTGGACTTTCAAATAGTGGAATTCCTTCATTCCAGCACAGCATATGTAAATGTGGACTGCCTCTATTTTGAAATTCTATTCTCCACCAGAAAGCTATTAGTTTTTCACCTAATAAAGTATCATCATTTTGCAATACATGCATGATAGCATGAATACGAACCATAAAATGACAAGATAATGCTACCGAATGCTCAACAATTAATCATTGTTTTTTATCAAATTACAAGTTGTCTATATTCTCCCCTTTTCTTCCAGCTGCAATAAAACATGTTTGCAATATATTGTATCTGTCCAATTAAGATCATTGCAACTTAATGTTAAAAACCATTGTGGCGGGTCTAATGCAAACCATAGCAATTAAACCACTACATGCAGTTTGTCAATATGCATTAGAACTACGCAAAGCTCTCATATTAATATGCAAATTTTGTACAAGGCCTTCAGGAATAGCATTACTTTGTCTCATTCTAAGGCAGACACCAACATTTTGTCAAGCCCGATAATATTCTATGACGGATGAAGAATAAAATAAGTGATCAATTCGTTGAAATCTGGGATTCTACATAATACGTGCTTGACAATAATCTAATGGCGTTATAGGATATAGTTCTGATGGTTCATGAAGTCCATTCCGTCCTTTTGGAAAAAGAAAACACCAAGCTAACTCTTCAGCTCGAAGTTCAGTATGCATCTGTACAAGTTCTGTAGTTTTCCGCCGCAATGTGTATAAGGGAACATCTTGTACTTCTTTTTCAATAACAGATTGAACGTCAGGTATAATTTTATCAACTAGCCGTAAAACTGAAGATATAATAACAATATTATCATTATTGCTGTTTTTAATATTTGGATTTAATTCTACAGCATTCTCGATGCACTTATCATGTATTTGATTTCGTTTATTAGAATTCATATAAGGATAAACAGAAGTTATAGTATACTGATTACTAAAAATATTATTCAAAGATTTTGGTAAAATACTTTTTAAAATATTAAACATTGATAAAGTTGTTGGAAATCATGCTGTACCGTTTTGTATTAGTTTGCCCTTTGATCCTCTTGAATGCGAATCAAATCCAAAAATTATTATCAACTTGAAATATAGTAACAGAAATTCCGCTTGCAGTTAATATACCATAATTATGATCTTGAAAGAAAATATTTAAAGCATTTTTCAAATTAAGAAATTCTTCTGCACTATTGTCGTTATATAAATGCCCTGATATGCTATTATCTTGAGTAATTAAAAGATTAATAATGGTCAGCAAAATCTTTTTTATTCTCTGATTTTTTGTAGGAAGACAAATCCAAAAAATACTCTGTTTTACTTTACTTTCCCATATATAAGTATACTTTGCAATAAGTAGATGTGTATAATTTAAAATTATTTTAATAAATGTATGTATTATATAGAGAGTTTAAAAGCATGGTAAATATGCAAAGGTCACACCGCACCGATTTAATCGCTACTTAGATATATTGTAGGAGGGAGTATTCTAAGTAATTCTTTGCAAGAATCAAGTGGCGGTTGACATTGGTTTAGGAGATATAACAAATTAAAGTTTCATAGTTTTAATGCTTTTTCTCAGATATTATATTGATGAGTATATAATGACATTGAAAAAACTATTCGAAATTGTAGAGAATGTAGTCGATTCCAAAATGATCCCAAAACAATACCGTTGCATCATTGGGAGCTTACGGATGAACTATTCCAAAGGATCTATATGGATTTTGCTGGACCATTTATGGGTCATAATTTTTTGGTTTGCTTAAACTCATATACGAAATGACCTGAAGTTTATGTGATGAATAATATTATTGCCACAAGTACAATAGAAAAATGTCGTGAAATTTATTCGAGATTTGATATCCCTCGAATGTTGATAACGGATAATGGAAGAACCTTTATTTCTCAGGAATTTCAAAATTTTGTTAAAGCAAATGAAATTATTCACAAAAGAACGGCTCCTTATCATCCAGCATTCAATGGGCTAGCGGAAAGATTCGTGCAAACATTCAAGCAATCACTTCGTAAAACTAAATTAACGAAAGATAATGTAAAAGTAAATGTACAAACATTTCTGTTTCACTACCGCTTTACCCCAATTCTAGAACTTAAGAAATCACCAGTCGAAATTATGTTCGGACGAAAATTACGTAGTCGACTGGATCTAACTTTGCTAAAGAAACTTGCGTTCAAAAAAGAGTCGATGAAGTGCAATAGTGAAACAAGAAATTTTCAAGTTGGGGCTAGAATAGTCGCACGGGAATACTTAAATAAAAATATTAAATAGCGTGTTGGTACCATCTTTAAAAAATTAGGGAAGCTACACTACTTACAACACTTGTTAGTGAAACTAGAAAATGACAAAACATGAAAACGATATATAAACCAATTACGCATAATCGGGCAAGATGTTCAAGAAGTTAAGTCGCGATTAGATGTTTTCGATAGTATCCATCCAAATTTAAATATAGCAAAAAATTTTAGGGATGGAGAGAGACCGGCAGTCAATGTATCAAACAATGAGTGAACGACGCTGCTCATGCTTCAGCCGAGGAAAAGACATAAGAAAATGCGCACACACAGATAATTGTAGGTAATAGAAAAGAAATGCGTTCGAGCGAGCAAAATGAGATGAAGGAGAATGCGCAAGAACAGATAACTGTAGCTGATAAAAAAGAAATACGGACGAGCGAGCAAAAGCCAAATACGCGTCCCCAACGCATCAGAAGGGAACCCTCTAGATATGGAGACATTTTTGTTTCGCATTCGTGTAAGAAATCTTTTGTTAGAAAGGAGAAGAACTGTTATGTATTTTATAACTTCCGCATTGAAGTAGCGCTGCGCCTTTGCGTGGCGCTTTCCGGGAGTCACAGAAATGGAAGCGGACCGCTCTCTCTGTCCTGAGACTCCGAACCGTTAAGTTGTGGTTTAGCTCTCTTTGTATTAAGTATTATTAAATTGTTGTTAAGAAAAATATATATCTATATAATAAGGTTCACTGGGCATAATCATTTCAATTACCAACAAGAAAATATTTAACAGTAAACTATTTTTGAAATAGTAAAATATGTTTTATTATTTTCTTGTAAATAAAATTTTGTTTTTTTTTATTTATAATCTAATTTAATTTTAATTTAAAAATATTTATTACTTATTGAATGATGAACTTTTTACTTTGGTAAAACTGCATAAAAGGTAATACACCTCCGATTTTATAGTTACTTAAATATATTGTAGGGGAGATTCTTCTGAATAATTTTCTATAAGAAATTTGTAGGGAACGGTATTAGTTTAAAAGATATCACAAATTGAATTGTGATATTAAAATATGTATATACTGTATAACTTATTATTTTTTCATTGAAAAAAACTGTTTATTACCTTCTAAATTGTCAACAATCGGGTTAGGTTATATCTTTCGGAAGTGGAACCTTCCCGTAGAAGAGGCGGAACTCATTGCGTTCACGCATACACTTACGCATACATACAACAATTGTGGGGTGAACCTCGCTTTGCGTTATAAAGTATATGCGTGGATATAGTAGATCCCTTATGGGGGCCTCCATTTCTGGAAGATATAACCTAATTTAACCCGTTATAAAGTTTGACTATGGTATACAGAAAAATCATTTCTCGCAAAGACTGTTCTAACTGTAATATGGAAACTCATATTTATCCAATGCAGTGATTAATATTTGGCAATGGAACCTAAATTTGCCAGAAGGAATTATTCAAATTTTTTGCTATATATTTTACAATATTACAAATAATAATCTAGCAGATATAAAAAGTAGCGATGAATTTTTGTTGTGACACTTAGAAATTTACTTATATCAGTAAAACATTTGGATGATACTCTTTCACAATTCCAAATTTTAATTTTAATTTATTTACCAAAACTTAGAAAAACTATCAAATTTTGTCAAATCTCAGAGCCGCTAGTGCAATCTTCTGCCGAGAGTATCAATTGTACAAGATGATTGAAACCTGTATCAGACTATTGAAGAGCTATCAAATTTTGTCAAATCTCAGAGCCGCTAGCGCAATCTTCTGCCGAGAGTATCAATTGTACAAGATGATTGAAGTCTGTATCAGACTATTGAAGTATGAAAATTGAAGATCGAAAATTAAAAATTGGAATTTGACTAATCAGAATAAAAAGAACTAAAATTTTTTTTGTCCTGATTGGTCAAATTTCAATCTTGAAACTTTACACTCAATCTTCAATGTATAGTCTGATATAAGCACGAAGGTGTGTTCGGGGAGATGCTATTAGCGCTATTTAACGCTGAAGACTGCTCGTGAAGTTAGGTGGTAGTACTAACCATCGACATATAGAATGGACTGCTGATGGCAGTGGAAGGGGTAACCCGGATAGAGTAAGAGGCAGATAATATGAAGTCTCTTTCTAATAAAGCCTAATTGGTTGGCAAAAAACCAGCAGTACCGCTGATCCAATCCAGGCTTTATTAGAAAAGACGGAAATGGCCTCATATTATTTGCCTCTCACTCTACTTGTGCGGCTCCCCTTCCACTGCCATCAGCAGTCTATTTTATGTCGATGATGCTAACAAATCATGACATCACTAATAGTGGTATGCTACGTCATAACCGCGCTTTTTCCGAGATATTGCGTTGGTCACGTTAGCGTTGTGTGAACTCCGTGAACACTGTCGATAACAGATAGCATTTATATATTGTATATACAAATTGCACTGGTCGTACATTATTTGTTAAATCTAAATACTTTAATAAACATTTAGATCTGATTAATGAATACTTTAAAATGCATCAATCGGTTACCGCAGTAGTCTGCTAAATGTAATCATGAATAAGACAGAGTTTTAAAAATTTATTTATTTTCAGGAAAACGTAAACCTAATGATATTGATAAATCAACATACAAATAACAATTTAGATCTAGCGTCAGTTTTGAGATGCATACTTTATTTTAAATTATAACTTATAATTAAACATTTGTCATACGCGAATCTAAATCTGAGTGACGTTTCGATCCTTCTTCTGGATTTTCTTCAGCATAATATAAATATATTAGAGTATAGCAGGATCATCCACACACATACACATTAGAGACTTCGCATTTCCATCGTAAGCAATCAACCAGTTCTGGCAGCGGGACCATATGACTTTCGCTCTAGAGACGTGCTGGGCATATCGTCCCTTCTTGACGGTCGGCATTGCATCCATTGATCGAGATTTCAGCATCGCTCTAGATCGTATAAAACTGTGTTAAAAGTGGCGTAAAGTGTGAGGTCTGAATAGCTCAGTGGTAAGAGCAGTTGCCTGGAAAGCGAAGGGCAGGTTCAATTCCCGATTCAGCCACTCGTATCTCGCATGTTTTTTTTCAGATCCGCAAATATTGTTTTCTAACAATTAATGTCTAACAACTAATAATGTCGAGCTGAAAGAGTGTGTAAATGTCCTACACAGATACGATAGTGTCACTGCCACGGAAGAGATAGATGCTTTGTTCGTGCCTCCTGCCGCCATAATTATAATATCGCAAAAGTGTCAACTATATATAAATTATAAAAGAAAACCGTCATATAAACCAAATACATTAATAATAATTTTAAGCGATAATAATATCGCTTAAAATTACGTTGGAGTCAAAAATAAAAAATAAAAAGTGGATAAAAAATATGTAAAAGACAAAGTTGACAACGGGGACACACAAATCTATCTTTTACGCACTATCCAAAATCGCAAGAAAACCATTCCATTTCCTGAATCAACGATCCGCACTCTTCCTTTAGGTGACAAATCAGGAAATATTTGCAGATAGTGTATACAATAGATAAAATTCATTTCTAAATCTCTTGGAATTGAGGTTGAAGTGAGAGCCAATCACAGAAACAAAACACAATACGAAAAATTAATTCAGATATCTAAAGAATAGATATTAAAGATATAACTTGAGTCGTATGTTTTTTTTTAAACTTTAATCTGTCCGGAGTGCTCCCCTAAGGGGAAACATTATCCGACGAGAAGGACAGCGCGAAACAACTTAATTGATATTACAAATAAACAACGTGTTTATATTTTTAATAGGATCGACTCTCAAAGTTTTGGTAATTTTTCGATAACGGTGGTATAAATGTCAGGGAGGCATTTGTGTCTGTTTGCAAGTTAAGATTTATTTTTTGTCTTTTGATGTACATCATCTCAGATATTAATCGGTTTTGGAGAAAAGGCTTTCTATCAAGAATTTCAATCTTGTCCTACTTAAATTCGTGGTCAAAATTTAATCTGTGATTAGTTATAACCGATTGGTTTGATGTGTTCCTTTTAATATGATTCCGATATTTCCATCCTTATACACATACGTCTATGAATCTGCCCTACATATAATACGTTACAATTATTAGAATTAATTTTATATATTACATTATTATATATTAATTGGGATTTAGTATAGTGTTTTTATGAGCATAATATGTTTACGTAATTTATTAAGATTGCAGTAAGCCAATTTAATATTGAGTTTTTGGTGATGTTAATAAATTTTTTAGATACAGATGGAATATATGGTAAAGTAAAATACAATAATTTTGTTAAAGAATGAGGTAAACCTGCATAAAAGGGGACCCCCCTCGTATGACCTTGACTTTGACATATGTTGTCGAGGAGAAGTTGCGGTTACGATCCGTTAAAAAGTTATTAACAAAATAAGTATTATAGATATAATTTACATTTTTGACACCGTATAGATAGAATCGCAAGTATATATGAACAGCCATAATAGTACCGCGCGCACACACACACACACACACACACACACACACACACACACACACACACACACACGGGAGTGCAAGGGAGGCCTTCGGCTCCCCTCTCGCCGGTAGGCAGGATGGACCTTACTTTACGATGTAGCATATACTTTGTAAATTGTAAAGCGAGGTCCACTCTGCCTACCGACGGAGTAGGTGCGGGAGGGGGGCCAAAGACCCCCTCTTGCATTCCCCCGCCCGTGTGTGTGTGTATGTGCGCGCGTCATGCAAAAAGCAGTTTTATGTCCCAAGCATCAGTCAGTCACTATCTTTAATTGTTCAAAACTTTGTAGTAAACAAAGAGCAACGATTAAATTAAAAGAAAAAGTTATTCAGAATTATGTCCTTGACAACATATACCAAGATCATTGAAATCGGTGAAGTCGCCCTTAATTTTTAGTTTTACTATTAAATTAATCAATTATTTTCTGCTTTAATAAAAAAACTGTTCAGTATATCAGCGATTCACTGCTAATGATTTTTCTTCGTTCATACATATACTATTTCCACATACATGTTAATTGTTTATGCCTTTTAATACTTAAAATAATTGCTATATTTTTCATACCTTTTTGTTAATAACTTTTTAATTAATAATGACCGACGGCTAAAACTTTTTGTATGTTGTTCAGGGTCACCTTGACCTTGATAACATATGTCAAAGTCAAGATCATACGTGGCGGGTCCCCTTTTATGCAGGTTCACCAAGAACGAGACAGACTAGACAAAATATTTAATAAACTTACAATTTTTAATAAGTGTTGAGATTTTACTAGCAGCGAAGAGTACACAATTATAGTTTTAGTGCAATATACGTTTACTATATTTTAACACAGAATGTTTAAGTATAATCTTCGTAAAGAAATATTAACAGAGTTAGTCTCGTGACAAAAATTAAACAGATCACTCTGATACTATAAAACTGACTGCGCACACACGTCTGTTCTATTTCGCACAATTATGACCTATACATATATATTTTGATTTGTGTCCTCTATTGTGGATGAGATAATACTGCTTATATTTTCGCGCTTTAATTCAAATTGAGATTACCTCATCCAACAATAAGGATATCAATGATGAGAATAGTGAAAAATCAGTATCTATTGATTTTCGATTGAAGTGAGGGGGGGGGGGGGAGATTTGAGGCGATAGGAGGCACGTACCAAGCAACCACCCTTCTATGACAGCGGCACTGTCGCATCTATGTATAGGACATTTATATATTCTTTCAGCCCAACAAATAAATTATTGAAAAACAATACTTGCGGATTTGAAAAAATATGTGAGATACGAGTGGCTAAATTGAAAATCGAACCCGAGTCTTTTGCTTTTCTAGCAACTAGAGCAGTTGCTAGTGGTAAGAGCTACCACTGCGCTATTCAGACTCCACATCTTATGCTACTTTAACACAATTTATTCCAGAGCGATGTTGGAATCTCGCTCAATGAATGCGCGCAGTCGTTCTCGTGTCCTTGTCGGATAATGTCCCCTTTGGGAGAGCACTTTAGACAGATCAAAGTTAAAAAAAAAACACACGACTCAAATTACATCTTTAATATCTATTCTATAAGTACCTAAATTAATTTTTCGCATTGTGTTTTGTTTCTGTGGTTGGCTCTCACTCCAATTTTAATTCCAAGAGATTTAGAAATGAACATTTTATCTATTTACGCTATCTGCAAATATTTTCTGGTTTGTCACTCAAAGGAGGAGTGCGGATCGTTGATGCAGAAGCGGAATGGTTTCCTTGCAATTCTGGATAGTGCGTGAAGGACAGGTTTGTGTGTCCACGTTGTCAACCTTGTATTTTAAGTATTCTTTATCCGTTTTTAATTTTTAATTTTTGTCTCCAATGTAATTTTAAACGACATTATTATCGACAATGTATTCGGTTCTTACGACGGTTTTCTTTTATAGTTTATGTATAGTTGACACTTTTGCGATATTATAATTACTTTAATATATTTATATTACGCTGAAGAAGATCCAAAAGAAAGACCAAAACGTCGCTTCAATTTAGATTCGAGTATGACAAATGTCTAAGTTATAATTTAAAATAAAGTATGCGCCTCGAAACCGACGCTAGCTTTAAATTGCTATTTGTATGTTTATTTATTAGCATTAATCTTGAGAGCCTGTACATCTAGTCTAATGATATTGCACAAGCAATTTTGGAAATTAATTAATAAATGCTCTTATGAATATATCATATGGAGGAAATAGCGCGGTAATTTGTGCGCATATGTTTTATTACAATCAAATTGCATTGATATTTTGATTACGTGAGAGATAAAATCATAAAAAGCGTACGTTTCGGTCTCTTTTTTCTCTATCCTCAGCGCAATTACAAAGTATACGAAATATATTATTTCAAAACTGTCAAAACTGAGTCATTACGTTTTAACCGATCCGTTTTAACCGATAGATTAGAATTTAATCACGATTTTGATTGGGATGGAATCGAAATTCTGAATAGTGAACCTTTATTTAAAAAGCGCTTAATTTCTGAAATGATATATATTAAAAGGCAAGAAAATAGCTTTAATTTACAGACAGACATGGAATGTTCACCATATATTATACGGATGTGATCGATAAGTTACCAAAACTTTGAAAGTCATGTTGTCTTATTTGTAAACACTCCTTTGTATTCATATTCACTATATTATAGTGCGATATTTTTTTTTTCTTGAATTTGAAGAGTGTCTGGACTAATCCGGTTATGGATTGACAAAAGACTTTTTTTAATATGTAATGTCGCATGTGTAGGATAACCATTAAGCAATGGCTTCCTTGTTTTTAATCATTTTGAAGATTTAGTTATAGTCTATAGTGTTGACTTGTTTCCATTTGTTGTAACAGATCATATGGTTTTGTCCGCTTAAGTCTACGCATATCACGATGTGCATCATTGACAATCTTCATCTCCAGATTTTCATGTTCTTGAAGTCGTTGATTATGCTTTACGGCAGGTCTTCTTGCTTCCTCTCTCATTGAACTAATGCGAAGATCCCTGTGTAGGTCATTATTTCGAATGTACCACGGAGCATTGACTATCCCACGAAGTACTTTGTTCTGGTATGATTGAATAATGTTAATATTAGATTTCTTTGTATAGCCCCAGAGTTGGATGCCGTACATCCAAACAGGTTTTAAGATTTGTTTATATATCATTAATTTATTATATGTAGACAACTCAGAGTTTCGTCCTAATATATTTGTCTGTATTTGTGATTGAGTTTCGCTTTCTTTATTTTAATATGCTCTTTCCATTTTAATTTTACATCCAAGGTCATACCTAGATATTTCGCCGTTTTTTTGTACGGTATTGATAGAAAATTGATTGTTATTGACAAGGGGACTACTTTCTTAGTACTTTCTTTAGTAAAGTTAATATGCGTGGATTTAGCCTCATTAAGTTTGATACGCTATTGTTTCGTCCAGTTATTGACTTTGTCAAGCGATATTTGCAGTTTTCTAGTTGCAGCGTTAATATTTTCGCCTACCGCGAGGATGGCTGTATCATCTGCAAATGTTGCCGTCATTACATTTGTGCCTTGCGGAATATCAGATGTATACAGTAGGTAGAGAATAGAGCCAATGACACTTCCCTATGGTACACCAGCTGATATCATTTTTAAATCAGAGTATTTATTAGCACATCGAACTCTAAAATTCCTATTGGTTATATATGATTTAAGTATTTCGTAATACTGCCGCGGTAGATCCCGATGCAACTTGTATTCTAATCCTTTGTGGCATACCTTATCGAATGCTTAAGCAATATTTAAAAATATTGTTGCACAGATTTTCTTTTCTTCAAGGGTTTTTTCAATTACATTGGTAATTCGAACCTGGTCAATGATCGAGTGTTTAGTGCGAAAACCAAATTGGTGCAATGGTATTAATTTCCTCTCTTAAATGATCGGCATGATTCTTTTTAATAATAATTTTTTAAATACCTTAGACATAATGGGCAATAGAGAGATTGATCGATATGATGTCACCTCCGTTGGCGGTTTTCCTGGTTTGGGTATGATTATTACTTCTGCGATCTTCCACTGCTGGCGTACAAATCTCACAAGGAGATAGCAAGAACTGCGAAATACAAAATTGAATGAGCCATAATTCATTCAAAAGGGGTGGTCAAGGATATAAAAAATATAAATGGGTTTGAGTGCATGAGCCTTAGTTTCCGAGAAATTTGCATGTAAAGTTGGGCATTCGGCCAGCTGTACGGTCAATACTATAGATAGTTTCGATGAAGTGTGAAGTGCGGTGGTTGTGTAGCCTAAGACGCGCACGTATTATTTTTTCATCTGTGGCGGAGAGTTCGAGATCTCGCAGTGCCAATATTTTTTTTTGTAACGACTATATTTATCATTTTTAATTAATTTTTGTTATTCTTTGTAGCAAAATAGTAATAATATGCAATATTTGTTACATAATAAAAATAATAAGAATTTTTGTACATTTATTTATGTTTATTTATTATTTTTATTTATTATAAAATTCGGACATTGCTGTACAATGTAGTGGATGAAAATTAAGAATAAAAATATTGGAAACACAGATAGTTTGTACACCACAAACATTTTATAAAACTATAATTCGTTTTACACAAAGATTTTATATTATGAATATTTGCAAGAAAACATAATTGATTAACATTAAAGTAAAAAATATCGCGTTCATTTGCCAACTTTGGCGTACCAAACAAATTGAATCATATTTTAATTTCGGAGAACACATAATAAATAATGAGTTACTGATTGAATTCTTATTGCATCATATCGCGAATTTATTTCTGTCTTTTCTCCGCCAACAAGAATATCTGGACAGTTTTGAATTCGCTTAATGATAATTTTTACTTGTCTGTACCAATATCTGTTCTTTCAAAAATTGATCCATATTTGTTTCTTCCATTTTCACAATATATAAAATTAGTTTATAACAAAGAAAATAAACGGAAAATAAACTTTCTTACTGATCGATACTCGTGAGAATACTAACCAAGAGAACCCTATGTAGCCCTAACGTTTTTTTGAAGTCGTGAGCTTGTGCTCATATGCTAGACCCAACAGATATCTGTTCCAGAATCTATTCTTACAAAGATACAAAAGATTCGTTTAATTTGGGTCTCATGCTTCGATATTCGAGACAATGTATATATACAAATACTTTTAACATTTTATTATAATTTTCACTAGTCATTCCCTATGTTTTTACATTAATTTTCACCCACAACATTACAGCAATGTCCGAATTTTATAATAAATAAAAATAAATAAATAAGCATAAATAAATGTACAAAAATTCTTATTACATTCATTTCTTATTACATGTAACGAATATTGCATATTATTAGTATTTTGCTACAAAGAATAACAAAATTAATTAAAAATGATATAGTCGTTACTAAAAAAAAAGTTGGCACTGCGAGATCTCGAACTCTCCGCCACAGATGAAAAAATAATACGTGCGCGCCTTAGGCTACACAGCCACCGCGCTTCACACTTCATCGAAGCTATCCATAGTACTTACTGTACAACTGGTCGAGTGCCCAAATTTACATGCAAATTTCTCGAAAACTAAAGTCCATGTACTCAAACCCATTTACACTTTTTCTACATTTGACCACCCCTTTTGAATGAACTATGGCTCATTCAATTTTGTATTTCGCAGTTCTTGCCATCTCTTTGTCAGCTTGAGACATGCGTTTATGATGTATTGTAATTTGAGGAAAGCTATTTCAGTATTCTTTCTTTTAGTAGTTCTTTCAGTATTTGCCCAGTGATACGGCCTGGGGCTTTTTTATGCTTAGGTTACATTTAATTATGTTTATTAATTCCATGAGAGTGATCATTGGTACAACCGTCTCGTCTATTTTTGATGCTATGGTTACATTTTCATCGGCCGTTTGTCGTGGAAAAGGCTTAAAGACATTTTCTAGCTGATTGGCGAAGAGGATGGCTTTCTGGCTTGAACTACGCGCCCATTGCCCGTCAGGTTGCTTCAAAGTTGCAATTTGAATTTTTGGTCTTTTGAGGTTTCTGGTAGTCTTCCATAGCGAGTAGTCCGTATCTTTGTCTGCAGTTAGTTCACTGAGAAATTTGTTTAAGAAATTCGACTTGTTCTTCATTTCGCGAATCAATTTCTTAAGCTCATTACTTTATCTGTTGACTATAGTTTTATCTTCTAAGATATCTAGTTTGTTGTCATTTTTTACAAGCTCTTCTTTTAGTGAGGACTAATTTTTTAACTTCAATGGGATAAATTGTGACATTGCTAGGATTTTTCTTTTGAATGGAGGGCGTGCTTTCCTGTATCGTTTGTTGGATGTTAGTAATCAGCTGCTGCACTTCTTGTTCAATTTGTTTTTTCGTTTCCAGAGATGTTTGCATCTGTGAGAATGTTCCAAGTTTTTCTTTGAACATTTTCCAGTCGGTTTTTTTACTAGCTAATTTCGGGGGGGTTTTCTTTTAGTATTATTGTTTCACTCATCGTGAGTATGACTGGTGAATGATCAGATGAAAGGTTTCCTTCTACGTGGATATAATTATTAGATATACCGTTGACTATGAAAAACTCGATTAAGTCTGATAATTTGATTGGGTCTGTTGGACAGTATGTTGGCATTCCGGAGGAAACAAAGTTACACTTACATATATACTTTCCCTGCTTAATATAGTTCTCTGTCTTTATTGGTGATTAAAGTATGTTTAGCGTTGAAGTCTCTTCCCAAGATAAAGTTATTTCCCAAAGTTCTAAACAGTTCTATATAATCGTTTTTCCTTGGGGTGTGTCTTGGTGGGCAGTAAATCGCTGAGATTTTAAGGTCTTTGTTTTTAACACGAATACAAGTGGTAATTACTTGCATCATTGGATTGCTCATCTTGGGCTCCTCCAAGTGAAATATGTTGTTCTTTATTAGTATTGCCGATTCTCCCCTAGCTTTATTCATTGGATTGGTATGATAACAGGTATATCTTCTTATTTTAATGTAGGAGCTTTCTGTAAAGTGGGTTTCAATTAAACAGATGTCCACTTTGTCTTCCCCAAGGAATATTTCTACTTCTTGGCTGTGTTGAAGTAGGCCATTGGCATTCCAGGTTGCAATTCTTAATGTGGTAGTCATTGTTAAGTTTTATTTTCTTGTAGTCATCCTATTACTGGCTTCAAGGTTAGCAAGCCTATTTGAATGGTTGTATTAGAGTTCTCTTGTTGCTCAAGTTAGCAAGTATTATTTACAGCATTTGGTATAAAGATTGTACCTGCTACATGTCTTTCTTGTTTGCATCTGCATTTATATTTTTAACAGCCTGTGCATATGTTTTGTTTGCTATGTCAATTTGCCTAGTGTGAGTAGATTTAATTCCGCCTTAGGTGCAGTCTCGAGTTCAGTTTGGGAGACTGCAGCTCTAATGATGGGACGTCTCTTACTGTTTTGTTTTTCTATTTTGTTTCTTTGTTTTTGTAATTCCTTGGCTATTTCACATCCTCTGTAATTTGCCGGATGGTTACCTTTGCAGTTTACACATATTGGCTCTTCATGTTTTGATTTTCTGCACTCTTCAGTCAGGTGTTTTCCAGTACATTTTACACATCTGGGTTCTCTTCCACAGTAGGACCTTGTATGTATGTTCAAACCCCTGGTATCTTTTGCATTGGGGAATTACTTTTGTTCCTTCTTTTAACGGTTCAATTTTCATCTTGTGTTTTAATATTTCTTTTATAGAAAATATTTTGTTTATGTCTTTTTCATTCTGGAAAACTAACATAACTAATGGTACCGGCTTTTTGATTGCAGCGGCGCTGCCTCCTGGTCTTCTTTTTTTCATAATATTGGTTACTTGTTCAATTAGTAGGTTTTTATTTTTTAAATCTTCGATTATCGACTGTGACTGGCAGGTAGGATGCAGTCCTTTTACCATTACCTTAATAAGTCTTAGTCGCTTGCTTTCGTAGATATACCATTCCATATTGTCATCTTTTAGCTTTTTTGTTAGTTTTCTATAATCTTCAGTATTACTCAGATTAACTTTAAAGACATCATTCTTTAGGGCTGTTGCCTTGAACTCGGTGGTTATTTCAGCTATAATTTCATGTAATTTCTGATAATCTTTAACATTCATCATATTTATAGGTGATGGTGCAGTAGGTTTTTTGTTGCTTTGAGTTATAGCTGGTGTAATATTATGTTGTAGGTTTTTGGCTGGCGAAATATAATAGTTTCGGGACTGCCCTCTGCTTTTCTCTTTTTGTTGCTTTGTTTTTTTTTAAGGATCCAATCTGTTTCTCTTGCAAGTTCTTTCTCATCTATGTAGTACTTATTTTTGTTTTGTTCCTCTGAGAGCGTGGAATTATTGTTTACGCTTTCTTTGGTAAAAAACTTGACTTCCAATTTTTCGATTTGTTGCCGTAGACTGGCAACAGTTTGTTCCAGTGCAATCCTAGTATTTTTTTCTTTTTGCTATTTGTATATATTTATTTCTTACGTTTGTGTTTGTTTTTTAACAGACTTCCGCTTGTTCTCTCGGGTTCTGAGTGAACATCGTTTCTGAACTCTGAGTTTTTGGTGTTAGCATCAAAGAATATTTTTGCGAGTTATCTGTCTGACTCTGTACATCATTCGTTCTGTGTACATTGTTACAAGCTGCAGTCTGAAAGTGACACTGAGTGCGGAGTTGCCGGCCTTGCTCCGGTTTGCTCTGGCTTGCTCCAACTTTTTGCCGCCACGTAAGTGTGGTGTCGGCCATACTATTCTTCCAGGACATTTACTGCGTACAAGACCCATACACGCATTTAACACAACACGTGCAATTTATTCATCTCCAACTATGGATCTAACTATGGATTTTACCATCGACGACGCATTAGAAAAGGCTACCCGGGACCTGTCCCCACCTAAAGAGGAATCTAGCAATGATGACGTTGCTGATAGGGTTCGAGATATCATTTATCGAAATCGTAAAAGAAGCTAGTTTTCTTTATTGAGAAGCCCACTTCCTCCTAAAAGATCAGTATTGGATATACACGGAAAGGAAGATCCTCGGCTATTAAACAAATATGGCTTAAACATTAATTCTCCATTTATTGTTCACATAGAAAAAACCATAAATAAACCTCCTTTTTCCTCTTCCACTCAGGTACAGGATTCTGAGGCCAATGAAAATAACGTAAACACAGACATCGATGACCTTGCCCTTGTCTCATCTAATTTTGACCGAAGATCGAACCCCGGCTCTTACGGTATCATTGGGTTTGGTGAACGTATAACCAAATATATTGACAATTTCTTATCTGCTTTTGACCTGAAAACGATAGGGAAAAATAAGTTCTCTGTTACTTTTATCGATGGCAACTCTGCTAATAAATTCTGTGATGTCTTTAACGAAAAAAGTAATAATATTTTTCCTAGAGAAAAATGAATAGCATACGTACCTAACCATAAAGTCATTAAGCAGTTTATTATTCGGGGAGTCGATGACGACGATTCTCCGGATGAGTTAATCAGGAATATCCGTCCTCCTCCTGATTGGAATATTTTATAGCAACCACCCTTCGATGCCTCTAGAATGAAGAAACCCTTCCGTAGTCAAAACAAAGATAACACTTATACTACTAAATATATAGATTCTGATTCTTACATAATTCGTTTCAGAACGACTACTGTACCTCCTTCGGGGAATAATATACATGGGGAAAAGACTCCACCTGGTTCCTTTTGTTGAAAAGGTTAGAAGGTGCCAAAAATGACAAAGATTCACCCATATTAAGTTAACCCCCCCCCACCAACGCCAAATTAAGTCAAATATATCAAATAATTTAGTGCTAATTATGTGCTAATTAGTTGCCGTAGTCTGAATTTTGTTGCTCAAACCATTTAGCAGGAATTTACATTCAAAGTGGGGGGTGCTAGCTTGACATTAAGCCAGCCCCCCCATAGTGAAAAAAATATATAGAATGCTCGAATAAAAAAATCAAATACACTAGAATTTGTTGCTATTTTGTTGCTCTAAAATAACACAAAAATATTTCAAAAAAGTATATTATTTAATTAATACCACTATATACTCAGTCTCGCCGCGCCGCGCCATTCGCTTGCGCGAAGTAAAAGTAACTAAAAAAATGTGTTGCTCGCATGTTTTTGGTACTAAAATAATCTGTGGACAATATACTATCGAAATATATAAGAAACTGAATTTGTTGCTCGTCTTAAAGTATTAAAAATCGATACTTTGTCGCCGCGGACCTTATATGACGCGCTCTTATATTATATAAATTAACTAAAACAATTTGTTGCTCGCATGTTTTTGGTACTAAAATAATCTGTGGACGATGTACTATTGAAATATATAAGAAACTGAATTTGTTGCTCGTCTTAAAGTATTAAAAATTGATACTTTGTCGCCGCGGACCCTATATGACGCGCTCTTATATTATATAAATTAACTAAAAGAATTTGTTGCTCGCATGTTTTTGGTATTAAAATAATCTGTGGACAATATACTATCGAAATATATAAGAAACTCAATTTGTTGCTCGTCTTAAAGTATTAAAAATTGATACTTTGTCGCCGCGGACCCTATATGACGCGCTCTTATATTATATAAATTAACTAAAAGAATTTGTTGCTCGCATGTTTTTGGTATTAAAATAATCTGTGGACAATATACTATCGAAATATATAAGAAACTGAATTTGTTGCTCGTCTTAAAGTATTAAAAATCGATACTTTATCGTCGCGGACCTTATATGACGCGCTCTTATATTATATAAATTAACTAAAAGAATTTGTTGCTCGCATGTTTTTGGTACTAAAATAATCTGTGGACAATATACTATCGAAATATATAAGAAACTGAATTTGTTGCTCGTCTTAAAGTATTAAAAATCGATACTTTGTCGCCGCGAACCCTATATGACGCGCTCTTATATTATATAAATTAACTAAAAAAATTTGTTGCTCGTATGTTTTTGGTATTAAAATAATCTGTGGACAATATATTATCGAGATATATAAAAGTCTGAATTTGTTGCTCTTTACAGGATATATATGATTATCTTTTATCGTTCTATATCTCGAAATTTCATTTTTGCTAATTTCAAACAGTTTTGCATATATGTATATATATAAAAAGACATAGTAGTGTCTTACGCCAATATGTAGTATATATGTTTCTTGAAAAGAGAAGCCTTTTCATGTCATCGTGCCGAAATGTTCGGCAGCGTTTTGTATCGTCTGAAAGTAGATAAAGGCACGTTTTGTTTTGACATCGGATCCGCGTCGCGCACGACTATCTCGCGTTCCTTCTTTTTTATAGTTTCTTATACAGGGTGGTCCTCGTAACGGTCGCCACGATTTTTAAGGCACTTACAATAATCTGACATAAAAAAGTTTCAAACAAAAGTTGTGTGGCTTTATGGTGGCCATAAGATGGTGACAATGATTTGACTTTGGAAAATTATTTGAAGGTCATGTGAAGGTCAACTTTAAAATCTTAAATAGAAACCCCCATTTTTTATTTAGTATTCTTGTAGCTTACTTCGAGAGCTCTCCAAAACACTATAATAAAATATTTTTTCATTAAGTATTTTTTGAGTTATTTTATATTTTAATCTGACATTTTGATATAAAAAATAAAATATTTCGTAAAATATTCACTTTTCGATAATCTTACTGTAATTCTTTCATGTACAGAATAATAAGACAAATCAATTAATGCGAAAAAAACAAATAATTGTTTAAAAAAATACATTGTAAATAATTTTCTTAAAAACAATTATTTTTTTTATACTGACTGATTTGTCTCATTGTTCTGTACATAAAAGTATTACGGTAAGATTATCGAAAACTAAATATTTTACGAGATATTTAATTTTTTATGTCAAAATATATCAGATTAAAATATAAAATAATTCAAAAAGTACTTAATGAAAAAATACTTTATTATAGTGTTTTGGAAAGCTCTCGAGGTAAGATACAAGAATATGTAATGAAAAATAAGGGGTTCCATTAAAAAAATTCAAAGTTATTTTTTATATGATCTTGACGGTGCTATTCAATGTCATACTATTATTATTATATAATGCGCCACTTAGAGCTCTACAACTATTGCACGAAACATTTTTCACGAAAATGCGTTGTTTTCTAAAAAAACTGCTGATACGAGCGCTTTGTTACACCCTGTATATAAAGAAAGTAAGGTAATCCCTGCCGAAAATGATTAAAACGGATTTAAAAAAAAGTAATCCGAATCGATCGGGATTTTTGTACCGAAAATACGGTATTAAAACCGATTAAAAATAATCAAATCGAATTTAGTACGCTTCAGGCAGGTTAATGTTGGATGATACACATCCACCTCAATCTGAAATTATACAATTTCGTAAGTTATAATTAAACCTGTTTTAATACAATTGAATTGGAATTTACCATAGTCCGAGCCATAGGCAAAAATAATTCTTTTTAATAAAAAATTCCATCATTTCGCAGATGAAAAGTAAATAGATTTTATGTAGTGTGAGTCGGATTTGCTGTTATCATGATCACAATCAATTATTGAATAGGTGTTTCTACAATTGAAACGGACTCAGCTGTTAAAAACAAATATACGATTTGTTCGTAGGGGGTCCGGCTTTTATCCCCGTTTGACCGCTTTCTACCTCCAGGTTGGTTCGCTCGACTGTCGTCGCCTAGCGGCGCCACCCGGAACTACGCGCGGACGGGCGAGCGCGTGGGCCATTATGTTGCGGGTCGCGCTGCTGTATCGCGGATCGTGCTTAATGTGATAATTTATGGCAATCACAATATCCATTCGATTATTCGTGTTTATTTGGATTGACAACAATATGGATTAGAATGTAATGATTTCGGGTTGGAAATAATCCGCTAAAATGATATTAAAACCGATTATAATTCGTTCGGAATTAAAATCGATTACTTTTTAATCCAGGCGCGGATTGAACTGATTAGAACCGATTAAAATCGATTAAAACGGATTATGTTTTAATTGGTTTTGCCCCAAGGAACAAACACGGCGGTTATATTCCGACGTACAAAGTGACGATCAAAACTAGTGTAGATATAATCTCTAATATGTACCAAATGCAATGTTGCATTTACTGAAGCAGATGTTCTATGTAGAAAAATTCCATAATGACTCAATTGTTGTTTCAATATCGATTTTTGTTGGCCCAAAAATTTTGAACTTTTCTTAAAAAAGAAATATTGTGTGCATGTGGACACGGTTTATTTCAAAATAATGTTGATATCAATCTACAACTAAAACGAGTTAGCCAAAGATAGTAGCACCTATCACGAAAAAACAGAGGTACCCGGTTAACCCGCTTACCCGGTTTTACCCTACTTTCCCCTATATGAAGCGTGAATGTCAACGTATCCATCACATTTCAATTGCATGTGTTGTGTATGTCTGTATATATGTATATAATGCATTTAATGCGACGACGACAATGGTGTGGTGACATTTATATGTTACTTCCGTTCACGATACATATAGAAAAAAAATAAATACGCTTTCCTCATATAATTCACCCAAGTTATCGTTTAAGCTTATTAAGAATTCGATCGGTTTAGCCATTATTGAGGTTCGATACTATAAGACACTTTCAATTAGGTAACTCACGCGTATAGATGCAGAGAGTGCCTCGCTGTTTCTGTATGTGAACTCGGCACGAGACACTACCATGGCTCTTGATAACTTTTTTAAATTTATTTGTTTCAGTGCGTGTGACTATTGTGAGCAACCAGTGAATAATTCGGGAATTACTTCGTCATGTGAATGCGTTATAGGTGATGGATTTGAAAAAACAATATTTTCTATCAATCGTATGATTCCAGGTCCAAGTATTCAGGTATGTAACAATTTAAACATAGTATTTACACAATATAAAACATGTACATTAATATAACGTATGATTTTTCTAACGATTTTAATAATATTAATTGTCATATTAGAGATATTTTTCGTATTTAAATATTTTTTAACAATATTTTTCAAGATTCTTTATTGTAAATACAATATTTTTCTTTAATGTTAAAATCCAATAAGAATAATGTAGTACTATTTAATTCCTTAACTGAGTATTTATTTTTTACTAATCTAACATGCCCCAGAAATACCTTTTTCAAAATAATTTCTTTTTTTCAAACAAACATTACATGATGTATAAGTTTGTTACATCCATTGTAGTAACATTAAACTATGATGGATACTTATAGCGTACCCAGTTAAAATGTTAATAAACATTTTCTCTATTAAAAAGTTAAAAAATTTTAAATATTTTCCCACACGAAACATGACATCTAATGGACTTCCATATAACTTCCATAACTCCATTCGACATCTATCTCCACGATGGATGTCGGATGGATTTTTAATAGAACTTCATATAGTTTCCATAAAAAATGTCGTCTGTAAATCCATCATAGATGTCTAATGGACATCTACATTGTGTGATATACAGATATTTATATTTTCTAACATAATATTTAATTTTTATTTAAATAATAATAATTATTTACAATTCTTAAATGTTTAAAAGTATACATAAAATCATAATAAATATATTCTATTATTAATTTATTTACAATTCAAATTTTCTATGCAAATAATTTTTAAATCTATAAATTAATAAAAAATACGGTAAACCTTCGAAAAACCCACCTATATGAAATAATGGGTAAGAATACCCAATTCTTATGTATTTTTGCCTCCTGAACACGAATATGAAAGTTAAAAATGGCGGTCGGACTCGCAAATCAAAGAGAAACGCAAAAATCCAACCAAACGCGAAAATTCAATTCATGTCCGAGAGATGCATTTTTATTAGTAATAATTCACTCCTGGGATATAGGTTTGGGTTAGATTATATCTTCCGGAAGTGGAGTCCCCCCGTAGGGAGGGCGGAACCCACTGTGTCCACGCATATACTTTACGACGCAAAGCGAAGTCCATCCCACAATTATTGTGTGGATGAGAAAGTGTATGAGTGGACACAGTGGGTTCCGCCTCCCCCCCCCCCCTCCTACATGGAGGCTCCACTTCCGGAAGATATAACCTAACCCAAACCTATATCCCAGGAATGAATTATTACTAATAAAAATGCATCCCTCGGACATGGGTTGAATTTTCGCGTTTGGTGGGATTTTTGCGTTTCTCTTCGATTTGCGAGTCCGACTGCCATTTTTAAGTTTCATATTCGTGTTCAGGAGGCAAAAATACATAAGAATTGGGTATTCTTACCCATTATTTCATATAGGTGGATTTTCCAAAAATACTAATAAAATTAGGTAAAATAACGAATTTTTCTGACGTCATAATTATATAATTGTAAAATGGAATATTAAACATTAAATATATAATATTGGTAGCGAGTAGGTACCCCTTCACGATCCCGGTGAGGGGCAGACCTGCTTCAGGACCTAGCGACCCTTCCCACGCAAGCTCGTGCTTTTCTCCACATCGTAACACCTGGAGAAAGCACGTCCTAACCCAAGTCCCATCTAATCCTTTTACCTATTCCAATCCTATACCAATGCAGAAGGAAGCGGGGTCCCACTGCATTTATGTTACCCCAAGAACACTTATGGATCATGATAGAAATAGACTATATTCTGCTGGGCGATCCAACTAGCAATTGCCGCTCCTCGGAGTCCGGGTCTGAGAGTGTGAAATGGGCTACCGGCCATGGAGATGTAGGAAACCAGGCATCACATGGAAACTCGGCGACTGGAATAACTAAAAAGTTACAGAATACCATCAAATTCGGCACGTGGAATGTGCGCGGTCTACTCGATCCCAGCAAACTGGCAATCGTGGAGACATCGTATACAGCAATAACAGGGATTGCGGAGACCCATTGGAAGGGCCAAGGATACTTTAGGAGTGGAAATGGAAACATGATATACTTCTCCGGCACTGAAAACGCATCAAGGAATGGAGTAGCTATCATAGTGAACAAAAGTATAAACAGCGCAGTCATCGAATATGAGGCAGTTAATGATCGAATCATGGTTCTTAGGCTTAATGCTCGGCCTGCTGGGTTAAACATAATACGAGCATATGCCCCCACCAGCGCCTCCGACGACGAAGATATAGAGGCGTTTTACGCAAAGTTAGAAGGGACGCTTGGAAAGATATCAACTCGAGAAATCACCATATTAATGGGTGATTTCAATGCAAAAATAGGGGAGTCTGGCGCCGATGAAGAGCTACGCGGAGCCGTGGGACGGTTTGGACTGGGCTCTAGGAATAAGAGGGGCGAGCCCCTAGTTCATTTTTGCACTGATAACAGCCTTTTCATCTGCAACTCGGGATTTCAGTATCACGATATCATCTAGAAGACGATATACATGGCGCTCTCCTGAAGGTGTCTATCAGAACCAGATAGACTACATCATGATCAACTCAAGATGGAGAACATCGATCAAGAACTCTGAGACCTATCCGGGGAAAGATTGTGGTAGCGATCATCAGTTCCTCGCAGCCGAACTGAGACTTAAGTTGAAGAAGCTTGCACCAAAAAAAGCGCCCGGAACAAATAGAGTCTGAAGGCAGACATGACGTATAAGAGTGAGGCGGAAAGAGAAGTGAAAAAGGTCCTAAACAATCAGGCCCACTGAAAATGCAGAAACTATTTGGTTTAGGTCGAAAAACGCAATGGAGAGGGCAGCTGCTAGAGCTAACGCAACACCCAATGGAATCAACAATGGAAGAAAACCGTAGATAAGCGATGATACGTAGAATACGATACAGCTACGGAGAAGCATAAAAAAGACGGGGCTGCAACAGCCAGAAACAAGGCAAATGTACGGCGAGGTCAGCAGGGAAATAAGACGAAAATGCCGGAATGACAAGAACCAATATCTAAACAACATCTGTGCGGAATTGGAAATGCATAGCGACAGAAACGAAACCAAAGATATGTTCCTAAAGCTGAAGCAAATAACAAGGAAGTTCACATCTCATCACACAACAGTCAAGGACGACGATGGAAGGCTTCTAACAGACCAGGGCAACATAAAAGAACGTTGGAAATCCTACTGTGAAAAATTGTTCAAGGACGAAACGCCGAAAAACTCTAGCAAGGTGGAAGCTCCAGTTTTTGATCCAGAACCTGATATCACCATACAAGAGGTGCAAGCCGCCCTAGGAAAAATAAAACCAAACAAGGCGGTTGGAGAGGACAGCGTCGTGATCGAAATGATTACATCCCTCGGCGAAACAGGAACCAGAATGATGTTTACACTCTGCAAACAAATATGAAGATCCTGCAAATGGCCATCAGATTGGACAAGCTCAATTTATGTACCTTTTCATAAAAAGGGGGCTAAGGATCGCTGCGAAAATTATAGAATCATTTCACTTATTTCACACGCTAGCAAAGTAATGTTACAAATAATTCTAGAACGATTAAAGCCGTGTTTACTACCATAAATACCAGAAGAACAAGCAGGCTTTATGCCACAGAGAGGCACAAGAGAGCATATACTGAATATGCACCAGATTATAGAAAAGTGCAGGGAATACAACGCTAAAGTCTATATCTGCTTTCTCGACTACTACAAAGCGTTTGACTGTGTGCAGTGTGCAAATATATATAAAGTGTACGAAACTGAAAAAATTGACTGTGACAAATTATATGTTATTTATCATTAAGTAATGTATAAATTGTCCATCTGAAACATATGTAAAATTTATTAATAATAGGTTTATGGTAAGACTTAGACAGTAAACGCTAATTAATCAATTACAACGAGACGAGAACTATTTAAAAAATACTATCTTTGATGAATTCGCTTACTGTCTAAGTCTTATTGTGTTTATATTTTTCTTTATATGCTAAAATTTTGTTCATGTACGTATAATGGCTTCAGAGCCTGTAGACCATTGCACAACACAATTTCTAGCATTGCATCGATACTATACAAGTTAAATTGTTATTTATTTACTTTTTTAAGAAGTCTCAGATTGGCATATATGTTATTGGAAACTTGTACCATATGTTGCATTTCATCATTAATTTCTAAAAAGTAATCTGAAAATAAACTGATGTATTATTGTGCACAAACAAAAATAACGATCGATTAATCATACACAAATAATTCTACAATAACGTTACAACATACTAAAAATATCTTACCAAAGTACATAATAGTTAATATAATTAATATTTTTTACCTTTCGATAAGGAATACCTTTAAAAATACTTTTTCACCGTTCTCATCTTTTACAGATAATTAATTGTCCATCCTTGAATCATTACTTTCGCATCTAAGAGTCTGTTTCTTCTCGTTTTCATATCTTGCCTTGAAATGCCTAAACCACATTATCCTTCGGTGTATTTTTCTTTGATCAGAATTTGAGATATTGTGAAGTATGATCCTGAAAAAGTTTTATTATTGTAACTTCTTTTTCGATTAATTATTAAAATTAATATAGTGCATGTATTATCTTTGAAGAATTACTTTTCTGATCGTAAGTTATATTAAAATTTTGAAAATAAAATTTATTAGGTGTACAACTTTGCTTCCGCCGTTTTTTTTCCGAAATTCGAGGCTTTATTGTAAAAAACTGGTTATACATTTATGGAATTAGTTGGGAATTAGTTTTTAAAATTTCCTCAATTTCCACTAATTGAGCTCTAATTTCCAAAAGAAATCGCCTTTCAGCGCGTTTATTAAAATATTTTGTATTATTGCATTTTGTGCTTTTATTACTTTTGTCCACCAACTTATCCAATAGCAATTGTACATCTCTCATATCATATTTTATAGCCACTATTTGTCTTGTCAGTTTCTTTAATTGATTTACTGTAAATAGCGTTTATTATTAATAAATGTTCACAGCTTTACATAGCTTTTATACTATTTAAATATATGTACATTTATGTTCATGTCTGTGCGTGTGTATGCATGCGTATCTGTGTAAATATATATAATATATATAAATAGTACAAAAGTATATAAATATATATTAATGTATATTGTGTTCAATATACTATTCAATTTATATGTGCGTGTGCGTGTGCGCGCGCGCGCGTTTGTGTGTGTGTCTATGCATGTAT
>NW_027223326.1:2972476-3011228 GCF_030449975.1 Polyergus mexicanus | reverse complement strand
GTCAATTTTAATGGAAGACCAAGAAGAACTCGGTATTTCTTCTTTTTCAACTGCCTTTCGAATTTGTACATCCGTTTTAAGATATGAAGGATATTTACATAATTTCTTATTTTGTAGCCAAATTTTGGGTATTACTTGGATACCATCGTAGAATTCAACGACGACGAATCGCCGACATTTTCCTAGGAAATTAAAGAAAGAATATTTACGAGTCATCATGTTAACAAGATATCAATTTGTATAAATTTTTTTTACATATGTATAAATTGTCTTAATTTATAATTTTATCAAAGCAGTGGTATCAACGCAGAGTACTAAATTAAAACTCAGTATTTTGATAAAATTATAAATTAAGACAATTTATACATATGTAAAAAAAATTTATACAAATTGATATCTTGTTAACATGAAAGCAGTGGTATCAACGCAGAGTACTCCTAGGAAAATGTCGGCGATTCGTCGTCGTTGAATTCTACGATGGTATCCAAGTAATACCCAAAATTTGGCTACAAAATAAGAAATTATGTAAATATCCTTCATATCTTAAAACGGATGTACAAATTCGAAAGGCAGTTGAAAAAGAAGAAATACCGAGTTCTTCTTGGTCTTCCATTAAAATTGACCGGATTTTTGGCGAGAATTGTAAGAATTTAAATAAATAAGAAAGCTTATATAACTTTTTTAGTTTTACTCATTCATCATACTGAATAATATGTTTTAAATATTTTCAGCGTTCTTACAGAAAGCTAATGCGAAAGCAAAAATGGCCTTATATATACATCAGATATGGATACTGAAAAAGAAACAAAATATTATAGAAAATTTAGAGCGAGAAAAGTTTTATATTCATCCGACAGCGAAGAAGAGTCATATACAAGTACATGCACAACTTTACCGTCTACTCCATGTCCTCCCGTAAAACGTGAGTGATTATAAATAATTTTATTGCATGTATATACAATATATATATATATATATATACACATGCAATTAAATATATATATATATATATAAATACTGAAGTAGAACATAAAGTCAAAATAATGTCAGACGCCGAATTGATCAAATTTCAAGCCTAAATTTGATCAATATGACATTACATTAATATTATTTTAACTTTTCTGTTTAACTTGAGTAACTTACATCTTTTATAAATGTTTAACACGATTTTTATTTAATCAATATAAAAGGTCAACGAATAAACAATACAAATAAAGAAGAACAACGTGATACTTCACGTTTAATTACACATTCTTGGGATTTAAAAAAAAAATATGAAGAATCACAAATTTCAGACTTGAGTTCCCACACATCATCTCTACAAGATGAGCAAATTCATTAAATATCTTTAAGTAATAATAGGTGTAAGATTAAATTTAATATTTATAAATATATTAGCCATAATTATGAAAGAATGTAAAAGAGATATGTAATTTTGTACATAAAACATTTAAAATAATAGATATGATATTAATATCTTAGAATGTGCCTACATATTCTGGAAATACACATGTGTGTGTGTGTGTGTGTGTGTGTGTGTGTGTGTGTGTGTGTGTGTGTGTGTGTGTGTGTGTGTGTGTGCATATATAAACATTAAGAGAAAATTTAAATTTTGGCAAGTGTTTATATATAAACTTGGCCAAAATTTAAATCGTCCTTTAATTGCTATTTTGATTTTGAAATATATTTATAATATATTTTATGTGCAGATACGAATGATTATGATACTTTGTACAAGAGAAGTGAATAATTACCTAACATAGCTGCAAATTAAAAAAATTTAGACAATTTCACACCTTATCGGCATATTAGTAGAAAGGAGGAAATTGTTCGATCAATTATATATCCGCCAGAAAATCGACATATAAATAAGGAAAAGGAAAATGATAATTTAAATAAGTTTCCCCAAGCTGGAATTGGTATGTAAATAATATATAATAAATATATTATGCATAATATATAAGGCATAGTTTATTAATAATCATTTTTTAATTATTTATATGATTTTATGTATAATAAATTCTATATGTAACTCTATATATACATGCATAGACACACACACAAACGCGCGCGCGCGCACACGCACACGCACATATAAATTGAATAGTATATTGAACACAATATACATTAATATATATTTATATACTTTTGTACTATTTATATATATTATATATATTTACACAGATACGCATGCATACACACGCACAGACATGAACATAAATGTACATATATTTAAATAGTATAAAAGCTATGTAAAGCTGTGAACATTTATTAATAATAAACGCTATTTACAGTAAATCAATTAAAGAAACTGACAAGACAAATAGTGGCTATAAAATATGATATGAGAGATGTACAATTGCTATTGGATAAGTTGGTGGACAAAAGTAATAAAAGCACAAAATGCAATAATACAAAATATTTTAATAAACGCGCTGAAAGGCGATTTCTTTTGGAAATTAGAGCTCAATTAGTGGAAATTGAGGAAATTTTAAAAACTAATTCCCAACTAATTCCATAAATGTATAACCAGTTTTTTACAATAAAGCCTCGAATTTCGGAAAAAAAACGGCGGAAGCAAAGTTGTACACCTAATAAATTTTATTTTCAAAATTTTAATATAACTTACGATCAGAAAAGTAATTCTTCAAAGATAATACATGCACTATATTAATTTTAATAATTAATCGAAAAAGAAGTTACAATAATAAAACTTTTTCAGGATCATACTTCACAATATCTCAAATTCTGATCAAAGAAAAATACACCGAAGGATAATGTGGTTTAGGCATTTCAAGGCAAGATATGAAAACGAGAAGAAACAGACTCTTAGATGCGAAAGTAATGATTCAAGGATGGACAATTAATTATCTGTAAAAGATGAGAACGGTGAAAAAGTATTTTTAAAGGTATTCCTTATCGAAAGGTAAAAAATATTAATTATATTAACTATTATGTACTTTGGTAAGATATTTTTAGTATGTTGTAACGTTATTGTAGAATTATTTGTGTATGATTAATCGATCGTTATTTTTGTTTGTGCACAATAATACATCAGTTTATTTTCAGATTACTTTTTAGAAATTAATGATGAAATGCAACATATGGTACAAGTTTCCAATAACATATATGCCAATCTGAGACTTCTTAAAAAAGTAAATAAATAACAATTTAACTTGTATAGTATCGATGCAATGCTAGAAATTGTGTTGTGCAATGGTCTACAGGCTCTGAAGCCATTATACGTACATGAACAAAATTTTAGCATATAAAGAAAAATATAAACACAATAAGACTTAGACAGTAAGCGAATTCATCAAAGATAGTATTTTTTAAATAGTTCTCGTCTCGTTGTAATTGATTAATTAGCGTTTACTGTCTAAGTCTTACCATAAACCTATTATTAATAAATTTTACATATGTTTCAGATGGACAATTTATACATTACTTAATGATAAATAACATATAATTTGTCACAGTCAATTTTTTCAGTTTCGTACACTTTATATATATTTTTTTAAACAAAAATATTATTTTATAAATAAATTATAAATTACAAATTATTAATTATTAATTATAAATTACTAATTATAAATATATTATTCGTAATTTCAAATTTTATAAAAATTTGTTTACTTTATTAAACTTTTATTGACATATTCGTGTGTAATTAAAAAAAAATTTTTTTTTATTGTATAAACTTGTATGTTATTTGGTTGTATATATTTGTATATTTGATATTATGTTTACAATAAACAAAATTTTTTCATAATTTTTGCATTTTTATGTTTTTATTACAATTATCTTTTTTTAGTAATTAAAATAGAAATAAAAAATCGACTTAAAATAAGCGAATAATTTTTCCATTTCATCAGTTGTATTTTTTATATTGAGATATTTATTAATACGTTTATTTTAGTAATTTTGCATTAAAAATAATTATATATTCTTGGCTTTACAGAATACATTTTTGTATGTATATTTTGTACAATTAGTACACAAAAATTTGATTAATTAATATAATCTTATAATTTATATATAATTTAAATTTAAAAAATTTTAATTTTTAATAAAAAAATAATCCATAAATAATCTGTAATATTTAGTGGATGTCCATTATTATTCAGTGGAGTCATCCATCATCCAGAAATATCTATAATTTCTCTATATTATATCTATATAACATCCATTAATACGTCTAACAGATGTAGAATGGAAGTAACAAATGCGAAACTATGGATGTCTAGTAGAAGTCCATACGATGTTAAGTGAACGTCTAATGGAGGTTTTGAATCTCTATAGTGGACGTCTATTGTACATCCATTAGAGGTTTTTGCTCCGTGTGAGTTGTTAAATAAATTTAAATATTTTGTAAACTAATTTTAAATATCTTGATGTGCCATAGTAAAAACGTATCTCATATCTTCATATTTTAACCTTTCTAAAAATTACTTATGTAAAATTCATTATATGTATGTATGTGTTAACCGGATTTATATAACAAGAAATCCTATTCCAGCAAACACACTTTTATAACTATGTTATAACGATTACATAACTCAGTGTAACCGAATATAACAAGTAATATTACAGGATTGTAATATATAATACCAATTCGTTCCTTGTAATTTCCCACTTAAGAAAGCAACAATGTTATGTAGCAATTATACATTTAACTACGACAATTATATAATGTTATATTATTGATACGTTAAGAACATAATTATAATAAAATTAACATATTATTGCTATTGATTTGATATTTATATAATTTTTTATATGAATCTCATACAGAAATTAATGTATATTAGATATCTACTAGATATTCTCAATGTGGATTAGGGATATCCATGAATATGTAGAAAACAGCTATTAGACATGCTTTAAATATTTAAATGTTAGAAATAGATCTTATAAATATCCACAGGATACGTAGGCCAATATCCATATAGACATCCATATCAATAGATATTCATGTAAATATTCAATGAATATTAATGTAGGTATCCATTGTATGTTGATTAAATTTTGGTCACAAAATGACTAATTAAATGTTCTAAGTGAGTTCTGAGTGAGGTCTCTTGAGATCCGAAAATGATATCGATATATCACATTCACGGAACGTCATTTTCTGATGTTTGTTTGACGGCTAAATTAAGACCAATTACAGTAATAATATATAATAATACATATTAATGTAATATATATGATAGGCAAATTTAAATAATTTAATTTATAAAATTAAAGATTTTATTTATAATAATGAATGGAATATTTCGAATTTGAAATTATATTGTTTTCTTTTATTTCAAATCTGATAACTTTTTCCGTTTCGAGGCATATTTTTATTACACTTGTTGAAGGATATATTAAAAACTATCACGATATTTTATTTATATAATTTTTCCCAATTTACTATTATCAATTAAAGCATAAACACAAGTATCATACATGATATATTTAATTAAATACCTAACAATAAATCCAGCAATATAATAATTACATTCCTATCCTTCAGCAAGTGTAATAAAAATATGCCTCGAAACAGAAAAAGTTGTCAGATTTGAAATAACACACACACACGCACGCACGCACGCACGCACGCCCGCCCGCACGTGCGCACGCACGCACGCACGCTCGCACGCACAAGAGACGTAAATCCGATCGTGCAACCTCCACGCGGTACACCTTGAATAATGCGAATGCTGGCGGTATGTCAACTTTGAAGCTTCATATCTTGGGAATGACTTATGCAAAAAACAAAAATAAGTAGTGTTTTGAAAATATCTCGACGAGGGCTACAAGAATATGTAATAAAAAATAAGAGATTTCGTTTACGAAAACATTGATGAGCTTCACCTGATCTTCAATAAGTCACTCAAGGTCAAGTCCACAATTTTTACCATGTGTCCCCCTCAATAACCTACAACTTTTGTCTGAAAAATTTTTCCATATTTAAAGCCGTTTCCAAGATTCAAGGATGGGGTCTGACTTTAGAGATACCCTGTATAGGGACGCTCCTGAGACATAGCGTTGCACGCGCAATCCGCAGGCGGCACCTCAGATATCGGCCCGAAAAGGACATCTAATTCCGAGCACTGACTTAGAGCACCACCACGAACGCGCGCATCTCGGGCGTGTAAAATGGCGGTCCTTCGATTGGGTACACCAGGAGGCCTATCAACAATTCAGATATACAGGGTGATCCAAAACAAGTATAGTGTACTTGAAGGATCGTATTCCTGAATCAATTCTAAGACAATTTTTCCTTCATGAAAATTTCGCCTGAAGCTTAGTTTTTAAATTATGAAAAGAAATAGTGAGCGAATTACGGGACAAGTACAGAAGGTAGGCAGGGGCGGCGCAACACACCGTCTGCTGCAGGCGCTTACGCGAGGCGCTCGCCACAGCTGATCGAGCGCTACAGCGTACTGGTCATATAATTCGCTCACTATTTTCTTTTATAATTTAAAATCTAATTTTCAGACGAATATTTCGTAGAAGAAAAATCTTAGAAATCATTTAATGCGGGGTCTATAATGCGAGTCTCAGAGACGCGAGAACGGTCGTAACATTCCTTGTTTCCGGTCATAGGACAGTCGTATTCATAGTCGCTCGAATTGGTTCAGTTCCTATTCCAACGACTACGACCACAATATGTCGCTGCGACGAACCTATCAGAAGAGAGCATTGTGTATTACGCATTAAACAGACTAGCAGAAAAATAGCATGAAGTAGGGAAAAAGGTTATGTTCATTACCATGAGTTCTAACGTTTTAAATATGGATTTCCAATATGAATATTTGCACGAACATTCTGTTTTCTGATTGGTTATTATGTTACAATCTAGCAACTTGTGACAAGCTATTGTAGACAAGCATCATGACACGCGACTCTGCGATTTTAAGACTGCGACTTAACTGAAGGACATTGCGACTGCATTGTAGACCCCGCATAAGAATACGACTTTAAGGACGAACGATTGTTCTAAATCACCCCGCTACAGCGCTCGATCATCTATTGGCTATACGCGATGTGTATGTGTGTGTGTGTGTTTGTGTATGAGAACGTGTACGCATATTACATACACGTACACACACATACATTCATCGCGTATAGCAAACAGCTGATCGAGATACACTCCCTCTCTCTCTCTTTTTCGCTCGCCTTCTCACTTGCTCACCACTCACTTCTTACCTTATACAGTTTATAATTGCTGCACGGCCGTGGATGCGCACAAGAAATGTTTTTTTATTAACAATGAGTTCTTTTTACTTATTTTCGACACTTTTATCGATCGAGAAGTCGTATCGACCTTTTACACTTTTACACTCACGCACTTAATCGATGAATCGATGAAAACAATTATACAAACGATCACTACCGATTCAATAATACAATTATCAATTAATAATTATTTACAATAAATCATTACCGATTATTTACTGAATCACTTAAAGAAACGCGTTAAATACATAACGAACGTTACTTTGACGCGGAGATCGCGCGACGACAACAAGCAGGTTATGTCGGTACTACGATACTAGCGCTGCCGATCGCGAACTGCGAACGTGTGTCACGTGATAGACACGAGACGCTACCATATCTTATGATTGACTGAAATTTCGGCATTTCAAACGCAATAATTTCGAAAATAAAATATAAAATAATAAATAATAAAAAATTAAACATTTAATAATCGTTTTCTTTTTTTTTAAATACCTTACTAATCGTGCCTCCGCTTTTCTTTCCCAAACAGGACAGATAAAAATTATTAATTTTAATTATTAATTATTATAATATAAAATTTTAATTATTATTTAATTATTATTATTCTTGTTTCTGCAAATAGAAAATGTTCCATGTAAAAATGTGATGGTCGTTCTGAAAAGAGCAAATTGTCTTTGATCGCTCTGAAAAAAGCGGATTGGTTTTATAAAAGGTGCTCAAAATGACCGCCATCCATTCTAACGCAAGCTCTCATGTGTTTTAATAAATTTTTTTCGACATTGTTCATTACTTCTTCTTCGATAACCCAAATAACATGTCGCAATCTTGTTTCTAAGTCTTCGACATCCTCAGGAAACGTTTTATAAATTACTTCTTTATAATATTCCTATAAAAAAAATCTAGAGGATTGAGATCCGAAGATCTTGCTGGCCAACGTATCGGGCCATACCGACCCATCCAGCGTCCAGGGAACTGCTCGTTTAAAAAATTTGTCATAATTCTAGCGTTGTGTGGCCCAGCACCGTCTTGTTGAAAAACAATTTTGTTTCTTTGTAATAATGGCACTTCTTTCAAAAAATCTGGTAAATTATCTCTTAAAAGTTCCACGTATGTTTGGCTAGTTAAAATATTTGGAAGAATAATAGGACCAAGTACTTGATTTCCCATTATTCCATTCCACACATATTTATTTTTCAACGAGTTTGGAAGCTTCTGAGTCGGGTGACTCTGGGATTCTCTTTGCTCCAAAAATGCATATTATGTGAATTAAAAATTCCTTTTCGTGTGAATAATGATTCATCACTGAATATCACATGAAAAGAGAATTTGGGGTTTTGATCTACTTTTTTCAGAAAATCTTCGCAGAATGTTCGTCTTGTATGGTAATCCTCTGGTCGCAAAGTTGCACGCGTGTGTAATGAAATGCGTGTAAGTTTTCTTCTTTGAGTATTTTTTGTATAGTTGTGTAAATAATGTTCTTGAGCAACCACCCGAATATTCGTTTCAGGATTCTGCTCGAAAACACGTATAACGCGCCGTCTCCAAATTTCTTACATCGCGATACCTTCCAGTGTCGTGTTTGTTTGGAAGAATACTGCCAGTCTCGTATAATTTTTAAGCTGCTCTAAGTATGACGGCAGCCGATGGATATTCTATCCGATTTGGATATAATTCGGCGTACCGTTTTGCAGCTACGTGATGCTGCCCGTGACACTCGCTAAGTGCCATCAGCATATCGTAATATTCTTCTTTTATGTATGTTGTCATATCGTACATGCTCTTAATGCTTCTAATAATCGAAGGATTATTGATTGCAATATCGATCGGCTCGTCTTATTTATTTGGTCCTCGCGGGGGGGGGGGGGTCGATATTCCCTCCACGCCTCCCGCAACAAATAGCACAATTCGGGTAATGACACGCGACACGCGACACCCACTATTCGTTGCGCAACTATATACACAACTATATAAAACATACTCAAAGAAAAAAACTTGCATACATTTTACTATACACGCGTGCAACATTTGCGACCAGAGGATTATCATGCAACGTTCTGCGAAGATTTTCTGAGAAAAGTAAATCGAAATCCCAAATTCTCTTTTCGTGTGATATTCAGTGATGAATCATTATTCACACGAGGAGGAATTTTTAATTCACATAATATACATTTTTGGAGCGAAAAGAATCTCAGAGTCACGCGACTCAGAAACTTCCGAACTCGCTGGAAGGTAAATATGTGTGGGCTGGATTAATGGGAAATCAAGTACTTGGTCCTATTATCCTTCTTGATATTTTAACTAGCCAAACATATGTGGAACTTTTAAGAAATAATTTACCAAATTTTTTGGAAAAAATGCCATTATTAGAGAGAACCAAGATTGTTTTTCAACAAGACGGTGCTGGACCACACAACGCAAGAATTGTAATAAATTTTTTATATGAGCAGTTTCCTGGATGCTGGATGGGTCGATATGACGAGTGAGTCTCGATTGCGCACATTACCGATCGGACATGACAATATTTCCCAATCGGACACAGGCTCGGTCGGACACAGTCCCGATCGAGTGGCCTTCACTTGGACACAGTACAATTGGACACGGTGCAAATGGACACGTTACAAATGGACACGAGATTGTGCACACGGTTCAATTGGACACAGTGCATTTGGACACAGTAATTTTGGATACAGTAGCTTTTGGACACATAAGAAAATACGCATCGTTTACTTGGACACCGCTCAATTGGACACTGTTCATTTGGACACCGTTCGTTTGGACACAGAAAGATGCGCACCGTTCATTTGGACACCGTTATTTGCCCACCGTTCGTTTGGACACCGTTCATTTGCCCACTGTTCGTTTGGACACCGTTCATTTGCCCACCGTTCGTTTGGACACCGTTCATTTGCCAACCGTTCGTTTGGACACCGTTCATTTGTACACAGAAACATGCGCACTGTTTGTTTGAATATGTAACAGATGGAGAGAAATAAAAATCATTTTGGGAAAATATAATCAGTATTCTTATAACACTTTATACTGGTAAATCTATGTAAAATATGAAATCGTGAAAAGGAGATACATTTGAACGTTATAATATCTGTCAAAATAAAATATATTCATACTTATATATCTCTGATACTGATGTCATTAATTTTACATTGCTTTTAGCACTTTGTTTAGCCTTTCGCATATTTGGATGTCATGCATGGATACAGTGGGTTCCGCCCCCCCTGCGGGGGGGCTCCACTTCCGGAAGATATAACCTAACCCAAACCTATTTCTTATTTAAAACAAAAATTTGGTGTGGATTACGTCGTATAATTTAAATCAAATTTTGGTGTCCAAACGAACGGTGTCCAAACGAACGGTGGGCAAATGAACGGTGTCCAAACGAACGGTGGGCAAATGAACGGTGTCCAAACGAACGGTGGGCAAATAACGGTGTCCAAACGAACGGTGTCCAAATGAACGGTGCGCATTTTTCTGTGTCCAAACGAACGGTGTCCAAATGAACAGTGTCCAATTGAGCGGTGTCCAAGTAAACGATGCGTATTTTCTTATGTGTCCAAAAGCTACTGTATCCAAAATTACTGTGTCCAAATGCACTGTGTCCAATTGAACCGTGTGCACAATCTCGTGTCCATTTGTAACGTGTCCATTTGCACCGTGTCCAATTATACTGTGTCCAAGTGCACCACTCCCGTCCCGATCGGACACAGGCTCGATCGGACACAGATCAATCGGACGCAATTCCGATCGGACACATATGGTTGCAATCGGACCCAGGCCTAATCCGACACAGGCCCAATCGGACACAGACCCAATCGGAATTGTGTCTGATTGGGTCTGTGTCCGATTGAGCCTGTGTCAGATCAGGATTGTGTCCGATCGGGACTGTGTCCTATCGGGTCTGTGTCCGATTGGGAAATATTGTCGTGTCCGATCGGTAATGTGCGCAATCGGGACGATCCCGGTATGGCCCGATAGGTTGGCCCGCAAGATCACCGGATCTCAATCCTCTAAATTTTTTTTTATAGGGATATTGTAAAGAAGTAATTCATAAAACGCTTCCCGAGGATGTCGAGGACTTAGAAACAAGATTGCGACATGTTATTTGGGCTATCGAAGAAAAAGTAATGAACAATGTCGAAAAAAAATTTATTAAAACGCATGAGAGCTTGCGTTAGAATGGATGGTGGTCATTTTGAGCAGCTTTTATAAAACCAATCCGCTCTTTTCAGAGCGACCAAAGACAATCCGCTCTTTTCAGAACGACCATGACATTTTTACATGAAACATCTTCTACTCGCAGAAACAAGAATAATAATAAATTAATAATAATTAAAATTTAATATTATAATAATTAATAATTAAAATTAATAATTTTTATCTGTCTTGTTTGGGAAAGAAAAGCGAAACGCATGATTAGTAAGGTATTTAAAAAAAGAAAACAATTATTAAACGTTTAATTTTTTGTTATTTTTTATTTTATATTTTTTCGAAATTATTGTATTCAAAATGCGGAAATTTCAGTCAATTATAAGATATGGTAGCGTCTCGTGTCTATCACGTGACACGTGACACACGTTCGCAGTTCGCGATCGGCAACCGGCAGCGCTAGTACCGATATAACCTGCTTGTTGTCGTCGCGTGATCTCCGCGTCAAAGTAACGTCCGTTAAGTATTTAACGCGTTTCTTTAAGTCAGGCTTGCGGCCGGTTTGCACTTTTCGGCCGATCTTGGCTGGAGTCATCCCCAATCTTTTTGTTTTATAGTATCTATGCTGCTCGCGGAGACGTAAGACGCTCGAACTCAGGGACAGTATTAGCTGTAAATCATATGGGGCTTTAGCATATTATGTTATATAGTTAGCATTATTATGTTATAAAGTTAAAGAACACTAAAATGAAGAATACATATATTAATTATATATATATATATATATATATATATATATATATATATATATATATATATAATATTAGGGTATATAAGTTTATTACATAATAAGGCATATATATATATAAAATTTATATTCTTATTTAGTATAACTATATTGTAATATAAAGCAAATCAATCGTATATTTTTAAATTTAACGCTAATAGGTTTTCGCATCACCCTTGAGGTACATAATAATAATAATAAACGTAATAACTCTGTAAACAATAAACAGCGCGTGGAACTATATGCTAAAACCGCATATGATTTACAGCTAATACTAGTCCCTAAGTTCGAGCGTCTTACGTCTCCGCGAGCAACCTAAATACTATTAAACAAAAGGAGTGGGGATGGCTGTAACCAAGATCGGCCGAAAAGTGCAAACCGGCCGCAGGCCTGTTTTAAGTGATTCAGTGAATAATCGGTAGTGATTTATTGTGAATAATCGGTAGTGATCGGTTGTATAATTATCTTCGTCGATTCATCGATTAAGTACGTGAGTGTAAAAGTGTAAAAGGTCGATACGACTTCTCAATCGATAAAAGTGTCGAAAATAAGTAAAAAGAACTCATTGTCAGTAAAAAACATTTCTCGTGCGCATCCACGTGCAGTAATTACAATCTGTATAAGGTAAGAAATGAGTGAGTGAGCAAGTAAGAAGACGAGCGAAAAAGAAAGAGAGAGAGAGAGAATGTGTCTCGATCAGCTGTTTGTAATACGCGTGTGTATTATATACATATACACATACACTCATCGCGTATATGTTCTCATACACATATACACACATACACACCCATCCACCCACACACACATACTCAACGCATATAGCCAACACTGATCGAGTGCTGTAGCGAAGTGGTTTAGAACAATTCTTCGCCCTTAAAAGATTGTATTCTTAAATAATTTCTAAGAGAGATTTTTCTTTTACGAAATATTCGTCTGAAACTTAGATTTTAAATTATGAAAGAAAATACTGAGCGAATTACCGGACGAATACGCTGTAACGCTTGATCAGCTATAGGGTGCGCCTCGCGTAAGCGCCTGCAGCGGACGGTGTGTTGCATCGCTTCTACCTACCTTCTGTACTCGTCCCGTAATTCGCTCACTATTTCCTTTTATAATTTAAAAACTAAGCTTCAGATGAAATTTTCTAAAAGAAAAAATTGTCTTAGAATTGATTCAGGAATACGATTCTTCAGGGACACTGTACTTGTTTCGGATCACCCTGTATAGATCAGTGATTGAAACTTATCATACCTATATCACAGGGTTTCATTTCGAATTTCATCAAATACATTAAAATCTTTATCTGATTCTTTTCTCGATTGTTAGTACTTATCTTTTTATCAATTTTTATTATGACGCTACGCTGATTTTTCGTTATTATTTCTTTTTAAATTATCTTTTTTTTTATACATAATCTTACCTTGTTCGCCGTGAGCCGGTGACACTTCTCTAACTAATTTACTATCTATTAAAACATAACTCTTCTTTCTATACTTATTTTCTTATCACTTTGTCTTTTACTCATAATTTGTTGATTATTTGTACTTATCAGATCTTATTCGGTAATTGCAACACCTTCTACTTCCATTTCATCTTTTGTCTCTCAATCTCATTGTTATCTTCCTTCCTCTTATAATTAGTTCCCTTTTCTTCCTTATTTGCCCCAGTCGTCTTATTAGCCAAGACTTTTCCTATTTTTTCTTCTTTGATTTGATCTGTTCCCGACCATTTTCGTGTACAGCTTCCATAAATTTCAATAATAATTGTAATTTTATCTAATTCTTCCTCAATTCCTATTACTTTTCTCTTCTTGTCTGTTATATTTTCTTTATTTGTCTTATCTTCTTGTCTTATCAATTGATTGACTTTAGTTACTTTTACTAATTTATTTTCTGTATTCACATCTTCCATGATACCTTCTTGTCTACTTAATCTATTCTCCGCATCTACGGAGTACGGATATATATTCGTCCCCCTTCCGACGAGAGACATTATTTTTGCTCCACTTTCCTATTATTTAGCTAATAATAAAATTAACCCTCCCTGCCTTTTAATAAATCTTAATTTAAGTTAAACTCAGAATCTCTATATAAAATCTACATATAACGATATAAAGCCGTGAGCTGCTCGATCGCCCAAAAAAAATTTCTGATTTCATTTTCATTCAAACAGGTTAAGTAATGTATCAAATAATAGATCTATTTTTTATAGCTGAACTGGCTGCTCTAGTTCAGAGTTTATTTTTTTCTCTCTACATTGGAAGGAGAAAGATAAGTTCTGAACTAGTGGAGCCAGTTCAGCTATAAAGAATAGACTCAATAGTGCACTGAATGTATTCAAATAATATTGCTGTTATTAATTAGATAGCAGCACTAAAGGCCATCACACACAAAATTCCACAAGGACGTAAGATGCACGAGTCTAATACTCTCCTATACTGAACGGTGGCAAAATAATGTCGCCGGCCACTGGTGGCGCTAGTAGAATACCTTGTCCGCTTCAACTTCAGAATTCAGAATCCGGGTTTCAGTTATTTGTATTTGAGAGTAAAATATTTTATTATATTTATTAGGGTAAGTTGAAGTAAGCCCGCCAAGGTATCCTACAAACATCAGGTAGGCTACGGTGTCATTACGTAGATAGCTAAAAGCTTCATGTGTCCTGTTCTTATATATAAGTCCGTGGTAAGACGTAAACATAAGAAAATCGACCAATCCGATTGGGATTAGTCAATTTTCTTACGTTTACATCTTATGTCCTTACGGAATACTTATGTGTGATAGTCTTAATGGTCCATATAAATATGGTTGAAAGTTCTTTTAAAATCATAGATATATTATATATAAATAGAGCTTTATCTGCCTGCCAAGATAATAAGATACTTTCCTCCCTCGTGCATATGCAATTGCGCATTCTTCCCGACGACCGAGAAAATAATCTATTGCTGATGAGAAAATAACCTCTTTTATTTTATGTAGAAGATACCGTGTTTAATAAAAATATAATACATTTAATTTCTTGCACTTGTTGATTCTTAAATTTCTTAAAATTTTAATGCAAATTCTTGGCTATTTATCTTAGAAGATGCGGCTCTAAGGCAAAGATGACACAAAGCTCTATCTATATATAATATATCTATGTTTAAAGTCAAAATCCCCCTCTACCAGTGCTTCACCTCCCGCGTCTATAATATTTCTTAATGATTTGTCCTTTAAGTTCGTGGTTTCATGCATTCCAGATAGCCATATTCATAATAAATCGGTAATAAACTAGGCATTGACTTCGATTGTTTATCGACATCGAAAGATTAATATCTAGGTTGTTATAATTCACGGACAACCTGCGAAGGCGTGTTCATTGTCTGTGAATCGCAAAATCTTTACCCAGTACAGAGCACTGCGTAATCAAAATTTTTTTCTTTGCGCTGCGAACAAATTATCTAACAATTAAACTTCAGAGAACGACAGACGCCGATTTTTTTAAAATTTTTTATAGTTTCTCATGTCAAAATATGAAAAAATCTGTCATTGTTTTTAGCTTAAATTGACTTTTTTGAAATTTTTGAAATTTTAAGTAAATACATGACTTTATACATATTTAAAGCAGTATTTCTTAAAAATAAACAAACATAACAAAATGATAAATAAAAAATACGTTCAAAATAATAAAATTTTGTTTTTAAAAGTTTATATTATACGAACATCCAATTTTTGCCCCTAAAGCCTTTCTATCAATTAAAAAACACGTCTTTATGAACAGGATTCTTTGGATAAAAAGATATTAACTATATTAAAAATCTTTTACAAATGTTTAACGAGATTCTCATTAAAAATGTTTTTCTTTAAGCGTAGTGTATTTGTACATTGCATAATTATAATTTGAAATAATTTATTATGATTATTAGATATTATAATATATTTATGTTGCCAAAATAAATGATATTGACATATTTAGATGAATATAACAAATCTTACATCAAAATGTAGAAATCTGAGATGTACAATTTGACATGTAACAAATTTTACATCTCAAATTGTATTAAAAAAATTGAAAAAATTATCAATTAAAATATATGAATGTTTATTATAGTTTATATAAATATAAATGTGTTTTTCAAGGTTTGCAGAAATGACTATATTATCATTGATTTACAAAACGAAGCCGAAGGTCTTGAAGCGAGTATACATTGGCATGGAATTTTTCAAAATGGGTTTCAATATTTTGACGGCGTACCATTTCTGACGCAATGTCCAATTCTGTCAACTAATACCTTCAGGTACGTAATAAATATAATTCAATATTAATTTTAAATGTTGCTTTTTTATTTTATATAATTCTATATAGGATATCGCGGACTTCATGTGACACCGTTAAGACTTTTATGAGATTCTATCGAAATGAAAATTCTAATATCAAAATGTTAAAGCTGTCGATATTCACTATCTGTTTGGAAAGTCTCGTACCTTCAAATAAAACTTCCTAAACGGCTTTACATTCACTCTTTCATTGTCTCTCAGTTGTTTACTCACTCATCTGTCATCGTTACTCTCCGCGGCCTTGACTCAATCCCGATGTCGGTCTTACCTCAGCCAATCATAATCGCGCTCTCATGATCCTTTCGGCGTTCCTACATTAATATCGGCCCTTCACGAGACTCTCGATCATTTGGTTAGTACCCGTCGCGAGGACATGTGTCGTAGTACGCACCGGCTTACATCGCATATTATTTAGCGGTTCTTTCTCAAGTTCGAATCAAGAGACACGGTAGTGTCTCGTGCCAAGTTCATGCGAAGCTGCGAAGCTGCGAAGCACTCCGTATCTATACGCGAGTCGGATAGTTGAGAGTATCTTAGATTATCAGATCTGAATAATGGCTGAACCGATCGAATTCTTATATATTAATAGGCTTAATCGATTCAGCTTGGGTTTGATTTATACCATATAAGGAAAATGTCTTTATTTTTGTTCTACATGTTCTATAAGCAGAGATATTACGACGCAAAGTCGAAATGTGGAAATTTTCATTTAAGAAACGTCATCGTCACTGTCGCTCTAATACGTGTATACACGTACACACACATACAAAAAAATATAATAGTATCACGCTACACGCATATACACGTATACAATACATGCAATATACAAATGTATTAATGTCGTATAGTTCATACGCTCGACAGAAGATTGCACTATTATCGGTGTTTTATGTTATCGGCGCTCTATGTTAACAGCCGTATTCTCCCTTTCTCACTCTTTTCCGTTTTCTCTCTTTCTCTCTCCTTTCTCTTTTCATCTTGCTCTTTATCGTGTTTCCAGGCAATTCGATATTGCTTATTGATTGAGTGTATACGCGATATTTAATATATGAATTATTATTTAAAAGTAAAGCCCGATTACACAAACAAAGTTGCACGAAATACGCAGAAGGTTATTTTATTCTGTATAATATACCGATGATAACTATCTGTAATCCGTATACCGACTATATCATTTTATATATTAAATATTATCCGTATACAGACTATATCCTTTGATATGTCAAATATGTATATAGATAAACAAAACAGTTATGTATACATGTTTATGAATGCATGTGCATAATTTTATATATAGAATGTCCGACAAGTAAGTGCCCAAACGAAAGGTGGAGGTAGATTGGGTCAAACTGCGTCGAAAAGTCCTGAACCATTATTTTTTATAACGCTTAAGAGGATGCCGGACCGTCCTGTTTTACCGGCCATAATAATTACATTTTGTAGATCGAAATTTTTTTATTGGTTACATGAAATGAGAAATCCTTTTCCACGATTTAAGTACACATTGAAACAAAGATGAGACTTCACAAGTTTATGTTAAAAACGAAGAAAAGCTAAAAAATTACAGTTTTTTTTACCGGCTTTTTGCGTCGTCATAACAATATTTGCTTAATATAAAAGTTTTGCAGTTTATATGTACAAAATAAGATAGATTTCCAAATGCATTAAAGAATATAAGTGAACATTTAGAAACGTGTTTAGAAGCCTAGTAAAAAAGATTACTGTGCGCAAAATTTTGTACACTTCCTCTCCAAAAATTTGAATTAAAGCGTAATTTTTGAGTTATAAGCAAAAATAGTTAGCAAATCACGCGTCGAGTACAGAAGGCAGGTAGAAGCGGTGTGGCGCGGCGCGCCGCAGCTGACCGTCCACTTGTTTCGGATCACCCTGTATATACAGGGTGTCCCATTTTAAAGGACCCACTCAAATATCTCAGAAACACTGCGTTAAATCGAAAAATGTTTTAAACAAAAGTTATGTGGCTTGAAGGGGGCCATAAGATGGTGACAATGATTTGACCTTGGAAAATTAATTGAAGGTCATGTGAAGGTCAACTTTAAAGTCTTAAATGGAAACCCCCATTTTTTATTTAGTATTCTTATAGATGACATCGAGAGCTTTCCAAAAAACTATAATAAAGTATTAGTGCAAAAAAGAAAACAAATAATTGTTTTAAAAAATACATTGTAAATAATTTTTTTAAAAACTATTATTTTTTTATACTAATTGATTTGTATCATTATTCTGTACATAAAAGTATTACGGTAAGATTATCAAAAACTAACTATTTTATGAGATATTTAATTTTTTATATCAAAAGATGTCAGATTAAAATATAAAATAACTCAAAAAGTATTTAATAGAAAAATACTTTATTATAGTGTTTTGGAAAGCTCACGATATCAGCTACAAGAATACTAAATAAAAAATGGGGGTTTCCACTTAAGATTTTAAAGTTGACCTTTACATGACTTTCAAATGATTTTCCAAGGTCAAATCATTGCCACTATCTTATGGCCTCCTTGAAGCCACACAACTTTTGTTTGAAACATTTTTCGATTTAACGCAGTGTTTCTGAGATATTTGAGTGAGTCCTTTAAAATGGGACACCATGTATATATATATATATATATATATATATATATACAGGGTGATCCAAAACAAGTATAGTGTCCCTGAAAGATCGTATCCCTGAATCAATTCTAAGACGATTTTTCCTTTACGAAAATTTTGTCTGAAGCTTAGTTTTTAAATTATTAAAGGAAATAATGAGCGACTTACGGGACGAGTACAGAAGGTAGGCAGGGGCGGCGCAACATACCGTCTGCTGCAGGCGCTTACGCGAAGCGCTCGCTACAGCTGACGAATGCTACAGCGTACTCGTCCCGTAATTCGCTCACTATTTCCTTTTATAATTTAAAATCTAAGTTTCAGACGAATATTTCATAAAGGAAAAATCTCTCTTACAAGGAGACCCCGCAACATGATAAAAATGGATTTTGATGGGACTCGGGTATGTTGTAGAGGTATTTGCCCTAAGTACCAGGCTAACGGGAATTTATGCACTACGGCTTGGATTCCGAGAAAATTTACGGTAAAGTTTCACGCGCGGTATGTATACCAGTAACTGTGCTGCGTTGTTGAACAAGCGAGCGCGGCGCAGTAGGCAACGTTCACGGCTGGCACGCTGCTGGCCCGTGTTCAAGTCCCGTCGGCGCGCGACTTTTTTTTCAATTTTTTTATTTTTTTTCTCGTTTACATATCTAATCTTACTTAATATAAATAACAAACATTGCATTACAAAGTTGCGGGGAAAAAAATTGCTATACAACAATTTCCCTGCCTATGACCTCTCCCATTGCAATAGAAGCAGCGGAAATCACGGTTGGCGGTGTATCCGTGAGTAGATTCAAATTTCGGAGCAACGATTCGGAATATTTGAGGGCGTTTGTCAATTCACCCTTCGATTGCTCATCTCTCTCTTCTGTGTCCGATGTGTTTTCTTGTGACGGACCTGGTTGTGGTGGTCCTTCTTCTAGAGCAGCAGCTTTCTCCATGTTACACTTCTTTTATTTTTCAAATTCACTTATATCAGGGGAGGCTTGCGTTAAGGTCTTTCCCCTAGGAAAGGGGAAAGTCATTAACGGTAAACACAGGAGCGAACGGTGCCGAAATACTTGGAATTTCGAAAATGGGGCAGATCGTTGATTTTAACAATAAGAGCTTGTTTTAAAACTGTACACAATCTTACCAAAAACCGTATGTTGTATAGCAATTTTTTTCCCCGCAACTTTGTAATGCAATGTTTGTTATTGATATTAAGTAAGATTAGATATGTAAAAGAGAAAAAAAATTGAAAAAAAATGTCGCGCGCCGACGGGACTTGAACACGGGCCAACAGCGTGCCAGCCGTGAACCTTGCCTACTGCGCCGCGCTTGCTTGCTCGACAACGCAGCACAGTTACTGGTATACATACCGCGCGTGAAACTTTACTGTAGATTTTCTCGGAAACCAAGTCGTAGTGCATAAATTCCCGTTAGCCTTGTACTTAGGGCAAATACCTCTACAACATACCCGAGTCCCATCAAAATCCATTTTTATCATGTTGCGGGATCCCCTTGTTAGAAATCATTTAAGAATAGGTTCTTTTAAGGACGAACGATTGTTCTAAATCATTCCGCTACAGAGCTCGATCAGCTGGTGGCTATACGCGATGAGTGTGTGTATGCCTGTGTATGTGTGTTTGTGTGTGTATGAGAACGTGTGCGCGTATTACATACACACACACACACACATACACTCATTGCTATACCAAACAGCTAAGACACACTCTTTTTTTTTCTCTCTTTCTCGCTCACCTTCTCACTTGCTCATTCACTCACTTCTTACCTTATACAAATTATAATTGCTGCACGTCATAAATGCGCACGAGAAATGTTTTTTACTGACAATAAGTTCTGATTACTTATTTTTGACACTATCGATTTGAAAGTCGTATCGACCTTTTACACTTTTATACTCACGCACTTAATCGATGAACCGACGAAGACAATTATACAATCGATTACTACCGATTATTCACAATAAATCACTACCGATTATTCACTGAATCACTTAAAGAAACGCGTTAAATACGTAACGAACGTTACTTTGATGCGGAGATCGCGCGACGACAACAAGCAGGTTATGTCGATATTAGCACTGCTGGTTTCCGATCGCGAACTGCGAACGTGTATTATGTATCACGTGATAGACGTTCGCAGTTTGATTTATTGTAAATAATCGATAGTGATCGGTTGTATAATTGTCTTCGTCGATTCATCAATTAAGTGCGTGAGTGTAAAAGTGTAAAGGGTCGATACGACTTTTCGATCGATACAAGTGTCGAAAATAAGTATGTCATATGCGTACACATTTTCACACACACACACACACACACACACACACACACACACACACACACACACACACACACACACACACACACACACACACACACACACACACACACACACACACACACACACACACACACACACACACACACACACACACACACACACACACACACACACACACACACACACACACACACACACACACACACACACACACACACACACACACACACACACACACACATTGTAACCGTAAATTTCTTTTAAAAATTATTTAATTAATAATTATTGATTCGGCGGGCGGTTCTCCGATGTCCACGGTACACCTTCGGCGCGTATTTCGAATATCGATCTCGCGATCCACAAAAATTCCCGAAATCGCAAATAAACCAAGTTGGGCGCCAGGTACGGCAGGCCGCACCATTCACGAAAAACGCAACACCAAAAGATAATCGCGCGACCGATAATTAACGCGACGGCAAAATTCCGCGGCTATTCAGTATACCCGAAATGGTAGAGGGGAAGTTCGGGAGAGACGGGAGAATTCTTGAGAATCGAGAACACGGGAGCCAAAATGAGCATTCGATGTATTATAATAGAGATAACAATAATATATTAAAACGAAAGAAATAAGAGTATAGAGCAGTTCGTATAAATAATAACCTTGGATGACAGTAATTATTTTACAGGCGAATAAGATATATTATTTCCGCGGAGATCGGCACGACCGTGCGCAACAGTATCAAATTGCCGGGCGTCTTACGCGCTTTAACTCGACTTTTTGGCCGCGAGGATTTCCGCCATACGAGACTTAATTAGGCCGCGACAACTAAAGAAATCTCTCGTATACGCCGGTAACTACTTTACGCACGCTCGTGAATCCGCTTCGATATAATAGAAAATACTAGATTGCACGACTCAAATCGGTCCGTTGGTCCGGCTCGCGGTAAGCCGATATACGTCTCAATAACAATGACGGTGACCTTTGCGTTGAAATACCGAATATCTAACTCGAATGACTCGCGGAAACTAATAGCGGGCTCAGAGACACCCGATAGATTTCTTGTACGAATTTTTAGGATTTCGCTTCCTCCTGACTCCAATTTCTTACAATACTCACAAAACACGCGCTAACAATACACAGAAACAATACGGAAACTATCGATAACGACTGTGGTGTACGAGTCGCGCGGCGCAATATTTCGCGCGAGTCGGAATATCGATCGCGCAATCGCAAAATCCCGATAATGCGCAACATACAATTATTACAAACGCGAGACTAACATTAATGACTGTCGGCGGCGGCGAAATGAATAGAGAGAGTCTATTCTACATAATTCGGATGAGCGACATGTGCCCGTCGGCCGTGCGACTTAATCTACCAAAACTATTCACCAAATTAATCCACCAAAACGCGTGGCTCGACAACTATTAAGGGCGGGACTCATCCGAATTAATTACCCACAATAAATCGGCAGCAAACTCGGGTCGACGACGCTCGACCCACCGGCAGGAATATTTCGGCTCTTTCCTTAGCGATCTCGTTCTCGCTCGTACGCTCTGGGCGATCTGCGTCCTTCCTCAAGGCTCGCCGAACAGTGCCGAGCGAGAGTCCTGCAGGAGACACGCCGGCGCGATAAATCGCTATCGTGCCACTTGTGGCGCTTTCGCGTTACGCAGGGCCGTCCTGCGGTCCTCGCGATCCTTGTTGTCATCACGGCCGTGTTAGTGGGTTCATCGCCCCGGAGTTTCCAAGATTTTCTTGTTTGGCTTAAAGGTGCAGGCTTACGGCTGCGCCCGATCGGCTCTCTTTCCTATTTGATCGAATAGGTTCCGGATTGAAAGTCCGCTCGTCGCTCCGTTCTTGGGACTTCCTCGCTTCGTGCGGGTGGGGTGGCCTCCCCTTTGGCTGGATTATTCCGGCCCTCCGCTCTCTTTTCCTGCCGTAAGAAATATACATTACCGGCAGCGATGTTTACTAGCCACCAAAAGTGTTTTTTAATAATTGACAATTACGACCTGACGTCTCCTGTTTCCTTGGCGTCCTGGACCCCCGCTCTTGGCCGTTGCTCTTCTCTCTTCCTCTCCTTCCGCCGGATGGAATCCCGCCGCTCGACCTCGTGCCGACAACCAATTCGCGGCCTCATCTCGAGCTTACATTTTCAATTTTTCCTAACCGAAAGTCAAATCCCGCTGATCTGACCATCGGGCCGCTCTCTCCCTACATTAGGAAGACGCAGGCCCCCGAAAAACCGCCCCCGATCGGGCCATTCGGCCCTTGTGACGGACGTCCCAAAAACGTCACGTCACAATATATATAAATATTGAGAAAAAGGGGAAATAGAACGATATGGAGGGAATTGTTATAGAAGTAGAAAGAGAAGATTTTCCTTCAAGACCTGGTAGCTAAGTATAAATGCTAATCATGATATTACACCAGGATCCTGGCTAATCACACCTAGGGACTCGTAAAAGGGGAAGGATTGCTTAAGTCTAACAATAAGCATGAATGTCAATCTTAACAGTGTTCAAGATCCTGATTAATCAAACTTACGGATTCGCAAAGGAGAAAGCATTGCTTGTGTCCAGCAATAAGCATGAATGCCAATCTTGACAGTGTTCAAGATCCTGGCTAATCAAGCATACGGACTCGCAAAGGAAGAAGGTTCAAAGAAGAGAATATATTTAATAACCAGAATTTAATTTAATACTAATACTAACAAATGTATGTGCTTGGATATTACTTGAAAATTTGAATTTAATAACAAACTGTTTTTTTTAAGAGGAAGGAAAAAATAAAGTAAGAGAAAGATAGAAAACAAAAAAAATAAAATTCTTTGGTAGACTCACTATTTGTTATGCGAAGATAATGAATATAAAAATTTTGCTAGATAAGCAAGCCAAGATCTATTTCATGGACTCGGCTGTGCGGAAAGGGTGGCTCGGAGATCTGCTTGGTTCCGGTGGTGTTCGTTCAATCCATTCAAAGGTACACCATTTGTCACTTGCCCGCACGAATTTTGTAAAATTTCAATTTGTATAGCGTGAAATTCCTTGCACTAGCACAATCGCAGAGAGAACTTGTGAAAATAGACAAACTTTCGAAGACTTCATAAATCAGCGCGAGCTGTAGACAGATTTGGTGCGACGGTTCGAGTCGAGAAGCGAAGATGAACTGATTTTTCTGAGGGAAGATTGTAAGTCGAATCTTGGCGTCTCTTCGCGTACCCTCTCCATTAGGCAAGCAATATTCTTTTTTAACGAATCAATCTTTAAAATGGTGCTCCTCTCATGAGTTGAGGGCGTCTCCTTTCCAAAAGAAGGTCCAAGAGATTGCATTTATTGGTGTAGGCTTTTGTTTTTAAAAATTAAGTCTCGCCCACTGGAGAGTCCGCCATGATCGGTCAAGTTGACAGTTTTATTATTCACTTGAGTTTTATCTCAAGCAGATAACACGCAAGCGTGGTCTAGCAGGCGAGCACATGGTGTTAAATGTTGCGAGTTTCAGTCGCAGATCATAGTTACATCTATAAGATATCACTCTAATTCTTAGAAGGGCTTTTATTCGACTCTTCCTATGAAACGTTTTCACTAGAGGACTTCCAAGAAAAAATATTATTTGATCTATTTATTTGTCTTTTGCATGCGCACTGTTTAGATTTTGAGCCTTCTCATGGTTCGAGTATCTTTTAGTTGCTGTTTAAAATTCTTGGTCTCCTAGGGGACTTTTGTTCGAATATTTATCACGCATGGTTTATATTCTGAAATATTAGTCTCGCCTGCTAGATATTCCTTTAGTTTATTGCTTATGCTAAGTAAAAAGAGTTCCAGAGCGTAGGCGTTTAATATTACGTAAAAGAAAAAAATCGTGGAATTCACCGGACGTAACATAAGGATATCATATTTTATAATGTTATGAATAGCAGATACTGGGAAATCAATGAATATGTTTACGCCAGTATTAATGGAAAATTACATGGGTTTATTCATATAAAAATACACTACGGTAAAAGTGATCTTACACGTACGATACCTCGGAGACTTCTGATCAAGTGCGCGGATTGAAATGCAGTCGCTCATCGAAGTGTTGGCCGCGGGGTGTGAAAAGGTACAATTCGGGATATGCGGAGATAATAGAGAATATGCACGCGCAATCAGCAACTCAATATTCGATTCTAAGAACTGTGCAGGTAACTATAAAACAAACGTCGCCGCCTCAGATGCTTAGCTTTGATAATATATCGGAATGTCTATCTCAATATTTCCAACACACCCTTTAGATTGACATGACTGATATCCTTACGCACTAATTAATCTCTCGTTACATCTAGCATTTCCCTTAAATTCTCAAAATTGCTTAACGGTTTAGTATATATATATATAAATTATCTGTTTTTTGGTATGAATATAATGTAACTCAAATCTTTTTTCTTCATAATATTGTCGTACAAAATGATTGCTTACGTCTTGTATTTACTTCTCTTATGAAACTCAAGGTTTTTTATAAGTCTAATAGCGCTTTGCTTATCAATATACATTTTCGGAATTCCCATTTTTGCTCTAACTAAATCTTTCATTAATCTATTGATCCAAATGAATTCTTTGGTTGTTTTACTAGCAGCAACATATTCCGACTCGGTTGTAGATAACGCTACGGATTTATCGCTGCATCCCCAAGTTTTATTACTAGACCGCTCGTGGATTTCCTAGTTTGTTTGTCTCTGCAAAATCTGCATTGCTAAAAGCTACTAAATTAGATAATGCTCTGAGTCCTTTTAAACTTAATCCCGTAATCAATTGTTCCCTTAATATATTTATTTATTATGTTACGTCCAGACTCGGGGAAGGATGAGTCGACGGAAGGGCGTAACAATTATTTTTATCCCGAAGTTTAAACGTCTCGTGGCGTTTGGAATCGGGTCGAACGAACTGACAGGTCCGCAAAGCAGGTAAACGACTGAGTCGCTATTACACTGTTTTCGGAAGTTCGCTCGGCGGTCCCTTTTTGGTAAGAGAATTTAATCTCTTTTACGCGGGATGGGACCAAGTGCGATCTTTATCTAGGAACGAGTGGGGGATTAATAAAGGGTTACTTTGATTTTAATTAACAAAGTATAAATTTATGCATTTTAAGATTAATGATAGGTATACATGATTATATAAAAAAAATAAAAATATAATACTTGTTGTGTTCTTAGTATGTGAGTATGTACATGTATATGTGTGGCTTTTAATTTGCAGGTGTTACATTAATACGGAGGGCATCAGTCAGAATGACAAGGGAAAGTTTTATCGTTAAATTTTAAGTTCTGATTGGTTAATACAATATAACAATATATTTGATTAAAGGATAAAAAAAATAAAATCAAAATCAATATGTATAAGTAAATTAGCGTATATGTTAATAACGGTCGGAAGTATAAAATTGATCGCTCGCATACGTGTTAGATTAAGATCAGGAGTTAAAACTTTCTAAAATTTATCGCCGGAACGGGTTGATTATTTAAAAGAATAAGACATTCTTCGGAAAGTTTTGATTTAAATAAGAAACAAGACAAAAAGGAGGAAAAGAAATATTATTCAATTAAACTTACTTTTTTAAATAGTAATTCAGAGATGGAGAGGTGGTAAATTTGTACGGTGTTTCGCTTTGCGTTTCATGTCGATAGCCCGATGTTCGATTTGTGGTTGATCTGGAGATAATCCCAAGTGAGGACACTGGTGGCACAAGTGCCTAACTCACGAATTACGGTGCAAAAGCACAAAGTAAGACTGTGTGAAGTTGAAGACCGGATAAATAGTGTGTCTAAATGTCTCTTTGAGTCCCCTTTTTATAATTCTCTTTTCGAGGTGTATTCTAATTCCAAGAGCGGGAATCTTTCAAAAACTTCAACGAATTGGAATTGTGTAGAAGTGAAGATTCTTCATCTTAACGAATTAAAAATTGTGCTAGTGTCCTTATTAGGCGGGGTGTTTCTCCTACTTTTCGAATTTTTACCCGTGGTGATTGTCGATTGGTGATCTCGATATCAGTTCAAGTCTCTTGAGCATTAGATTTCCCTTGTGCACGTGATCTGATTAGAAAAAGTCTTACTTCCTTATTATTATTTTTATCAATATTAACGCAGCTGTGTTTACTGAATATTTCGTCACAGAAGTTTCGTCATTATTGATTTAGTTGTGTTTGTCAGATATTCTCTTAGGAAGAATTTTATTATCTTTTCGATATCAATTTATTCTTCCGCTGGAAAATTCTATTGCGAGGGTATCTACTGATTTTTTATTTACTTTTAGGCGACCGGCGCGGTTTCGTTATCGGTTTCTCGCGTCTTTCTCATGGTTACTCATAGATATAGATATTGACAAGAGACTAAATGTTTAAAGAAATGCATGGCGCAAGATGCTCTATTTACCGACTAAGTTTTATCACCAATCGATTATCGTTGCCGCAACGTTGCGGAAGGAAGGAATCGTGGAGTCGCCAGGACCTAACAATTGTTTTTACGGTATTCCAGTGTTGTTTGCTTGGTGATCCAGCATATTTACTCACTACGTTCTCCACATAAGAAATATCTAGCTTCGTTACCATAGCGAGGTAAAGTAAACTGCCCACCACTTCTTTGTAAGATACATTGATAGCCTTCTTGTTATTTTCAGGATCTTGTAGATTCAGATCCTGATGCTAATCTGCCGGTATCGCCACAGTATTTGCATCCTCCATTCGAAAACGCTCGATTATCCTCGCTGCGTATCTGGTTTGATTGACGAATAATGACACATCTAGAAAACGTTTTATTTCCATACTTAGAAAAAGATTTAAAAGGGTTATTGTTATTTCAATTTTAGCTGCCAAGTACTCTAGGATCTCGTCGATCTTTCGCTCACAGATCGATACGATTAGACCGTCGTCTATATATATCGTGAGGATTAATCTCTCTCCGTTGTCATCTAATATGAAGATGCATGTAACTGCTTTGCTTGCCTTTAGATTAAAATCTTTCACACATTGTACGAATTTTTGACTCCAACATCTAGCAGATTGTTTAAGGCCGTACAACGCCTTCTGAAGTTTACAGACTCTTCTTGATCCGTTTTTATAGCTCTTGGGTTACGTCATATACATATTTTTAGTTAAGTTCCCATTTAGAAAAGCAGTTTTAATATCGGAATGTGCCAGTTGCATATTTGTTGCTGCTGCAATTGCCAGAATCGATCTGATTGAGCCAAACTTCACCACCGAGTACATTTCTCCATGATCAATGCCTGGCATCAGAGTGAAACCCTTCAATATCAATCTGGCTTTGTATTTCCCACTATTCCTGTATTCCCACTAGTCCTTCTATTCCTGGTTTGTACTTAAAAATCCATCGATTTGCGAGTATTTGCCCTTTGCTTGGTGGCTCCACTAATTTCCACACTTGATTTTTGTGTAAAGAATCTATCTCTTCTTTCATCGTCTTTTTCCACAGTTCTGTTTCCTTACTTTGTATTGTCGGTGCATGATAGGCTGCTTGCTCTCTGCGATAAAAAGATTGTCTACGTTTAGTTCGTATTCGTCATACCCGTTTGGACTGCGGATGTTTTCTCTATTTTGTAGTTGTCAACCCTCTTTATTAGTTCTTCTTTAGGAAGAATCCTGCCTATCCTGCCATGCTTCTGCATTTTCAGACTTTTGTTTTTCCTCCTTGAATACTTTTTCATGTTCCTCTGGTTGTTGGTTTATATCAAGCTGTTCCTCGTCCTCGAGTATTTCTTTATATTCGTCTGGTTGTTGGTTTGCATCAGACTCTTCTTCGTCCTCTGATATTGTCATTTCTTGCACTTTGGCAGTCTTATTCTCTTCTTTAGCTTCAATCTTTGTCCCAGACTTTTCCGATAAAAACTTTATGTCTCTGCATTTCTCTATTCTGTTTCCAGTTTCGAAGAATACTCTCTATCCTTTGGCGTTTTTGTAATATCCAAGACTCTTTTCTTGGTTTTTGGACTCCATTTGGTTCTCTTTTCCTTAGGTGCGTGTGTGTAAACTTAAGTTCCGAATATCTTGAGTTCAAGTTTGACCGTCGCTTTTCCAAACCATAATTCATATAGAATCTTTCTTGGTACCGAACTCGTTCTTGTGCGGTAAGCACATAGACTGTTGTATGGACGGCTTTAGCCTATAGATTCAACAGCATAGAATCAGCCCTGCCGCCGGTTTGCACTTTTCGGCCGATCTTAGCTGCTGCCATCTTCACTCCTTTTGTTTAATAATATCTAGGCTGCTCGCAGAGACGTAAGACGTTTGAACTCAGGGACGGTATCAGTTGTAAATCATATAGGGCTTTAGCATGTATAGTTACGCGCGCTGTTTACTATTTACAGAGTTATTATGTTTATTATTATTATGTTATAAAGTTAAAGGTAACACTAAAATAAAAAATATATATGTTAATTATATATACAGGGTGTCCCATTTTAAAGGACCCATTCAAATACCTCTGAAACATTGCGTTAAATCGAAAAATGTTTCAAACAAAAGTTGTGTGGCTTTAAGGGGGCCATAAGATGGTGACAATGATTTGACCTTGGAAAATTAATTGAAGGTCATGTGAAGGTCAACTTTAAAGTCTTAAATGGAAACCCCCATTTTTTATTTAGTATTCTTATAGATGACATCGAGAGCTTTCCAAAAAACTATAATAAAGTATTAGTGCAAAAAAGAAAACAAATAATTGTTTTAAAAAATACATTGTAAATAATTTTTTTAAAAACTATTATTTTTTTATACTAATTGATTTGTATCATTATTCTGTACATAAAAGTATTACGGTAAGATTATCAAAAACTAACTATTTTATGAGATATTTAATTTTTTATATCAAAAGATGTCAGATTAAAATATAAAATAACTCAAAAAGTATTTAATAGAAAAATACTTTATTATAGTGTTTTGGAAAGCTCTCGAGGCAAGATACAAGAATACTAAATAAAAAATGGGGGTTTCTATTTAAGATTTTAAAATTGATCTTCACATGACCTTCAAATGATTTTCCAAGGTCAAACCATTGTCACCATCTTATGGCCCCCTTAAAGCCACACAACTTTTGTTTGAAACATTTTTCGATTTAACGCAGTGTTTCTGAGATATTTGAGTGGGTCCTTTAAAATGAGACACCCTGTATATATATATATATATATATATATATATATATATATATATATGTATCCACGATTTGCTTTATATTATAATATAGTTATACTAAATAAGAATATAAATTATATATATATATATATATGTAAATATAAATTATATACATATATATATAAAATTTATATTTTTATTTAGTATGATTATATTGTAATATAAAGCAAATCGTGGATACATACATATATATTATAATTATGTATATAATTTACATATGTATTCTTCATTTTAGTGTTATCTTTAACTTTATAACATAATAATAAACTCTGTCGTAACCCGATCAATTTCTTAATATATTAAAGGATAAAACAATAAAGTGACACAGAAAAGTGTAAGAAAGAGCTGAGTAAAGCAAAGCATTAAAATTAGAAAAGAGATCAAGGAAAATTAGGAAAGAGTAAAGTAATAAAAGAATATTAATAAAATAAAAGTAAGATACGTGACTAAAGAGAAGGAAGTCACGGTCAAGTTCTTGGAAGCTGAGTAAGCAGCTGACGAGACAGACTGACAAGCGGAGCACGAGACATGCTCCGGTCAGGGACACCACACTCCTCCCCAATCAACGACCTAATTAATTAAGAGATATAATAAGCGCGAGATGCACCTCGCGAGAGACGACTCGCTGACTACTCGCTCGCTCAATATTATCGAAGTACCATACGTATCGCGCCCGACTATTATAATCGCGAATAAGTGAAAGTGTATTAAATCTTGCAAAATACAGGGTGTTTCAGAACAACCTTCCATCCTTAAAATGACGTATTCCTGATACGATTCTAAGACGATTTTTCGTTTACCAAAATTTGAATTGAAGCGTAATTTTTGAGTTATAAGCAAAAATAGTTAGCAAATCACGCGTACAGAAGGCAGCCAGGAGCGGCGCAACGCGCCGCAGATGACCGTCCGACGTGTGACTACCACGCATGAGTCGCTAACTATTTTATTTTATAACAAAATTATGCTTTAAATAAAATTTTGGTAAAGAAGAATATGTCTTAGAATTACGCCAGGAATATGTATTTAAAATAACGTCACTTTAGCGAAAGTTGTTCCGGATCGCCGCTCGTCGGATGCTGCAATCAGCTGATTGCTACACGCGATGTATGTATGGTGGAATGTGTGCGTAAAAGGAAGGGAGACACAGATAGAGAGATAGAGAGAGAGAGAGAGAGAGAGAGAGAGAGAGAGAGAGAGAGAGAGAGAGAGTGAGTGAAAGTGAGAGTGAGAGTGAGAGTGAGAGGAAGAGGAAAGGAAGGAAGGAATGAGGGAGAGACGTTTATGCATACGCATGCACGTACACATACACTTTTTTTCTCGCTCTCTTTCTCTCTTTTACACAACACTTATACACTCTCTCATTCGGTCACTCATTCACACACTCACTCACTCACCTGCTCACTCACAGCGTAGCGAATCTTCATACTACGTATTATCGTTAACTACTGCACGTTTATTATTTAGCGACGGACCGCGGAGACTGCGCGATCACATTGTTACGTTGCCTAGCGATGCGAGAAACGCGACATGTATCGTGCAAGTGGCGACATGCGTGTGACGCGTGGCGCGTGATTGACGCGAGATAAGACGAACGATCTTCTAAAACCTTCGCATTACGAATGCGGTAGAAAACATGAAACCTATAATGACGTACTTAAAAAAATTACTTATTTATAAAAATTATAATTATTTCTAAATAATTATTATTTTGAAATCGTCTTATCTCTGGGGCATTTATATTGAGACACCTAAATATCTAAAAAATAAAGCAAGATAGAAAGAAATGTTTCGGACAAAAGTTGTTCGGTTTTAAGGAAGTCATAAGATGGTGCCATTAGTTTGACCTTGGGTGGAGACGCTTCGGAGATTTCAATGTCAATCTTGTTTTTTTTAAACGGAAACACCCCAATTTTTTTATATAAATCAATTCCTTGTAATATTCTGCATAAAAAGTTATAGAGGTATGATGGCCAAAAGTTAAATAGTTTACGAGATATTTTATACTTTATGCGACAAGCATTTATAATATGTTTTTCCATATTTTCTGGTGTAGTACGACTCAATAAATGTATTGTCAATAATTCTTTTTATTTATAGTAAATCTCGAAGAAATATCTAGAAAGCACAAAATTTATACACATTACGATATCCTGAGAGAAATATTCCATCACGTTGTTCATTTTATCGTGTTGTGAAACAATTTTCAGAAAATGGAGATGTTCGTGAAAAAGAAAGAAAACAATTAAGGACTGTCACTGGTGAAAATAATGAAACTATTGTATTAGCAGCAGTAGCTAGGAATCCACAAATATCTTCTCGTAGTATTTCTCGCAATACTGGAATATCTCGAAGAAGTGTTTTGCGAATATTTAAACGTAATAAATTCCACCCGTATCACATTTCATTATATCAACAGCTAAGTAATACTGATTTTCAAAATCAAGTGACGTTTTGTCGTTGGGCGCAACGAAAAATAGAAAGAAATAACAATTTTTTCCTTTCTGTCTTATTTTCTGATGAATCAACTTTCATAAAATGTAGAGAGGTCAATCGACATAACATGCATTACTGGGCTATGGAAAATTCAAGATGGTTACGAGAAGTTGAACATCAGCGGCTATAGAATATTAACGTATGGTATGGAATTATTGGTGATACATTAATTAGACCTTACTTCTTTGATGGGACATTGAATGGACAAAGGTACAGAGATTTTTTAGATTAAGAACCATTACTACTTGATGAACTATCTTACGAACTAAGAATGTGTATGTGGTTTCAGCAAGATGGTTGTCCAGCGCGAGAAATATTAGATAGAGATTATAATAATAGGTGGATAGGACGAGGAACGGTTTATTGGCCTGCCCGTTCACCATATTTAACATCTTTAGATTTTTTTGTGGGAGTTTCTTAAAGGAATCGTATATCACGATGTACCAACTACGCCAGAAAATATGAAAGAACGTATTAAAAATGCTTGTCGCGATATTGATGACTTTGTTAAATGTTCATCAATCTCTCATCAAATTTATTTAAATGTGTATTGACGTTGATGGTTATCATTTTGAGCATTTAATAAAATAAAATTTATTTCTTAAAATTAATTGTATTATTTTCTTTATACCAACTGATGTCTTTCACTTTTTGAGCTTAAAATATTAAGGTAAGTAGATAGTGGGCAATATGGGGCGTCAAAACAAACCCTCACTCCTCGGCCACTGGCGCCGACCCCCTGCTGTGACGGTCTGGGGCCCTCCCCCCTAAGGGTGTCTGTGGAAAAAAAGAGTGGAGGGGACTCGTGGACATCTACGAGACAATTTTCCCTTAAACTTTTTTTAATTTTTTTAAATTTTTATTTTTTTTTATTTTTTCGGTCGCGTGAACATGCTCGGGCTCGAACCTGGGTCCTCCTCCGCCTCTCCAAACAGGGTCCTAGTATGCTGAACTAGCTGAAAACTTATAAGAATAGAAGTTAAACGTAGTATTTGTGGAGAATAGTCCAGCGCTAAGATAGGAGTCCTGACGGTCCGATTGGATCTCCCCATAGTGCCCAGTCCTCCGATTGGTTCCGTCGGTTCCGTCGATTTAAAAAAGCGGGTTGGAAAAACGAGCCAAAAAATAGTGCGTGGGAGAAAGCGGGCAAGATGTCTGACGGAAAGCAGACAACAACCGACAAAATGGCGACCGTCGAGAAAACCGAAAGATATCGTGCGGTATACAACATCGTCCCATCGCCCCCCTTAGAGGAAAACCAGGGAAGATGTACGCTATATGTCGCCCGCCCTCTTCCACCCTTCCTGTTGAAAAGAGAAAAATTGGATAAGGTACCGCTAGAATAAACTAGATGCTACGACGTGGTAACGAACACGTGCGTGCATGTACGGGTACGCTTGTCCGAGGGGGGTGAGCCCCGCTGCACAGGTGGACATACGGTAACAACATCGCTGGAGACGTTAGAAAAGGGTCTTGAAATATATACGGGTACCTGAGACTGATTGACGCTGAGACTTAGGGCAGAGTCTATGACGTCACTGAGACGTCGGGAAGAAAGGAAGGGAAGAAAAATATTTTCACCTGGTTGCTTTAAAATAAAAAACATCATTATTTATATTATGCGGAATATGGAACATCGTACAATGAAAAATTTACATATAATTTAATATTTATTTACAAAAAGATTATTTTCACCGCTGCGAAAAGTACACAAAAGTATATTACATAATATAGCAATAAAAGAGAGAGTGTCGAGAAAAAATAGAAAAATCATTATTCAGATACATAACCATACGGTAGCGAATTTCGACTATCGATAAATCTACGTTTTAGTAATACGGGCGCGCATACTTTAGTTTCGTCCCGTGTTACGATCTCGTGAAACGCGGTACGACGAATAGCTCTAAAGCATAGATTTATCGAAGTTTTTGGCAATTCTTCTCCGTTCTTTTCATTTTCCTGTGCTCTCTCTTTATTTAACAATAAATTCTTAACTGCGGCATAAAGCAAAAAGCAATTTTCCCTGCACACGATATGGGAGTACCGGATGAAATAGGTCGCATGGTGGGAGTACTCTGCAACGTATGAGTCCTTCAAGTGTATCGAAATTATAATTCGGTGCCCTTCCGATTATTGCGGAACATTCCTCGCCGACGTAAATATCCGGATGGCCGATTGGGAACAAAGAGGGTACAAAGAGCTCACGTCCACGTATCGTATTTTCTCCGTACCCGTAACCTCATAACGAGTCACGATATTTCCCGTGCGGCCGCCGAAAAATGCATCGCGAGGATCGAGCGGAGGTGTTTCCACCATCGGATGATTTTCGAGATATTCGCGCATTTCGTGATTATCGCGTCATAATTTACCAAAATTATTTTTAACAAAAAAATTAATTGTTCAACCAAATCTTTTTTTCATTATCAATATTATAGATCTAAATTTACTTCCGCGATGTGAAATATCATCCGCTAAGTCTGCATATTTTTCTTCCTATATAAGATGCAAAGATCATCAAGCGAATTATCTTTTCAAATAAACATATTCAAATAATCATCAAACAAGAGAGTCTTTTCAAATAAATAGTAAGATGTATCGACTCTATCTGCGCACGTACAAATTCGATACGATACAACACACACAAATAATATTGTTTTCTAAAATAATAAATTATTGTTTATTTTACAATCACCAAAACAATGAACGGCTAAAAGCACTTATCAAAAATAAATTATTTTACTTTAACTAAATTATAATTATAATTTGTATTTTTAAATAAATAAATTGAATCAGCAAAAATTGTTCTATTTCACCGAAAAAAAGAAGTTTTGTTGTAACATTAAACTTGTTAAATTAGTTAAATTTAACAAATTTTTAATTTAATAAAATTTTTATTTGTTAAATTTGTTTCTTTATTTTGTTATAATATTAAATAATTCATTATAATAGCAAAATATGGACATATATGCAATAACAACAATTGTATTACTGATTAAAATTCTTTTTCTCTATTAGATCAAAAAACATTTTAATAATTTATAATGATATGTTTGTGAAAGTTTACTCTATTTAACTATTAAAAAAAAGTTTTGTTTTCTTACGATATTAAATTACTATTTATACACACACATTTACATCGCAAAAAATATAACCAATACTTTACTATAAGATTTTGTTATACTATTAGTAAGATTCTTTTCATTATTACCTCTAAAAATTCGGGTTTATAGATATTAATGAACGGTTTCATACCAAACCCTAATTATAAAAATACCTTCTTTAGAATGAAACATATATTGCTCAAGCCATTGTTTGCGTTCTACGATAAGCACATAATTAGATATTTAGTATTACTTTGTTTTTGTGACAAAATTTACTAATTATTATACTGATTTAAAGTAAATGACATTTTTTTTTTTCATTTATTAATTCATTTAAACTTTTTACTAAAAATATATAAACATATATTTGTAAAAGCATATAATAATATGTTTGCTTCATTAATTTAAATGCCATGCCAAAAGGAAATCTACCGATCTGAGGAATATTTTTGAGCTTTTGTCGAAGAACGTATTGATGATGTACTATCGATATAATTGCGGGAATTATTAAAACTACGAACAAGGCGCACAATATCAAAAAGATTAAGTCTATTTTTGTAGCCTGTAAACATATTAAACAGCCCAAGTTACCAAATATGTAATGCGTAAATTATTATAAATACTTTGTAAAATTGAATTTTACACTCACACATTGACAAATATTTTATTGACACGATCTTTATATCATTATTATCTTTATTAAGTCAGAAAATTATATAAAAATACTTTATTAAAGAAGATTGAATATAATGTGTATATAAATATATATCATCGATGAAAATTGAGTATAAAATTAATGTGGTTGAGAATATTTCGTCGGCAAAACATTTCTCGATTATTTCTATGTAACTTGTCCAAATTTGGAATCTGTGTTCATTAATCGAAAGATTCACGAAATAAATTGTTTATATTCATGCAATAAATTATTTATATTTTATTTTTCTACCGTATTTCATTGAGATCTTGAAAAAGTTTTGCGGTTTAAAACGTATAATTATTCTTTTTTGCTTCCTCATAGAGGAAGCTTTGTTTTTGTGACAAAGTATTTTTTCGAATTTTTTTATGCCAATGTGTTCAAAATGTTCCAAAACGTCAAAAAATTATATTCCTAAAAAATGTATGTATCTGTGTATGTATGTATGTACGGAATGTTTGTACAACCTTTAACTTCCGCAATTTTTGAGATATCTGATCAAATTTTTTTATATGGATAGATTATTATAAAAGGATGGTTGGTTATGAATTTGGTGACAGAGTCAGCATCAGTGAAAAAGTCCATTTTCTATAAAATTTTGAATTTTTTGAAAAATGTTTGTATACGTAATTATACTCGGAAATAATTTTCGCAAATTTTGAGATATCGGGTTAAATTTTTTTATATGGATAGATTATTATAAAAGGATGGTTGGTTATGAATTTGGTGACAGAGTCAGCATCAGTGAAAAAGTCCATTTTCTATAAAATTTTGAATTTTTTGAAAAATGTTTGTATACGTAATTATACTCGGAAATAATTTTCGCAAATTTTGAGATATCGGGTTAAATTTTTTTACATAAATAGAGTATCATCACAAACGCTGAAAGTGAAGATAATTTCCAGCACGTGCAAAAATGTTTTGGTTAACAACGGAATATTAGTATTGAAACAGCTATCAAGTCATTAAAATGCAACTGTTTATCAATGTTTCTTGTGTGTTATCTTTTCTTATAATAAAATTAATTAAGTTTTTCTTAAATGAGTTTTTATATTTCTGAGAATCTATAATCTACAATGTAAATGTATAATGTATAATTATATAAAAATAAAAAGTATGTAAATTAGAAAATAGCATATTGCTTCTTTATCTTCTATATCTTTTTATTTCGCTCACAAAGTTTCCTCTATAGGGAAGTAAAAATTGAAAAACCCGCTTACTTTAAGGAGCTTAAGTTTTGTGAGATAAAATAAAATAATGAGAAAGTAATGCGCAAGTTTCTAATTTGCATGATTTTCAGCTTGTTTAACAATAATTTAAAGATATGATATATATATACGTGTTCACAAAATATTAAAGCAATATTGAATTTCAAATTTTTGATTAAACGTACATTTGCGCATAAGCGCTCCATCATTACTGTTTAATTGAAATATATGTACAGTATATAACCGAGTTTCAAAGAATTATAATTTGCAAAATTAAGTATCCGCCCGTATTTTGTTTCATGAGTTTTATTATTAAATTATTACATTTTAACTTTGCACGAATTACTTTGTGTCTTGAAAAAAATAAAAAGCAAAACCACGAATTTTATCTAAATGATACTGAAAAAATGCAAGATTTCGGTACTTACTGTTTGTTACGTCGGAGCAAACAATAATGCTTTGCCAAAATATTTGTCACTTTTAGCATATATCGCTGCGCTTTACTACTAATTATAAATCATAATTTATCGTGCTTTATATATAAATATAGTATAACTAAATATAATAAAATAACCGAGAAAAAGAGAGAGGAAAAGAATAGATGCTTTAAAAAAGATGTTTTAGAATAACTTTTTTTTTAAAGCAGAATATTATATAATTGTTTTTACTTCTTCTTGTAAGT